>NC_056729.1:1396740323-1397062823 GCF_019279795.1 Protopterus annectens
TGGTTCACCGGAGCTATTGAACAGGGTGACTAACCAATAGCATTGCTTCTGCGCAAAAGGTAATAGTACTGCATAACAATCAGTGTATATAGATCATTTCAGATGAAACTTTTTTCTCTATAAATTTTCATTTGTTGTACTTCCAATCAATGCACATGGCCGAAACGACCAATAAAGAACGAATGAAGAACTGCTCCTTCAGTATTTTAGCCGGTGAGTTGGCGAATCCGCTCATACAGGTGAACTTGGGTACTGAAGAAATCAACTCTCTAGCAACACCGACAGCTGATGCTGATTTTTTAACTATCTTTCGTGAAGTCGAGAATGCTGCTTTTAGACAAACGTTTGCAATGGCAACGTTTTCATTTGGAAGCTTGCCTTCACTATAAACTTGTACCAAGAGGCATGCCTGTTAAATGCCTCCCTAGCAATGGGAATACCTATCCAGACTTGCTTGCTAGATGGCAGGCTATTAATCTCGAAACTAGCCAGAGGTATATGCATCTATTGGTGGAGTACTTTAAACCTGAGGAAGACAGCATAGCAACATTAATTGCCAGCAAGCAAGTCATTCTGGAAGATATGGACCTACAAGATGCTCATTTGCAAAAATTAGAACTTTTGCAAACTAACTTATTAAATTATGACAACAAGCTCAAACAGATTAAAACTAAGAAGCTGGCACATGATTGTAAAGATTTAAAAATGGCCATATCTTTGAATGGCCTAGAGAGTTTAATGAAGGGGTGTCCAGAGATAATAGGGGTTGGATTAGTTCCCGGAGAGAAACACATACATATAGGGACCACACCGATAAACGTGTAGAAGGTCAGGGTCTAGTAGAAATACAGAACTACACCCCTCGAATGCAGAATTATACTTCAGCAAGCAGGCAGTCTGCTACTATTGATTCAACTAGTATCCATATTATTAATATAACTTCTGCAGATATTAGTGAAGCTGGGACCAGTAGGGTGACTATGGGGTTTGATCCTCAGTTACCTGAATCCAATGCTAACTTAGATATGGGAACCAGACCAAAAGAAGGAACCTTAGTTACTACTGCTAACTGGCCTTTGCCGGTTTTTGTGAAACATTCCTTCCAAAGAAACCTTCGGACACAGAGTCAAGAATGCAAACGCAAAAAGGTGACAACTTGAATATGGGCTTAGTTGTAAATTTATCAAACTTTACTTTAAGTGAAGAACAGCTATCAGAACTTGGACGTGGTTTGAGTTTTATTCCTGCCTTATTGTCAGACCTTAATGAATTTATGATGGATATTAGACTCTTTTGCAGGAGTATTTCGTTGAAATGTATATATGGTAATAGTAGTGAACAAGCAGTACATTTTCCTAGGAAGCTTAGTAATTTTGTACCAGCAAATTCTCCAGCAGCTGAACTCTTCCTGAAATTATGTGAGGAAGAGGTCGGTAAAATGAGAACACACCCTAATAGGTTCATAGATTAGTACTAGGCTAACTACCCTTGTGGGCCTTTTCAAGCCTAGCCAATTACCCCATGTGAGAATCAAACTCTGCACCTTGTGTCTATAAGGTAAACACCTTAACCTTTATGCCATCCTAATCATGGAAACTTTTATAATATTACTTTCAAAGAAAGAGAGGCACTCCAGCAACTAAGAACCATGGATAACTTAGTCATCAAACCAGCCGATAAAGGTGGCTATATAGTTGTTATGGATGCTGATTGGTATAAAGCCAAAATGAAGGCAATTCTAGAGGATGGGCATACATACACTAAATTGGATAAACGACAAGTGGATATGAAGATCAAAATTGTACAGCAAGAACTTTATGATCTGCTCATGGAGCAATGCTTAAGCAAAGAACTCTATGATTTTTTTGTTTGCCCGAATCCTATGATTCCTAGCATAGGTGGTTTGCCTAAGATCCATAAAGACCTGAAGGACCCTCCACTGCATCTGATCGTATCAGGGAGAGACTGGATTACTGAATCGCTATCTATCTACATTGAAAGTGAACTAAAAAAGGTCCTACGCTATGTTGACACTTTTTTAAAAGATACTGGAAGTTTCCTAAGGGACCTACATTCCAAGATCAGTGATATGACCAATTTTGAAAATGTTATTTTGGTCACTATGGATATAACTAGTCTCTTCACTCTAATACCTAATGATTTTGGTATACATGCTGTGAAGACTATTTTGTTACGGAACAATGTCAACCCGAATTTGGTATGCACTCTTTTGGAATTAGTTCTAGAAAACAACATTTTTGTATATGGAGAAGATTTCTATCTGCAGACATGGGGAGTGGCCATGGGCACTCCATGTGCAAATAGCTATTCGAATCTGGTTCTTGCCCAATGGGAAAGTTCTGAAGTTCTAAGCAGTGCTAACCCATGGAATGGCCATCTTCTCTACTACGGCCATTTTGTGGATGACATTTTTATTCTATGGAAAGGGGATATTGATGAATTAACTTCCTTTGTTGAATATATTAACCATAATACTGACTACTTGGAATTCAAGGTAAAGTTTTTGAAAGTAGAAGTAGACTTCCTGGATGTGAAGATTTGCTTGCATCCTACACGAGGATTAAGCACTAATATTTTTAGAAAACCAACATGGAATAATCATTATCTGCATAGGCAAAGCATGCATCCTAAACATATCTTTAATAGTATCTATGAAAATCAAGTACTACGTGCTTCAAGACTCTGCACCGAGGGAGAAGACTTCGAAACCGAACAGGTGAATCTCCGTGAGAATCTGAGAAGCAGAGGATATAGGGATGGCCACTTGACCCTGAAAAATAACCCCGAAGAACTCAGGAGGAATAAAGGTAGACCTTACTTTTTGCATGAAGCAACTACTTCTTCCATTGTTGTTTCCACAACTAGAGCTAATGAGATGCAACTTAAGTGTATGTTGACATACGGTAATGATAGTTCACAGATATGTGATGTAATCAGGAGAGTCTGGCCAGTATTGACCACTGACAGTAAGGTTAAAAAAGTAGTTGGTGACACCCCTTGCTTTCTTTTTAAAAACAAGAATATTAAAAGACTTCTATGTAACAAAGATGGTTTTGTTCATAAGAAATGCTCGGAGAGAAAAGGTACATTTAAATGTCATAGATGTAAAGCTTGCCCACATATAGACAATACTAATTCCTTTACTCATCCTACTACAGGAAAGGTTTACTCAATGAATTATTATGCTGATTGTAACACCAAGCATCTAATTTATTTAGCTACATGCTGCCAATGTGAGGTGTTCTATATTGGCAAGACTAATCAAAGACTTAAAGATTGTATATTGAGACATCTCAGGGATATCCTACATAAAGATTTGAACAATGCACTGGCAGTGCATCATCTTGGTAATCCTACACATCATTTTAAGTTTAAAGCGCTGGAAGTGATAGCTGTGACAAACAGAGCAGGTGACATCTTTAATCGTATGGAGTTACGTGAGATAAGCTGGATAGTTAATCTACAAGCCCACCACCAACCTGGCTTAAATTCTGTTGTTCCTCTAAAACCTATACTGAAAGCCAGAAGGAATGCTATACGCCATTGACATAACCAGCTCCTTTATAGAGGTCTCTCTCTAAAATGTGTTCCACTGATTATAATTTTTCTAATGAAAATTTATCCTGTATAAATCTATGGAGAAGAGAGTGGTGGAAGAATAGAGACTGTTTTGTGACTTTTACATCAAGGTTGGCTATAGAAAAGGGAAATTTTTTGATTGGACCATGCTTCAACCATATAGTTAATTACTAGCAGTGAGTTTTATCTGCAAGGCACCAGCGTTAATATTATAACTTTTATCAACGGGTTCATTTGATGACCCTTTGGGCCAATAATGAATGAGGTATCCTAGAGAATTCAACGGTGACCTTTCCCGTTCGATTGGACATATGTACATATTTTTTTCTTTGGAATTAAACTGTTTTGTTCTGCATGATGACCCTGCAAACCCAAGCATGTTGACTGACTCCTAAGCCTGACAGGATTCGCTTCTCGAGTCCCTTGGGACCCTGAATTACGATAAATATGACCATCTATAGGGTCTGTGCTTGTTCATATTTGGCTCTGTAGATTGGCTGTTGGAGACTGGTGTTGTGGACATTGGTGAGAAAGTCCAATCAAGGACTAATGAGGATGTTTGTTTGCCGATAATAGGCCAGTGGGGGAACTGCCTACTGAAGTATTGTACGGATGATTCTGCTGACTTGTGTATGTCTGCTCGTTTTTTGTGGGTTTGATTATGTTTAGTTTTGGGTCATGGCATATAACTATTTATTTTTGTTATTGTATATGTTGGCTGACAGGGGCTAATGTTGGCTCCATAGCTATTGGCCAGTCATTTTATTTTTTGCCAATAAGGAAGAATGTTTAATGAAAAGCCTATTGGCACGAGACCTTGCTGCCTGATTGGGCATGAGTATCATCTTATGATTGCCTTTGGGCCAACAGTGAAGAAGGTGTACTGAGGAGTGAGCAGAGACTGGTTCGAGACTCTGTCATTTGATTGGATGTGGGTTCCCTTGCTGAATCGATGCCATTGGAGCATCGCTTGGACATTTTAATTTTAGGCTTCTGGATATATATGTCACATATTTATGTTTCTGAATGAAATTTTGTAAAATCTTTATTAGTAAGGAGCTTTTATATATTAATTAATTGCCCACGAGGCACTAATATTGATTTTATTCTACACTCCGGTAATTTTGATTCAAGAAGAGCTACGGCCGCATTTGTTTGCAGTATCGCTGTTTCGCAATTATTGCAATATATACACTTGTTTTGTAGATTCAGGACTAATGATAGTTATTGATTGCCGATCATGGGTCAGTGGGGGAGATTGCCTGTTGAGCCTACTGAAGCATTGCACGGATGATGTTTGCTCATTTTCCGTGGGTTTGATTGTGCTTAGTTTTGGGTCATGGCATATAACCATTTACTTTGTCACTATTTATGCTGGCTGACAGGGGACTTACGTTGGCTTCATAGTTATTGGCCAGTTGTTTTATTCTTTGCCAACAAGGAAGAATGTTTACTGGAAAGTTTATCGGCAGTTGGCACGAGACCTTGCTGCCTGATTGGGCATGAGTTTCATCCTATGATTGCCTCTGGGCCAATAGTGAAGAAGATGTACTGAAGAGTGAGCAGAGATTGGTACGAGACTCTTTCACTTGATTGAATGTGGGTTCCTTTGATGAATCGATGCTATTGGAGCATCGCTTGGTTATTTAAAAATTTTATACTTTTGAATATGTATGTCACATACTTATGGTTTTGAATGAAGTTTTGTAAAATTTTATTAGTAAGGAGCTTTTGTATATTGTTCAATTGCCTATGAGACACTAATTTTGATTCCATTCTACAAGCTGGTAATTTTACGAAGAGCTACGCCGTATTTGTTTGCAGTATCACTGTTTTGCGATTATTGCAATACATACATCTGTCTTGTAGATTTAGTCTTTATAGGATTACTATTAGAACCGAGCTATGGTTGTGATATTTTATGGAAATGTCATGTTAAGTACCTATTTTAACTGAGGATGTTTACATGTGGAGATTGGGGAGCGGCAGTATTGCTTGATTATCTGGTTCGCTCTTGGTGAGCTGGCGATATAGATTTGTCTTTTTATGGCAGTCCTTATGGACCTGTGTTGGCAGTAGGGCGTGAAGTATGCTCCTTGCCATTATTGCAAGTTTCATCTGAAATTATCTATATACACTGATTGTTATGCAATACTATTACCTTTTGCGCAGAAGCAATGCTATTGCTTAGCCACCCTGTTCAATAGCTCCGGTGAACCAATGATGCATTCATATTTCTGTCGCCCTAGTGGCTATGAATCTTATGAATGGAGCATTTTTCTGATATTTTATTTGGTTGTTAGGTTTCCCCCCTACCTATAGGAATTCAATGTTTTAGCTACAACCATTGGTTATTAATCAACCAGGATGTAAAAAATGAAGAATGATTGGTTAAGTTTTCTTTTTAAATGGGAAGCAGTAGCAAGTTTTATGATCTGAAGGCTGAATAGCCGAAAGCACTCATCTGTTGCTATTTTATTTTGTGTATTCCACTCGACTTGAACACTCATTCGTTTAATAAATAGTTTGTTCTACTGGATTGTCCTTTTTTGGATGCGAAAAGCTTAAGGATTGTATTGTCGCTGTGGTGGTGCTTTGAAGTTTTTTTCCTTTGTTGCTGCTTTTTGTCTTCGGCACCTTTAGCAGAGGTTGGAAGTGTTTTTCTCTATACCTTACTTGGACAGAGGAAAGTTTCTTTGCTCACCAGTGTGAGTGGGGAGCCTTGAGCAGCCTACCTGTCCCTGTAGAAAGTGACCTCAGCACAAGAGCTGTACTAATTGGTTGTTTTGGACCATTTCTAGCTCTTTTGAAGTTCCCTGTTTAAAATCCGCCTCTGGGCGTTTTTTTCTGGCTATACTACTCAGACAAGCTCCTCGTGGTCCTGCAGAGTGGTCCTAGCTACAGAGAACTCAGAAAAGCGACTACTTTCTGGATTTAAGTATCTTTGCTGTTTTTTTTACTTGAAATACCTTCTCTAGCTTACCCTAAACAAGCTTAAAATAGAAGTTATGTCCTTACCATAACGTTCCATGTGGAGTGTTCATCTCGCCTTTGTTCTTACACATGGTTCGGAGCCGATCCTCGGCTCCGTGCCGGCCTCTTGCAAGCTCTGCATCGAGAAGAAGCTCGAGACAATCTAATACCCACAATCCCCCTCTGCCTTTACCTCAGATCTAGTTTGCAAGCAAACCAATCTACAGAAGAGCACATTCATGCTTACATCACATATGCACAGAAAGAATCTACACATAACTATATATATATAAGCCAAACAGACACATATAAATATATATGCCAACTATGTACACAATATTGCAACAGTAGCAGAATGCTGCTGGCCAGGCATCAAAGAACGTTCTTCCTAAGGGTGGGAGGGTGGGACTGTAAGAACAAAGGCGAGATGAACACTCCACATGGAACGTTATGGTAAGGACATAACTTCTATATGTGATAGTGTTCAATCTCGCCGTTTGTTCTTACACATGGGTAGCGTCCCTAGCTCCTTGTTCCTGAGGAACTCACGGGAGGACGTTCTTGAGCACAGTGGAACCAAAGGTTGCCCTGTCCCTAGAAACCTTGTCTACCTTATAATGAGAAATGAATGTATGTGGCTTAGACCAAGTAGCAGCTGCACAAATAGCGTCCAGTGGTAGGCGGGCTGCATGAGCCAAAGATGTAGACACTGACCTTGTGGAATGTCCTTTGGGTTTGTGTAAAAGGTTTGATTTGAAGAATCGTAGACATAGATTATACAATCCGTTAACCATTTAGAAAGAGTTCTTTTGGTAACTGCAAGTCCTTTCCTGCTATCAGCAAAAGCCACAAAGAGTTGATCTGTTTTTCTGTGATCTTTTGTTCTATCC
Source organism: Protopterus annectens (assembly GCF_019279795.1). Taxonomy (NCBI): domain Eukaryota; kingdom Metazoa; phylum Chordata; order Ceratodontiformes; family Protopteridae; genus Protopterus; species Protopterus annectens. The sequence goes on from NC_056729.1 coordinate 1,396,747,787, forward strand.
AAGTAAAATCTTAGCTGTCTGTGAACATCCAATTTGTGTAACATATACTCCATTTTGTTGGAGTGGTTTTGAAGAAAGTGGGTAATTCAATGGACTGATTAATATTGTTAATAGAACACACTTTAGGAGGAAGGATGAATTGGTTCGAAGAGAAACTCTGTCAGAGTGAAAGATCAAATAAGGGTGCTTGATGGAGAGAGCCTGAAGTTCAGATACTCGCCTAGCGGAAGTAATGGCTACCAAAAGAGAGTTTTCCAGGATAAAAATTTTAACGGGCAAGAAGCAGGTTCAAAAGGGGCAACATTAATTTAGATAACAATAAGTTTAGACTCCAAGGTGGCGGAGATCTGACCGGTGGTCTAATATGAAAAATCCCTTTTAAAAAGGCTTTACAAAGTCTGTGAGCCATAACAGGAGCTCCACATTCTTCCACATGGAAATTGGAAATGGCAGCCAATTGAACTCTTAGTGTAGCAGGAGAAGCACCCTGATGGAATAAGTCCGTTAAGAACTCTAATATCTTATTCAAAGGAGCTATAAAAGGATCCACATGGTGTGTATTCGCCCAGAATACAAATCGCTTCCATTTGCTAGCATATGTTTTAGTAGTGGAAGCTTTATGGGAAGCCACCAATATATCCTGGACTGCTGGTGACAAAAGATCAGACCTGGCTAAGTTGGGAATTGGAGCAGCCAAGCTGCTAGATGGAGGGACAGGAGCGGGATGGGGAACCCTGACGAGTGAGTCAATAGATCTGGCTCTGGGTCCAGAAAGCAGGGTCCCCGAATGCAGTGTAGCTTCAGGAAGGGAAACCAAATTTGGCGAGGCCAGAATGGGGCAATGAGGATTATTGTCCTGTGTAGGTTCCTGGCTTTCTGGAGAAACTTTGATATCAGAGGAAATGGAGGAAATGCGTACAGGAGTCCCAGGGGCCAATCGTGAACCAGTGCGTCCTGGGGACTTCCCCTGGAGGGTAATAGGGCAAAGTAGCTCCTGCATTTGGCGTTCATTGGAGGCAAACAGATCGCAGGAAGGCTGGCCCCGTCGCGAAAAATCCTTTTCGCCACTGACTGTTTTAGGGACCACTCGTGCGGTAACAGAATTGCTCTGCTCAGCCTGTCGGCTATGACGTTGGATGACCCGGGATGTGCGTTGCTATTAGAAAGCGACCGTGGACTCCGCCCACTGCCAAATTCTCATGGCCTCTCTGCATAGCTGATAGGACTTGGTTCCCCTTGCTTGTTTATGTACCAGACTACCGACATGTTGTCCGTCTGAACTGCAATAGTCCCTAGAGGAAGAAGGGGAGCAAAGTGTTGCAACGCTAGAAACACTGCCCTCAACTCTAGAACATTGATGTGCAGATTGTACTCCAAATTGGTCCATTCGCCTTGGACTGTCTGTCCCTGAAAGATGCCCCCCCACCCTATCAGGGAAGCGTCCGTGGTCACTGTAACTGTGGGCGTGGGTAGCACAAACGGTCTCCCCTTGGAAAGGTTGCACGTTTGAAGCCACCAATTTAGATCTGTTTTGCATGTCTTTGTTATAAGAATCTCGTGTGTTAGAGGTAGTTGTTGAAACGACCATTGTGCAAACAGCAGCCATTGTAGGACTCTCATGTGCAGCCTTCCCAAGGGAATTGCAATAAGGGAGGCTGACATGAGGCCCAACACCTTCAGTACTAGTTTTGCAGGAGATTTCCTTGACAAGAGTAGAAGACGTATATGAGTCTGAAGTGATAATATCCTTTCTGGGGGAAGCCTCAGAATCAACTGGCGATGTGTTTAACTCTGCTCCTATGAACAAGATATTTTGTGATGGCTGAAGTAAGGATTTTCGAAATTCTACGGAAATCCCTAGGTGAACACAGTTGAAGAGCAAAGTCTCTGGCCTGTAGTAGTTGGCTGGGTGGTGGCAGAAAGGAGCCAGTCGTCAGACGGAAACACCTGGAATCCTGGCGTCTCAAGTGAGGCTACCACTGCCATGCATTTGGTGAAGACCCTGGGGGCTGAGGTCAGACCAAAGGGCAGGGCTTTCGAAATTGAAAGTGACTGGCCCCAGCCGGAAGCGCAGATGATCTCTGGATGCCCTGGCCATTTTGATGTGGTAGTATGCATCTTCTAGATCTATTGAGCACATCAGTCGATCCTTCTGTAAGAATGGAAGGATCGATTGAGCGTGACCATTCGAACTTTTCTTTCTTGACAAAGGTATTGAGGTAGCTTAGGTCCAGAATGGGCCTCCAGTCCCCTGTTTTCTTTGGAACTAAAAGAACCTTGAGTAAGTCCGAATCCTTGCTGGTCGCTGGGACTGGTTGGATGACTCTTTTCTAGCAGCTTTGAAATTTCTATGGCTGCTGGCTCTGCAGATGGGGCGGTACATCTGGGAGTCTTTTCTTTGGAATGGGATGAGATAGAAAGGGATGTTGTAACCTCTGGTAACCACGCTTTTACCCACTTGTCTGTAGTTAAACTTTGCCAGGCCTGAGGGTATAAAAGCCAGCGACCCGACTGCCTCCAGAGCAGGACAGTCGGGCCTCCTCTCAGGAGTGCTGGAAAGGTTTACCAGGGAATGTCTCCCTGTCACCTTGATGTTGCGGACCCCTCTGCCGCCAGGGGCGTCTTCCACCTCTACCCCTCCTCTGCCTCTAGAGGCATCTCCCTGTGTGCCTGGGAAAGATCCTTGGGGTTTTGAAACCACATTTTCCACCAGCGTTGCCGTTTGATGCGGTCTGGTAGGGGTGGAAAAAGCGGACTCTGACAGCAGACAGAGTCTTTCCCTCCTGTTCACACCAGGTAAGGGTCTCCTTTACTTTGGGGCCAAGAAAGTGGCACCGTCAAATGGGGCGTTGTAAAGGAAGACTTGAAGGCTTCCCAAGCATAAGCGCATCCAGGATTGTCTGCGAAGAGCAATCGCTGAAGCTGCTGCCCTACTCGAACCGGCTGCGTAGGAAATCAGCCTCATGGGCGAGTTAACAATAGATGTTAGGGTATTAAGTTGCGCTGTCACTTTCTCTGAGACAGCTGCATCTGTAGTACCCTGGAGGTATCTCCCAACTCTTTGACTAGATCCCTCTGTAGCGTGTAAAATGGGTCAAATAGAAATTAAAATAAAAAGTTATCCCGCCCAGAACTTTTTAACAAACTGGACATTCCTTTTTGGCTGCTGCCATTCCTGGGAAATCCTTAGGTGGACTTTTTGGGTGATGATTATTGGTTTTCCCAATTCCCCGGGGGGGGCCTTGAGCAATTTTCCCAAAAAAACCCCCCGGGGGGAAGGGGGCACCTGCCTTCACAAAATTTCCTAAAAAATTCCTCACCTCTCTTTTGGTTCAATTTCCGAAAAGAAAATTTTAAGGTGGGGCCCCCGATATTGTCAGATAGAGCAAAGGTTCTTTGGGTAAATTCCCCTTTTAAAATCCCCTTTTTGGGATTTTACACCCAAAAGCCCCAGGGAGGGGGGCTAACATTTCCCCTTTTCCGTGGGGCAAGGTCGGGCCCTTTTGGGGAGGGTTGCTTACTGATGTGGTTGTTGGGGACAAAACCCCTTTATAGGGGGGCCCCAAAAGCCCCGGGTGGGGAAAAATTAAAAACCCCAAAGGGGGGCCCCCAAAAAAAGGCCCAAACTTTTAAAAAAAAAAACCTGGCTCCGGGCTGGTTCCCGGGGAAAAAACCAAAACTTCTGGAGAGGGTCCAAACGTAGTTTGGAAAGATTTGGGCTGGGGGGAAAGGAGATCAGGGGGTTTTTTAACCAACTTAAAAAAAAGTTTGGGGGGAATGTCCAAAAATTTAAAGGGACATCAATGGTTTTGGGGAAAAGGGAGGGAGGGGCCCCCCAAAAAGGTCAGGGGCTCCTCAGGTTCCAAAAGGGGGTAACGTCCTTAACTTTTGGGGCTTTTTGTAAAAATGGGACCAGATTGGGCTCCCATTTTGAGGGCTTGTCCGGTCAAACAAGAGCCCCTGGAAAAGGGGGTTTAAAAATTGCCTTGTTTTCCCCTTTTTAACCCCTCCCTAAAATAAAAACAGTTTTTAAATGGAAGGGCCAAAATAACCCCAAAAATTTTTTTCTGTTTTTTACCAAAAATGTTCACCTTATTTAAATTAAAAAAATGTTAAAATTTTTGTCAAATCCGATAAATTTTTTCGGTTTTTAAATTTTTTTTTAGGATGAGCCGAAAAATATTTAAATTTGGAAAATTTTTCTACCAAAATCAGGGGACCACAACCATCATAAAAACAGATAAATAGAGTTCTTAAATTTAAAAAAATATATCTTGTTGACCCCGACTCTCCAGCGATGCTTGCAGCGGCAAACTAGATCTAGGAGCTAATGTGGGGATTAGATTGTCTCGGCTCTTGTAGAAAGGCCCTGGAGATCGGCTCGAACCTTGTAAACGCTGAATTGAACACTATCACACTGTTTTTAGCTGTTTGCTGCATTATTTAATATCTGCACTTAAAGTTACATTTTAGGAATTTGATGAAAGTTTGTTTGTTTGTTTGTTTAATTTAACTGTTGAGGCTGCCCACTAAAGTGTGCTAGCCTTTTAAATTTTTCTTTACTCCCCCAAAAATTCTGCCTTGTAAGATTTATTACTGCTCATTTTTTGGTTTTTTTTAAAACAAAAAAAAAAAAAAAACCTTTTTCCCCTTCCCGAAGTTTAAAGTTTAAGGTTTTTGGATTTGGGCTTGGGATTCCCGGTTTTCCAACCTTTCTTGGAAAAGGGTTTCGCCACCCTGGGATAGCCCGAACCTTGTCCCTTGGAATACCTACCGGCTTAGAAGGTTTTGGGCCTTTTTAGTCTTTTAAGTTCCCCGTTTTCCCCCTTATTTTTTCTGGCTAATACTAGCAATTGTGGGGGTGGGTTTCTGAGCTCAAAAAAGGCTACTTTTTATTTTTTATTTTGCTTTTCTTGTCTTCTTACAAAAAACAAACTTTTTTTCTTTTCTCATTTTTTAAACCATTAAAGCTTTTGTGAAATTTTTCGGTTTGTTTGTTTGTTTTTTAATTTAAATTTGAGGGATTTGCTACCGTGAATGTTTTTTTGCTCTTTTCTGTGGTTTTCAAAACAAAAAACAAAAAAAATTTTTTTTGCCTTCCCCGCTTTTTTAAAACCGTTTAATTTTTTATTTTGGGCTTTTGTTCCCTTTTTCCATTCCTTCTTGGAGAGGGTTTTTTTGCTCACCAGGGGATGGGGGTTAGACCTCCCGTTTAGGGAATACCCCCGCTTATAAGGGTTTTACCTTTTAGCTTTTTTTCCCTTTTAAAATTCCCCCCCATTTTTTATCATTTTTCAATTTCCCCTTTTTTTGAATTTTTTTCCCCCCAAGGGTTTTTAAAAAACCCCATTTTTGGGTTTTTTTAAAAAAAAAAATTTCCCCCTTTCCATTCCCTTTTAAACGCTTAAACTGTTTTTTTTTTTTTTCCCCCGGGTTTTTTCCCAAAAGGCCCCCCCGGGGGTTGGACCAAACCAAAAGCCCCCCAAAATTTTTTTACAAAAACTGTTTTTTTCCCCAAAAAACTTTTTTTTTTTTAAACCAAAAAAGTCTTTTGGGTTTTTTTTTGAAAACTTTTAATAATTTTGTTTTAAAACCCCGTTCCCCCCCCGGTTTTTTTAAAAACCCAATTTTTCCCCCTTCCCCTTTAGCATTTAAAGGTTTTTTTTTTTTTTGTTTGGGTCCCTATCTGGTTGAAGAATTTTTTTCTATTTTGGGGTGGGTTCCCCCCCCCCAAAAAAATTCCCCCCGATTGTTTTTGGCCATTTGGGTTTTTGGGGGTGGGTTTTTGTTTGGGATTTTTTGGAAAAAAGCCCCTTTCCCCGGGGGTTGGAACTCCCCCCAATCCCAAAAAACGGGTTTTTTTCCTTTTACCCAAAAAAATTTTTTTCCCCGGTTTTTTTTAAAAACCAAAAGCCCCTTGGCCCGGTTTTTTGTTTTTAATTTCTGGAAAACCCCCTGGTTTTAAATTTTCTTTTTTAAAAAGGGGGGTTTTTTTTTTTCCAAAAAACCCCCTTTTTTCCCCCAAATTTAAATTTGGTTTTTTTTTTTTAAAAAAAGGGTTTCCCCCCCCCTTTTTGGGGAATTTTTTTTTTTTTTTTTGGGGTTTAAAAACCCAAAAAAAAAAATGGGCCCCCCCTTTTTGTTTTGACCTTTTTGCTTTTAAAACCCGGGGGGTTTTTCCTTTTATTTTTCTTAAAAAGTTTTTTCCCCCGGGGGGGGTTCAGCCCCCCAAAAAGGACCTCCCAAAAAAATTTTTTTTTTTTAAAAATTTTACTTTCCCTTAAAATTTTAGCCCCTTTTTTTTTAAAAAAAATTTTTCTTCGGGTTTTGGACCTCGACAGAGAGAATGGGTTTTCATTTGTAGCCCAGTGGATGACCCTCCCACCGCCCGGAATACCAAAAACAAAAAATTCCTTTAATGGTCAAGTCGGGGTTCAAGGGATCCTTTTTTGCTTCTGTGACAATCCCTCTAGTACCTTCACAAGGGCTTGAATTGGGTAGCTTTAATATTTTTTTGGAATAAAAACCACCTCTTAAAAAATGGAAAAAATTTAAAGTTAAAGGGCTAAATCTTGGGAATAATAATTTTTGGGAAATGGGTTATTGAAACCCAAGGTCCTCCCCCCTACCAGTTTTTACCTTTCATGCTTTTCGTCCAAAACAAAAAGGGAGTCTTTTCAGCCCCATTTTCCCGGTTTAGGGAAAGAAGCGGAACCTTTAAATCCCCAAAAAAATGCTTAAAAGGTAATTGCCCCCCCAATCAGGCCCCCCCCAACCTGGTTGGAATTTTTCAAAACCTATACTGGGGGACTTCACTACCCTAAAAATTGGGTAATTTTCCCCCAAACTCAAATTCTGAATTTTAAATTCAAATGCCTGGAAATGTCCCTTTCCCCCTAAGTAATTACTACCTTCATAAAACTGGAAATCTCCAAGGATCCCTACTAGTAACACAAATTTTACCCGGTTAAATTATTCCCCCCACAAAACGGAAAATTTCCAAAAAACCCTTTCCCCTTTTAAACTAATGGTATAACCCAGGGCCCGGTGCACCCCAAAAATCCCTTTAATTTTTTTAAACCCCCGAAAGAACAACCAACAATCCAAGTCCCTCTCCAACAAAGGCAAGCATCCTGTCTGGTGGACCTCAGCCATTAACAAATTGTATAACAAAAGAAGGAAGCTACTGCACGACAGAGCAAAATCCCATAAAGGGAAGACATCTCTGATCAACACTAGCAGAAAACTATGTTCTCTCATAAAAACATCCAAGGCCAACTCTGAGAGAAAAATCGCTAAGGACACTAAAGATAACCACAAAGCCTTCTTCAGCTATGTTAGAAACCTGGGCGGAAACCCTCAGATATGCTCAGAGTTAGTTCACAACAACAAAAAAATACACTGAACCCACAGATATTGCCAACATTCTGGCTGACAGGTTCAGTGCAAATTTCTCCACTCCCTCACCCCAAAAGAAGAAATACTTATCCCAGCTGAATGTAATCTCCCTGTCATCTCAGATGTCCAGGTGAGAGCCGCCCTCAGCAAAGCTAAAAACACAGCATCAATGGGACCTGGCGGTATCCCGGGTTGCGTGCTCGTGAACTCAAGAGGAGCTAAACCCACATAAAATGCTATTTAACCTTAGCCTTACTACAGGATATGTACCTGAACACTGGCGTACAGCAACAGTGGTCCCACTCCACAAAGGGGGTACCTCTACAGACCCTGGGAACTACCGCCCCATAAGCTTAATGAGCCTGGTCTGCAAAGCTATGGAAAGAATCATTATGGAACTCATAAACAGAGACATTGGGGACCTACAGACACTTGAACCCACCCAGTTTGGCTTTGTAAAGGGCAGATCCTGCCTTTTGAACCTGGATGACTTTTTCGAAACAGTCTCTAGAGCCATTGATGAGGGCAAAGCAGTCCATACAGCCTACCTGGACTTGGCTAAGGCCTTCGACACAATACTCCACTCAGGCATCATAGATAAGCTCAACAGCTTAAATGTAAACCCTTATGTCACTAGATGGGTTGCAAACTGGCTAAAGGACAGAACCCATAAAGTTAAAATCGCTGGAGCAATGTCAGACTCAAAGCCAGTCACAAGTGGTGTCCCACAGGGATCTGTCCTGGGACCCCTCTTGTTCGGCATTTATTTCTCAGATGTTAAAGCAAACATGGGAGGGTTGTGGCTGACAAAGTTTGCAGATGACTGCAAACTAGGCGCCATAGTCAATACACCAGTGGACACATACATCCTACAAAAGGCCTCACAGAAACGGACAACTGGTGCGAGTCATGGCCTTAAACTAAATGCCAAAAAATGTATAGTCATCCCCTTTGGGAAAAACAAAGTACCCACAAATTATCACATAGACAGCAACCCACTGAGTATGGAAAAAGTAATCAGAGACCTAGGGACCCAAGTCGACAGCGACCTCTCATTTGACACCCACGTTGCCAAAGTGGTTAGAAAAACATTCTACCTTGCACATCTTATCATGAAGGGATTCACATCCAGATCCAAGGATGTCATTGTACCCCTATACTCCTCCCTCATCAGACCCATAATTGAGTGCAATGCCCCATTTGGTATGTACCTCACACAGCATTTGCAACAGCTGGAGAGACCACAAAAGTACCTCACCAAGAGGATCAAGGGTCTCCAACATATGTCTTATTCTGCCAGACTAAAGAAACTCCAGCTCTATTCAGTAGAATACCGCCTGCTCAGAGGTGACCTCTGCCTGACGTACAAGGCCATGTCCAATCAGGAACTGATGGACATGCTCCACCTCAAAAAATCCAAATCCATCAGAACCACGAGAGCTAAAGACTTAAACCTCAGCACAAGTATGAATAGGACATGCTGGAGGGATAGATTCATAACCCAGAGGCTTCCCATGCTCTGGAACAGGATCCCAGTTCATGTTAGGCAGAGCCCCTCACTGACTCTCTTCAAGAGAAATCTTGATGAGTGGATGGGAGATCGTAAGTTTACCCCAGGGGTCACATCTGTGTCACTACTAGACAGGGGCACAGTAAACTAATTCTATTATATAAGGGGACCTTCACTGTGTCACTACTAGACAGAGGCACAGTATTCTAAATCTATTATGTGCATTTGATCCATTTTATAGGGTGGCGAAATCCACATCACTATGGCTAGGCTTACAAATGCCCCAGGGCAGATAGCCTAGTACTAAACTATGAAACTATAAAATTGACTGTTACCTAGTGGCTGTGTCTGCCTCCTCATATTCATTTGGGGTTGGTGGTTGTTTTCTTTCTTGGGCATAGCATACAAGATAGGAACTCGGGCTACCACGCTCTGTTCGCCCTCACTGTGCTCGGGCTTCACTCTGCTCTCCTACCCTGCCCCCATTCTCCACCCACCCACACTACTTCCACATTTATTGTTAAACCAGAATCACCTGACTGCTCTTAACACCTCCCACTATGCAGTCCAAACACAATACCCACACATCACCCAAAATACATTATGCCACCAAATCATACACTGTATCTCACTTTTCTCCTCCTCTGCCCATATGTATCTTCAGCACCCCCTACTGGTCCTCTCTATACTCCACTTTATCTTCTGCTTATCCTACTTACTATCCAAGTGTACTTACATTCACACCTCTGATTCTGGTCCTCTGCATACTCCAACCCATCTTCCACTCATTCTACTCACTCTCCAAGTGTACTAACATTCTCACCTCCAATTCTTAATCAGTGACACCATGTCTCACAACCCACAACCCTGGCTATTCAATACTCCCACATTGATAGCCACACTATTCACTTGTCTCTCCATAGTTTCTATTACTACCTCCTACCACTTTGTATCCACCCAATTCAATAACCCAATGGCCCCCACCCAACCCCTTCCCACTCCTTACCCCCCAAACATATCACCATATCTCCATCTATTTATAACCTATCCTTCATCAAACTCACCACACCTATTTACTATGCCACACAATCCGAAAAACAACCAAGCCTCAGGTTCAATTCCCTAATAAAGCTATACCTGAAAACTATTACCACTGTTGCAACCCAGCTACTACTAGTAGGGGATATCCACCCCAACCCCGGTTTAACACCAGCCTCAAATACCTCTCAACCTCTATTCAACCATCTACCTGCAGACTTACTTATACTTAACTTGAACATCCGTAGTATTATGAACAAAATAGAAGAACTCCATTCCACAATCTCTTTATTTAACCCCGACATTATACTCCTTACTGAGACCTGACTCGTCACATGTTAAGGATGACTCCATAACCCCACCTGAATATAACATTCTTACAGCTGATAGAATAGGTAAAAGAGGTGGTGTGTTGCCCTTCTTTAGAAAACTAACTTAAACATCCAGCTCCTACAAAAAAAACCCCCAGATTTCAAAAATGCTGAAACTACTTGCAAAACTGTTTATTAATCAACACAAGTATCTAACCATAATTGGTGTTTACCTACCCCTGGGTAACAACCTGTCTACCCTACAGTCAATACTCCACTGAGCTTCTCACTCCCTTCTCCAATAAACCATCTTGCTAGGCGATGTCAATATCGACTGGAACTCCATCTACTCTCCCTCATCAACTAACCACCTTAATTTATACAACTTCAGCCAACTCATATGTACACCCAACCATACTGATAAAAACCTCAAAAAAGGAATCCACATTAGACTGGATCCTTACAAACCACTCCAATACTGCCCATCAGTGTAGTACACTGGCCAACTCCCTAAGTGACCACAACCCAACTTTTTTCTTAGACACAAACTTAAAACTAACTACTCTCCCTCCCTACTACACACCCACACCCATAAAAACTTCCTCATTAACCAATTTTTGGATGCCTTAACTTCCTGCAACTGGTCTCCCTTCAAAACCCTTCCACTAGACCAGGCAGTTGAATACTTTAACTCCACATTTCTAAACATCCTAAACCACTTAGCCCTACTTCATACAATTAGGATTCATAGGAACCCAGCCGCTTGGATACAAAAGTCCACAAGATCCTTACTCATGGAAAGAGATAAAGCCTGGAATACCTGGCGCCAACTCAAAACACCTACAACTAGGCAAACCTTCCTTGAACTTCGCAATAAGGCAAAAAAAAAAAAAAAAAACAAATACAAAAATGACAAACAAAACCAATACATTTCTCTACAAAAGAAACAGTTCCAGCCAACAAAAACTTTGGGCAGCAGTGAACATCATCCTCTGGCCCTGCAAAACCTCTACACCCCTACCCAATATAGAAGGTTCGAACTCAGACATAGCCTCCAATTTCAACAACTATTTTACCTCCTCTATACTTAAACTTATTAACAATGCAAATCCCACTGACCTCCCACAAATCCCTAATTGTCTAACAATCACCACCCCCTTCTCACTCAAGCCAGTACCAACATCGAACATCCAAAAACTCTTATCCAAACTCAAGCCCATCACCCTCGCTGCCAACAATCTCCCAGCCAACTAGCTTCAAACTACATCAAAGGCCATAGCTTACCCCATTTTAGTAGTGATAAATAGATCCATTTCTAAACACACCACTCTATCATTGTGGAAAACCTCATTCATCATTCCCTTTCACAAAGGTGGCACCTCTACCGACCTCTCTAACTATTGACCCATCGCAATCCTGTCACCCCATCAAAGATTCTAGAAAGAAGTGTCCATTACCAACTCCTTACCCACCTTCTCACCAATAACCTATTATCCAAAACTCAACACAGTTTCCGTCCATCCCACAGTACCACCATGACTCTAATTAATTTCACCATCATAAACACACACCCAGAAACCAACAAAGACTAGTCTCTGCCATCTTTCTAGACTTATCCAAAGCGTTTGATACAATTTCCCAGAACAAACTCTTAATCTGCCTCTCTGAGCTCAACATGGACAACCCCACCCTGCTCTGGTTCAAAAGTTACCTGGACAACCGCCTTCAGTCAGTCAAATGGCATGACTCCCTATCCCCCCACTCCCAGTCACATTAGGCGTATCTCAGGGTTCCATTCTCGGCCCCCTTCTCTTTAACATTTTTTAGAAATCAACTTCACATAGCAACTACAAAAGCTGAAATAGTACAATATGCTGATGACACAACTCTAATCTGCTCTGCATCTAATATCCAGCTCCTCCAATAAAATGTCCAGAAATCCTTCACAGAGACAGAAAAATGATTAAATAAATCACAGATACTGAACCCAAACAAAACCCAACTCATACTGTTTCACCCAACAAAGACTAATCACCTAACCACCTTCTCCATATTCTCAGCCAATAAGACCCTCATCACTCCAGTCCCTGAGACCAAATTACTCGGGATCACAATAGACCAACAACTAAGATTCAACAAATATATATCCCTGACTATCTCCAAAGTTCACAAAAAGCTAGGGACCCTATACCACTCCAAAAAGTCTTACTTCTGAATCTAGAATTGCTATAGCCAGAACCCATCTCTTATCTACATTACTTTATGCATCTCCAGTACTAACAAATCTAAATAAGACCGACCTTAACAAACTTTCTACATGCTACCACAAAATAGCTAGATCGCCAAATGTCGCTTCCACCACTGCCAGTCACTACTTACACTACACTGGCTCATACTCTCCAACCTATTACGATTCCACCAACTCAATCTAGCACACCAAATACTATACTATACAGAAAAAACCCTGCCTATCTGGCCTACTAAACTTTTACAATTCAAATAGACAATTACGCTCCACTAATAAAGCCCTGATAGAGAAACTTCCATGTAAAAACAGCTTCGGGGAATCGTTCTTCCCTAACAAAGTAGCTAACGCCTGGAATAGCCTTCCTCCTGACATCAGACTGCAAAACAAATATTCCACTTTCAAAAAACTTCTTAAATCACACCTTCTCAACAAATGGCTTTGCCACAGCAATGGCCCACCTTAAACCCTCATTACACAATAGTGCTACTCTCAATGCAACCAACTTGTAATGTACCTCCTGTGCTTTAATATAGTTCTTTTCAACTTTGTTTTAACTTTGTAGTATTTTACTAACTGATGTCTACATACTAAATTCTGTAATATGCAATTATTACTACTACATACTGTTACTATTGTGCTTTGTGGAGCTTTTCTCCCAGGGCCTCCACTGAAAACGGACACCAGTTGTCCAGTTGGACTCTCCCAGTAAACAAATGCCAAATAAATAAATAAATATAAACACTTGACCCCACACAGTTTGGCTTTGTCAAGGGGAGGTCCTGTCTGTTAAATCTGGGTGACTCCTTTGAGACAGTCACCAAAGCCATGGACGAGGGGAAGACGGTGCACACCACCTACCTTGACCTGGCCAAAGCCTTCTACATAATTTCCCACTCAGGCATAATAGATAAATTCTCTCAACTAGGCATCAGTCCATATCTTACCAGATGGGTAGCAAACTGGCTCACTGACAGAACCCACCTATCAAAATAGGGGAAGCCACCTCAAGCAGTAGACTTGTAATGAGCAGTGTACCCCAGGGATTGGTCTTGGGGCCTCAGTTATTTGGGATATACTTCTCTGAGATGCAGGCCAAAAGCAGTGGGCTATGGATGACCAAGTTTGCAGATGACTGCAAGCTGGGCACAGTCACCAATTCCCCAAGTGATGTGGACGTCCTCCAAGACGGTCTCACCCAAACAAATGACCGGTAACAGAAACATGGCCTCAAGCTGAATGCCAAAAAAATGCATCATCATCCCCCTTGCAGAGAGTGACGTCCTCACATATTATCACATTAATAACAATGTCCTAAGCACGCAATCAGTCATGAGGGATTTGGGCACCCAGGTTGATAGCAACCTGAATTTTGTGCACCATGTTTCTTCCATTGTACGGAAAGCTTTCTACATGGCCCACCTCATAAGTAAGGGTATCTCATCCAAGGACAAGGAGGTTATGACATCCCTGTATTCTTCCCTTATAAGACCAATTATTGAGTACAATGCCCCCTTCAGGATGTACCTCACAAAGCACATGCAGCGGCTGGAGAGACCACAGAGGGTCCTCACCAGGAGAATCCAGGGACTCAAAACATCTACCCTACATAGATAGGGTAAAAGCCCTGTCCCTTTATTCAGTTTCATACAGACTCCTCAGAGGTGACCTCTGTCTGGCATACAAAGCAATCTCAGTCTCCGCCTTGATAGGACTGCTGCATATCCACAAGTTAAGCTCCACTCGAATAACCCACACGTGCAACCTCAACCTGGTCTGTGACATCAGTAGGACTTGTTGGTGGGACAAATTTGTGTCCCAGAGACCCCCCCAATCTGTGGAATAGACTCTCTCTCCACGTCAAGCAGAGTACCTCATTATCCATTTTTAAGCACAACCTGGATAACATGGGCTAAACTCTTGGCTAAGCTTATAAGGGCCTCAGGGCTAGTAACTTCCTATGATCCTAAGCAGGCTGCCAGACAAGTCAAACACATATAATGCTTTATTTTATTCCTTAGCATGTTCATTCTTCTAGAATATTATACTTATTTATTAAAATTAACATATCTTGAATTTTGGTCAGCTCATGAAGTCCATCTTCATGTGTTCACTTACTGTCTCTGTTTCAGATAATACAGTATAATTAGAAATGATTAATATTTGGTTTGAATCTCCATTAATTATGGGATGTTCAGGATGGCCCACAGAAACAGTACTTAAATTCACAGTTCATGTGTTTGTCTTTTTTGTGCTGTAATACTTAATAAGCATCTAGTCTCATTTCTATAATGACTTTATGATTATGTCCAAGTGCTGAACATTTCAAGGTAAGCATCTATAGTGAGCTAAAGAGGCAGATACACTGGAGCACTTTTTGCAATGCTTTAAAGATTTCAAAAAAGTCTCCAGAGAAACTAATTTAGTTATAATGGATCAGTCTGAAAAGTTCCTTAAAAGTCCAACAGTCTGCATAGGCTGTTATAATCACCATCATCACCAACCCCCTTTTCCCCATTTTCTGCTTGAAGTTGGGGTGTCATGTCAACTGTCTCCAATCTCTCGATTCAATGCCGCTACTCTCTGCCACAGGTCTTCTCTCACACAATGCCCAGGTTTCAGTACCATACAGTAGTCCTGGTGGCAACACTGTTCTGTACGCCTTACTTTTCAGCTTCTTTGGCATTCTAATGTCATTCTTCTGTCCCAAGCCAAGTGACTTTGCTGCACTGCCCTTCCATTTTATATCCTGGATACAGAAGATATGCAACCTCCTTACCATCATGTCATCCATTTCCAAGCTATGTCCTGTCAGTGAAGCGACACTGAATATAGCAATCCTTAGTTCGTGTTTGGCATGTTATTTGGTTTTACATCCAGCTATCGCTCAACAAAGCTATTCCCAAGTAACCCAACTAGACAACTGGAGACCAGCTGGCCGGAAACTAATTGACCCAAGGTTCCTAGGATTTATGTCAGACAAACACTGGTCAATAGGGACACATACACCCCTCTCACCTTTAGCATGGGTCCCTGGTGTAGGTCGAAGTAGGCTGGGTCCTCAACCTACTTACCACCGGAAATACACTTGCCCATTTTTGGTGACATTAGTCAGCACAACCAAATCAGCTACCACCAATTTTTACACTGTCAAGTGGCTAGCACTGACATGGGACCCAGTCTGTGATCCATGTTCCTCTATCTAGAGAATACTGGGCACCACAGTTGATGCTCAAAGTGGTTGGTTTGTGCAACTCTTCTGACTGCAGGGTACCATCTACAGTATGTGCTGCTGCCCACAACTCCATTCATGTGTTTGCAGTGAAAACACTCAGCATGTTTTTTGGAGGTGGGACAAACTCCACAGAGACACAGGGAGAATATACAAACTCCATAAAGACATTGGCCAGAGGTCAGAATAGAAACCGTTAAACCAACAGTTACATAACTGCATAGACTGTATTTCAACAAAATGAAATCTGAGTGCACATGATTCTGTCTGACAAAGTAAATAGAACTAAAAGACATGAACTCATTACAAAGTGTTTTCTTTTGTTTTCTTCATTCATAGTGCACTGTTGCACGTGTCCAAGTCACCAAAAATTGTACAAGAAAATTGTACATAAAGGAATACATAATGACATTTAAATGAGCGAACGTACACAAATGATGTACTGATGACATGCTAGTGTTTGCAGTGAGACAGAAAGATGAAAAGAATCTAGAGATGAGGAAAGAGTTCACATGGGCATTCTTAGAATTGGAGAAAGCATATGACAAGGTCCCAAGAAAGCTGATTTGGGCAATACTGCAGTGGTTTGAAGTCCTAGAAATACTGTTAGAGTTAGTGCAGACTATATACAAAGTCCCAGTGACTCAAGTACGGACAGAGTTCGGCCTCACATAGGCGTTTACCAGTGGGACTAGGTGTGCATCAGGGTTCAGCTCTGAGCCCACTGCTGTTCATACTGGTAACGGACTACATTAGCAAACAGATCAGAGGGGGCAGATCAACACAGTTGGTGTAAGCAGATGATGTAGGATTACAGGCAGACTCTGAGCAAGAACTTCAACAAACAATAGGGAAATGGAATGGAAAACTGAAGGTACATGGGATGAAACTAAGCATACATAAGACAGTGGCAATGGCAGCAAATTGGGGGAAATCAGAAGAAGGTGAGAACGGAAATAGAAGGGAAGATAGTGGAACAGGTAAATAGATTCAAGTATCTGGGAGGGGTGGTTGAGGAGAAGGAAAGTCTGAATGAAGAGGTCAAAGCTAGAATCAGAAAGGTTGCAGACAACTGGCATAGAGTCTTAGGTGTAGTCTATAACAGAAGATTGCCAAAGAAGCTGAAAAGTAAGATGTACAAGACAGTGGTGCGACCAGTACTACTGTATGGTACAGAAACCTGGGCAATAAAGGCAGAGCAGAAGAAGAAGCTATAGGTGATGGAAATGAAGTGCCTCAGAAAGGTTGGAGGATACACACTGTAGGACGGACGAAGAAATGAGGACATAAGAGCAGAAGCCAACGTAGCTCCAATTGCAGAAAAGATCAAAAGGAACAGATTACGGTGGTATGGACACATGCAGAAAAATAGAAGACAATCTGGTGAAGAAGATTTGGGACAGACAGGAAGAAGGTAAGATGAAATGAGGACATCCAGCAAAATGACGGCTAGACTACTGTGTGAAAGAAGATCTACGGCAGTCAAGCATTAGTGTCAAAGAAGGCAAGAATGTGGCACTGAACCAAGAGAGATGATGACAGGTAACACAATACCCTAAACTGGTGTAGAACATGGGAATAAGGGGGCTGATGATGAAGGCTGCACAGGGTAGCAGCTAGTTCTGCAATTTTCCACTTGTTGCTGTGGTATCTAAACCCAGTGTGCTTGGTGGCTCTTAGCGATCAAGGCAAAGGCATACTGGTAACAGTTAACGCATTACAGCTTTGAGGAGTGGGGAGGACAGGGGCATAATAAAGGCTTTGGTAAACTTGTATGGCCCACAAACTGGAACTAGGGGAATGCCTGCCTTGGCCATCCTTGTGGATACCAAGGAATGCACAGTTCTTGCAATACTAGCCACAGGGACCTTTCGATCACAGAGCTGAAGCCATTATGGACATCTTACAGGCTTCATTAAAAAGTATAAAGATATGCTACTCTGTTTATTTCTTTGGGTCCTACACCTTCACATGAAAGGAATGTAGGTATCAATTAGATTTTAGTCACCTCCATTTGTGCATGCATGTTTTAACTTTATGTGTAAGTATGTACATATATGTTTTTTTCTACGCTCGCCATAGGTAAGTAAAGTTTTTTCTCTACATCATTTTGTTGAATGTTTTTCATGTTTTGCTTTTTTGTACCCTCTTCAAGTGCTATGTTTTGATGTTGGAACCACTGACCATTACAGATGGTAGAGAAGTATAGAGCATGTAGGACACTGAGTGCGCAGGTCATATCTGGACTGTATCACACACAATCAATGAGTTATAGCCATCCTGGATTCCCTCCCCAGCTAGAGAAAGTTCCCAGATAAACAGCCATCTCAGTGCCAAAAGGTATGCCTTAGACTGCTGCAGCCTTCCTAGTGGTAAAATTTGTGCTCCAGACTGTTGGCCTTTCCCTTTGATCTTTATTCATCTCTAGTGAACAGATACTTCTATTACCATTTTCAAAAACAAGCAAGGCATGTAACAACTCATTTTTGAACAGTAAGACAGCTGTAATACTCTGTGAAAATTTAACACACAGTTTATAACAAGGTCTTGCTTATCATCAAGGAATGCTGGAGTGTGTTACTGCAAACTGTCCACTCCTCTATTGCCTTGCTTTTATTAGACTAACTTGGGAAGCAAAAACTTTCACATTTCAGTTTCCAAATTCTGTTTAAATTGACCAGAACTACAGATGTGCTGGCTATATAGCATAAAGTCATTACTGTACATGACTGCAGTGAACAACTCCAGGTTGCAGGAGGTGCTGCCTGCTTTGCTCCACTTCTACCTCCAAGGCTTTCAGCTTTATACGTACTGTTCTCTATCCACTCTCCACCCCTCCAATCCCCCCATAAAACAGCTACCACCAAACTACCAAAACACTACAGTATATAACTCTCTTTCTCACTCCACAAAATTACTCATTTAAACCACTCCTTTTCAAACCACCTTCTACCACTACTCCCCCCCATAACTCCATACCACTACATGCACCAAATCATGATGCCCCCAGGCCTTCTCCTTATTCCTCCTACTTGTTCTTCTACCTCTCCCCCCAAAGGTCTCTAAACCTAATCCAGACTAATCATGGTCCATCCACCTGCTCTTAATCCCCAGACTATCAACACCATCTACACTCCCCTTTCCTTTCTCCAGGAGCCACCTCCCCTCATCCTCCTTTCTGCTTAAAAAATCTCAATAAGGAAAGCAGTAACCTACCTAAAGAAAACAAAACAGTGTAAGAAACTTCTCTGTGTGGAAGATTTTCAATTCATGTATGGCTAGTTAATCACTATATATTGTTTGTTTATTCTTCTTTCGGCTTTTCCCAGTTAGGGGTCACCACAGCAGAACTCCGGTCCGCTAATGATTGGCAGTAGATTTTTTTTTTTTATGGGTGCCGAGGTGCCAGCTCGACACCTAACCTTCAACTAAGGCACACCCATTCTACGCATGTCTTTCGAATGCCACTCGACCGCGGGGAGGACATGCAGATTCCACACAGAAGGCGCTCCAGCCGAAAATCGAACAAGAGAACCTCTTGTTGTGATGCAACAATGCTACCGCTGCACCACCGCGGCTTCTTAATCACTATATATTAAAAAGCAGAAAAAAAAAAACAGAAAATGGTAGTAGAAGTAGCAAACTTAAAAACATCCTACATTAAAAAATAAAAACTTATTTTGAAATATTATTAATATTATACAGAATTATTAACTCTATTAGGTATTCAGACATAAATCAAGCATGGCAGACAGTCTGTTTCCAGTCGAAAATCCTTTATTAAGCACAAAGACAAGCAATCCTCAAAACAAAAAATAAACAGAATCATAGTTTCATCCCAAACTTTCTGATTATATACCTGTTATCAGGTATGGGAGTGTTTTTTGTTGTAAAACAAAGTGTGGTATACATGTTATCAAATTCAAATCGCTTCCCTCATCCTTATCAGTGTGATATTTGAGCTGGTACTGCCCTACTTACTAAATGTCCTAATAATTTAAACATTATGCACTTTAAGTAAAATTAATAATGATGTGGTACTTCTTATTAAACAGATTATTATTACTCAGTGAATTTATCAAAGACATTATAATACATGTTTGGAAATATTTAAATATTAGACCATTTGGCAATCAAAAAAATTATATTTTGGCATCCAGAAAAAACACATTGTCCAAAACATAATCTATTTCCATAAATTATTGTTAACAAAGATCGCATTTGTCCCTCTAGACTTTTTCAGGTCTGTGTACAAGAACCTTAAAAATATACATCTACAAAATATCTTACTAAAACTAACCAATATGCATATTAAAAACAGTAAACCAAAATTAAAACAAGAATACAACCTTATATGTACATTTAATGAGTAAGTTAAACCAGGAAAAGTATATCAACTTAGTGCTGGTCAATGTGGGACAGTACAGTTTTTTGTTATATATTGTTACTTTCTGATCTGCTGTTGATACGTGCAGCTTACTGCCTCTCTGTTCCACTTTTTTCTTGTTTGCAAACTATTTCACCTAGGCAGTACCCACAAACATCAGTGAATTATCTGGTAAGCAAATATAAAATAAAACAGAATGTCCTCCAGTAATAGAGTTGGGAAGGCTGCTCAGGAATGTGAATAGGTGCTGTCATACGAGCTTGATATTGAGCTATTATGGTGACGTGACTTACGAGACTCTCCTGAAACCTTTGATGATGACCAGCCAGTACTGCATGACCATGATCTGGACTGTGAGATCACTTCATGTGATCTGGAAGTCTGATAACATCCAACATGCTAACTCACATTGTTTTTCCAAATTCATGGATACTGGAGCAGACTTGACAACCCAAGCTGCATGTCCAACAAGGCCTTCACTCATATGGACCCAGCCTTGGCATCACTCAACTGTGTCTGCCATGTGCGTCTGGTAAGTTCTCACAAGTATGTGGACAGAGGCAGATACGGATGCTGTGTCAGCAACCATGCTCTGTAGGAAAATCATCATGGCATTTTCCCTGGTCTCCACCTTTTCCATATATTAGTGAATACTCTAATATATGTCTTACAATACTCTATCATCTCAACCTGACTCACTGAGAATAGCCTATGCCTGGACAATGTCCCAACACATTTGTTGCTGTGCAGATAATGCTGTACATGTTTTGAGAGCTGCAGTGACAGTGAACTTCATTTGGCACTACCGTGGACAGGCTGCATGATAGATATTCCCACCAGTGACACTGTACTTTCCTCTTCCAGAGCTTCCACTTGTGGACCTGAGAGAGAGAGAGGTGCAGCTTCATAAGGATTCCACCCCATTTGCTGAAGGCATGTGTCTGCTGTGCACTACCTGTGGCCCAGAATTTGCCACATTGAGTCATCAACCTGCTCTGGGGTGAATCTTTTGTCATTACACTTTGCAACTGTTTGCCACTATTCTCAGATGGTGTCATGACAATGAGTACAACATTGACATCTATCTTCTGTCTTGCACCATTGCAGTATAACAAGGGTGGGGCATAGGGACAGCCGCCTCTACCACAATTTATTTGTCTTTGTTGACCAGGAAAGTCCAACTGGGCAGAGCCCATTTTCAGGAAAGGCCCAAGAAAAAAAGCTCCACTACAGTATATTTACACTAACAAGTGAAATTCAGACAGTTCTCAGAAATACAACAGTTACATTTCTCATGAAACAACAAAAATAATTATGACAAGTACATACAGTAAAGTATTTACACCAACAATTGTAAGTATGTACGGTTGTTCCAGATGTGAATCTTGCAGAAGTAAATGGATTGATACTGTAGAAGAGAAACATTATTATAAAGAAGTTTAGTGTTCTTTCATTTCATTAAAGAAAGGTTTGCAAGGAGTTCAAGATACATAATGAGGTTAGCTATAAAAGTATGTAGAAAGGGAGACTTTAGTATTGTATAAGTATTAAAGAGTTCAAGAGATACACTGAAATAAGTTATAAAATCATGTAGAAGGGTAATGAAGATATTAATATTGAAAAGGAGGATAGTGGTAATAGCGTATGACTGAGACAGCATGGCATAGGATTGTTTCTATTTAGGCTGCCTGTTCCAAATTGGTGTATCTAGAAGGTTTATAACCTACAAATACAAGAGATGCATGAGAGGGGTAGTATTAGGTGGTCCATTGTACACTACCTGTGGCCCAGCACTGGCAACACTGGAGTCATCAACCTGTTCTTGGGTGAAACCCCTGCCAATACACTTTGCAACAGTTTGCCACCGTCCTCAGGTGGTGTCACGAGAAGGAGTGTAATGCTGATATCATCTGCTGTCCTGCATCACTGTAGCATACCAAACATGGGGCAAAAGGGACAGCTACCTCAGGCAAAAATGTTAGACAACACAATAGGCAGAAGCCTGTCAGTCTTTACTACATGTCTTTATTGGTTATTTATGGTCGGAACTCAAGTGCTTTAGCACAACACATGGGGTGTAAACTGCAGCAGCTGCTTGCTACAAATGTAGCAAGCAGTTGCTACAGTTTAAAATGAACAAAAAATGGCACACACGGAGCTGGAGAGCAGCTGATGCAGTAAAAACAAGGATGATATCACCAGTAGATTCAAAGTACAAACAATTTATTCCACACAAAGTATATGCACAAGCTTTCATCCCTGCTCAGTCAGGAACTTCTTCAAAGTAATTCAGTTAGTAAAACACACTTCATTTAAATACTAAATAGGCAGTCAGTAAAATACACTTCATTTAAATACTAAATAGGCATACAATCAATCCTAAAAACAATGCCCCCCCCTTTTTTTACTACACTGCTAGTAAAATATATCTTAAACAATAAATAAACTTTATCTCATCTCTAAAATACAATACATTCCCTAAAACATTCACTAAAACAACTATTTAAATTTTATTTTTTAAATATAATACAGTTAAAACATTTCTCAGTAATTTTCATCTTTCCAGAGCATTTAGTTTTAAAAAACATGCAAGCGAGAAACTGTCATTTAATCCTGGCCATTGCAGGGAATTCATCCTTAATTGCCAAAGGGCTTCTTGTTTTTCTAATATTAATGCCCATGGCCCACCCCTTATATCTGGTTTTATTGTCTCCAAAATACCAAATTTGAAAGTATGGTCAGGATATTCAAAGTTATGTTTGGCTAAGGCATTTGTTTCTTTCTTGTTCCTTATATCTGAAATTTGAAGAAAAACACCAAGTAACAAAAAGCACAAAAATGGAGCAGGGTACAGGAATAAATAAAATGTATTAAGCGCTTTCGTCAAATATTAGGATTGACTTATTCAGAATACCCGACAGTCAGCAAGACCATCCTTTTATACATACAATTAAGCCATTGACTGAAAACAATTAAATAATTGAATAATTAAGCATACAAATGTTTAAAGACATAGACTCCCTTGTTTTATGAATTGTTTTTTTTACCAGTAAATTAAAATAATATATGCCATTACTTAGTACCACTGTAAAATATGTATATATGTGGTAAATGTGTCCCCTAACACTAAATTACAAAAAATGCCAGCGTGTAGGTATAATACAAAACTATCAACTGTTTGTAGAGAAAATATGAACATCATATGTATAAATGTGTGCAACAAGCAATATATACAATAAAATATGTCCAATAAAAACCCAAAATGTCTTGGAACAAACAATAATTAATATCAGTGCTATAAAAAACTTACATAGAAATGAAAAACAAGGTCATAGTGTACACCTCATTAAAATAAAAAGTCTGCTTTAAGTTTTAAATACCTGGTGAGGGACACCATATCGTTCAAACCTGGGCTAGTAGTGGTATTAACTCTGAGTTGCCCCATGAGTTCTCTAAATTCAAGGAACCAGTCACTGGGTCCCCCTCTCTGATCCATTACTACCCTTTCCAAAATGATGAACTTGAAATTGTGGTTTGGAAATGTATTAATGTGCTTTGCCAGGGCATTTTTGGTGTTGCCTTTAGTGACTGGTTCCTTGAATTTAGAGAACTCATGTGGCAACTCAGAGTTAATGCCACTACTAGCCCAGGTTTGAACGATATGGTGTCCCTCACCAGTTATTTAAAACTTAAAGCAGACTTTTTATTTTAATGGGGTGTACACTATGACCTTGTTTTTCATTTCTATGTAAGTTTTTTATAGCACTGATATTAATTATTGTTTGTTCCAAGACATTTTGGGTTTTTATTGGACATATTTTATTGTATATATTGCTTGTTGCACACATTTATACATATGATGTTCATATTTTCTCTACAAACATTTGATAGTTTTGTATTATACCTACAAGCTGGCATTTTTTGTAATTTAGTGTTAGGGGATACATTTATCACATATATACATATTTTACAGTGGTACTAAGTAATGGCATGTATTATTTTAATTTACTGGTAAAGAAACAATTCAGAAAACAAGGGAGTATATGTCTTTAAACATTTGTATGCTTAATTATTTAATTGTATTCAATCAATGGCTTAATTGTTGTATGTATAAAAAGATGGTCTTGCTGACTGTTGGGTATTCTGAAAAAGTCAATCCTAATATTTGACGAAAGCGCTTAATACATTTTATTTATTCTTGTATCTTGTTCCTTATATCTCTTACATGTTGGTAAATTCTACTTTTTAATTTCCGCTCTGTTTTGCCTATATAAAACATGGGCATTTTGTGCAAACTGCACAATATACTACTTTCTCTGTTGTGCATGTTCCTTTACTGGTAATCTTCACTATGGTATTGTTGATGTTAAATGAACTACTCTCATAGATGTAACAACAATAATTGCAGGTCCCACATTTTTTCATGTAGCCATTTTGTTGGTTCACATTTGTATTTTCTAAAACATTTTTTTATAGTTTTGCCTTTTTTATATACAATAGTAGGTAGTTCACCTACTATATTTCTGGTGTCCCTATTATTAAATACCACCCAATTTTTAAATAGGATGTCAGCTACATTCTTACTACTTTTATTAAAAATTGTGATGAATGCACTATTGAATTTCTTCTCCTCAGATGTCTCAGTATTTTGACCTATTTCTTGAGTCTGTGATTGTATACTTATACTGGTTATGACCTCCCTGTCATTCCCTTCTATTTCTTCGTGTTGTTTTTGATCTAGTAATGGCTTAAAATGTCCCCTCTCTCTTTTATTTACCACTTCTAACATCACACCATTTATTAGTGAATTGGGGTATCCCCTCTTCTGAAACATGTCTTTCAGGTGATCACATTCATCTAGGAAACTTTCAAATTCAGATACCATTCGTGCCGCCCTTACATATTGACCTTTTAATACAGCTTTCTTTTGCTTAAATGGATGAGAGCTACTAAAATGTAAAAAGCTGTTTGAATATGTTGGTTTTCGATAAATTTCAGCTTTAAACACCTTAGATACTCTATCTTTTATTAGCCTCACATTAGGGTATGGTATTTCATCAACTCTAACCGTATGTGTGAATCTAAGAAAAGGGGTACACCCATTCAAATATTCTAAAAACTCAGGAATAGTCTCACCTGGCCCCTCCCAGTACATAAAATATCATCCAAAAATCTCGTATAACATATACAGTGGGAGAAATAATTTTAATTAAATAAATATTTTTCTCCCACTGTAACATTACGATGTTAGCATATGTCCCACCACAAGCTGAACCTGTATTTTTTTTTAACTAAAAGCTCTGGAAAGATGAAAATTACTGAGAAATGTTTTAAGTGTATTATATTTTAAATATACATTTTAAATAGTTGTTTTAGTGAATGTTTTAGGCAATGTATTGCATTTTAGAGATGAGATAAAGTTTATTTATTATTTAAGATATATTTTACTAGCAGTGTAGTAAAAAAAGAGGGGGGTGTAGTTTTTAGGATTGATTGTATGCCTATTTAGTATTTAAATGAAGTGTGTCTTACTGACTGCCTATTTAGTATTTAAATGAAGTGTGTTTTACTAACTGAATTACTTTGAAGAAGTTCCTGACTGAGCTGGGATGAAAGTTTGTGCATATACTTTGTGTGGAATAAATTGCTTGTACTTTGAATCTACTGGTGATATCATCCTTGTTTTTACTGCATCAGCTGCTCTCCAGCTCCGTGTGTGCCATTTTTTGTTCAATAGTGGTTACTTTGCATTTTTTTCACAGTTTAAAATGAAACATTTTACTACAGCATGTGGGAATATCTTCTGTGCATTATTCAACATTATTAAAAACAATGAAATTGATATGTGCCATGTGATGTTTCTGTGTGTTCACGGACCACTGATAATCATGATGTACCTGTTGAAGCGACAATGAAAGAGATATGCATTAATGGGATCCAACTACAAATAGGTTAATTTTCCCACTGTACCACTGCAAATGCAGAATTATGACTTGCTGCATCTACTGTGGAGGTGTAATGGCCAGTACAAGTTGCCACTATACATGGCACCTTCAAAAGTACCTATGCCATCCTTATCACCCTCAAAATCATCATCATGAAGGGATATCAAATGCACCTCATCAGGTTTCAGGCTTTGGTCTGTGGAAGGACACCCCAGCAGTGGCAATACAAGCAATAGCAGTCTGTCCAGCCTTACTCCTAAAATAGGACACCACATCATGTGTTCCCTTTCTACACTGTGCCAATGTGCTATTCCACCCTCCAAAGGCATTTATGTCTATCAGCACCTGGTTCCATGCTTTTGTATACTCTGCCTGTCTAGGACACCATTTTACAAACAGATTGACATTTGCCACATGACTCACATGCTTTCATGAAGATTTTGTTTTCTTCAGGAGTGAAGCTATCACGCCTGCAACTTGTATCCTGCTGACGTGACATGTTGACCCTAGCAGTAATGCAGTCAACATTACTAGCTGTGGGAGTGCCCTACACCAATTTGAAAACAATTTGTTTCCCACCCTACTTGTCTCATATGATATACTCATGTTCTTCTATGAAAAATAACACAGCTGTGAAACTGTGTTACAATTGTGGGAGGAACTCCTTATTTTTCCAGGATAAAAAAGGATACAAAATGACTGCTGCATCTCTGCTAGAAGGTAATAAGTATTCTATGCAATCTCTTCACACTCCTGGCTACTACAAAAGCTTCTTGATCAGTTCTGTGAACAGCTACAATCTGTTGCATCCAGGAATTTGGAAAGAAAAGCTGCAGTTTTGCTATAACAGCTTTCAAGACACGAAAAGTGTACATTCATTTACATTTATTTATATTCTCTTTTGTAAGCACTTTATACAATGGCCATAATATGTATAGTAACTATCTATATTTTCCCACATACTGTGGCTACCTGATTTCCAGTAGGTGTCAACATTTACTACATTAGATAGCTTAATGGATTTCATCAAAAAATGTAAGCTCCTGTGTTAGACAAAAACTAGGGGCAACAGCAACACTCTAATAAGAGTAGGGGGTGGGGGTTGGTACAATGGTTAAGGCCTTTGCCTCGTAGACACAAGATACAGGGTTTGACCCTGAGCTTGGTTTATTGACTAGTCTGAAAATGGCCCTTCAGGACAGTTAGCCTAGTATTCACCTATGAATCTATAAGACTTTAAATGCACTGTTTGACTTATATAGTTACTTTTTTCAGCAATATTTTTCCAGTGTCAAAAACAACAAGCCACACAGGTGCCATGATTTCATAATACATCAATGAAATGCATTCACCATTAAGTCCTCTGAGCTAATTATGCCAGCACAGCTTCAATCCTGAGGCCATCAGACATGACACAGACTGCTTGCTAAAGTAAAACATCAAAATAAGCTGGGTGAATTGAGCTGCTTAAATGAAACAGCAGAGTCCTTCCTTTTTCCAGAAGTATCCAAAGTTAATGTGCTGGGGATTGTCCTCAAATAGAAGCCTCAAATCCTACAGATACTGCTACAGCAGTTCTGGAAGAAATAAAGCAGGGTAATGATTTGGGGAAAAGCAAAAGGTATTTCCACATATACTGCTTCAGATATACACTAGCAATAAATCATAATAATATGTCAGTATTGACTGCAGCATCAGTCATATAGCAGCTACTTATAAGTCTACCAGTACAGAGTACTACGTGATTCTCAGCTGGAAACTTTATTGCTATTATTTTAGTGCAGGCTTCATCAACTAGCAGGCTATAGATATGAAACTGCGAGCCAAGACAATGACCTACTTGCAAGGAGAGAAAAAAAAGCAACACAAGATCACTGGTTACACGTAGAACGTCTATATTATGAATGCTCACTTAGGGGGCCTTAATATTCTGAAGTAAACTGTTAATGTCAAGGAAATACTGACTGGCAAAAATATACAAAACAGGAACAAAGCAGAAGCAACTTGTAACGCACAGCAAGCTGCCAACAGTTAGCTAATGAAGAAGGCAGGTATGCATGAGAAAGAAATTAACTAATGCATCGCTAAGTCATATGCATCATTCAATACTACATGACAAGGGCAACTGTACTTCAGCCTACAAAGTTAAACCTAAAACATTAACACATCAAATGCATGCATTCTGTGGCTGACGCTATTTTGTGCAACTGTAGCTACATAAAACTAACCTAGCAATGTATTTATTTTTATTTTAGTTCTGCAGAACAATCTAGCCAAGTGCTGAGCTGCATACTCAACTATATGTTTCTGTGCCTGATGTCACTGAAATATCAGGTTACTACAGGTAGCATGAGCCTTTGTGAGGGAATGCTGGGTTACATTACAACATATGAAGCCTTGATGAAATCATTAATTTAGTATTCATGATGCCTCTGCCTATATCCTGTTTTATGTACTGCACTCTTTAATTCAATGCTGATTGGGTACAGTGAAAAAGCTAACAACAAGCTGTTTGGTAATATTCTGAATCATCATCTTCTTTCGGCTGTTCCCGTTAGGGGTCGCCACAGCAGATCACCTATTTCCATTTCTTCCTGTCCTCTGCATCTTGCTCTGTCACACCAACCACCTGCATGTCCTTTCTCACCACATCCATAAACCTTATCTTAGGCCTTCCTCTTTTCCTGTTACCTGGTAGCTTCATCCTTAGCATCTTTTTCACAATATACTCAGCATCCCTCCTCAGCACATGTCCAAACCAACGTAATCGTGCCTCTCTGGCTTTGTCTCCAAACCTTCCAACCTGGGCTGATCCTCTAATATACTTATTCCTAATCCTGTCCACCCTCGTCACACCCAGTGCAAATCTTAACATCTTTAATTCTGCCACATCCAGCTCAAACTCCTGCCTTTTTGTCAATGCCACTGTCTCCAACCCATATAACATAGCTTGGGCCCGGCACAAAGAAATGCACTGGCTTGTGCATCCCCAGTGGCTGGGTTTTTGTAATATTCTGAATCAAAACTATAAAATACTACAGGATCATTTTTCTTCCATTCAAATCAGAGACAGCAATTATGGGCTGAGTGCAAGCTACAAACTAAGTCAGGTTCTAAGAAATAATTAATTTCAAGTCTTCAGTAGAATAGTTAAAATAAATATTAGGGATCACATCCTAACATTTATACCTTGCACACTGTCCAAATACTAACCATGTTTCAATTTCCCAAATGCTCCTCTCATTAGGCCTCCCCTCACGTTGGATATTCAGTGCAACATGGGTAATATAGAATGTTTATTTGCAAAATAGTTGAGAACTGTAAGATAATTCCTGAAATGAATTTATTCTCAACTTCTAGGTATGTAACTCTCACCTGTTTCCAAGACTGCACTGTACATCTGTGATGAAACATGAAAAATGTTTGTGTTCAGTATACAATGGAAATGGAGAATAGTTATTGAAACACATTTATTCTTAAATTGTACTGGTTTCATGTGAGCTTTATGCATGCCCATGAATTCAGATAACATAGAGAAGCACAAATAAAGGATTGTTCATGCAAAGGATGTTCTGATATTGAAACAGCCTCCGGAAAGCCAATTCATTCTGAAGTAGTACTGATCATTTGGCATGTTTAGGTATATTTAGGACTATATTCTGTGGGTGACGCAGTGCTGCAGCAGTTAGCCTTGTCGTCTCACAGCAAAAGGTTCCCCAGTTCAATTCTCGGTTGGGGTGCCTTTTATGCGAACTCTACGTGTCCTCCCTACATTCACATGGGTTTCCACTGGATGCTCCTGTTTCCTCCCACATTCCAAAGACAAATGTCTGAAGCATTTCTCCCCAGGCCTCCGCTGAAAATGGGCTCTGTCCCAGTCAGACTTTCCTGGTAAACAAATGTTAAATAAAAATAAACAGAAATTTCCATTCATACATTGTATCCTAAACTATGCTTTCCCTCACCGTATCTAAGGACATCATACTGCTATATCTACAGCCTGTGTCTCTATTACCCTTTTCCACTTACTTTCTTTTCCCCTTTCCTTACCACTTCCTACTCTTCTCCTCACAGCCCCTGCTTATTTTATTACAATCTGCTGCTCCCCTTCAATATATCCTGGCTCATTACCATGATTTTTCTTTCTCTCTTCTTTCATCCCCTTTCGCATCACATCCCTTCTGTATCTCTCTCTACCCAGCACAAACCATATACTGGTTCTATACAGCATCTCTTCATGACTATAATTCTACATCCTCTTACTTTACCTTCCACAACATTCCTCTCACTCAGCTTATTTACTAATCATCTACTTCAACCTCTACCACATCCGATGCATGATCCAACCATTTTCTGTCCTGGCACCTCTACCTACTTTCCTGGTGTTGTCTTTCAAACTTGTTTTCTTATCTTGCTTCTCCTGCAGACTGCTGCATAATTATCACTTTCACCACAAGCTTGCTCCTGCAAATGACCTTTTCTTCCTTCCACTTTTAGATTTTATTCATGATGTACAAAATGTTTTATGTATTGATATGTTCTGTTGTCTTTTGTAAAAACTGTGTTTTATTGTGCTCTATTTACATTCACTATGTTAAATTGCTTAGTCATTCTAATTTTTCTTATCTGTTTTTTGCACGTTTTGTACATGTATTTATATTTTGAAGATTTTTCTCCCCAGAGTATTTATATTTTGAAGATTTTTCTCCCCAGACCTCTGATGAAAAGGGGTAACTTATGTCCAGATAGACAGTCCCAGTAAACAAATCTGAATAATAAAATAAATGTGAAACAAAAGCAGTACATACAGAGTAACAATCCCCCCCCCCACCTGCTTTAACACAACCTCCTCTAAAAGCACTTTCTGATTTTCCCTCACTGCTGCATATACAACTCCACCACACCTTTTCCTCCCAAACCTCAATATGAATGATGATCTCATTCTATTCTATCTTCTTGGGTAACCTATGATTTCTCCTCAACTAAATTTCCTGCAGTACCTACTTCAGGAGGGCGTCAAGTTCAGAGTTAACTCTATGTTATGGTACGTTTGTGTTAAGTCTACGATAAACGTGTGTATATTACTTATTACCTCACTCACGTTCACAATATCATTTGTACTTATTTCTTGTTGCTGATTATAAATACTTCTCCACAAACTGTAAGATTTAGACTTGCTTATCTATAATGCTTGCACTGAAATACTTTTACTTACTGTTAGCTGCAGTTGAAAAGGGGTCCCTGTGACCCAGTCCATTTACTTGGCTCAAAATAAATTAAAAAAGCATGTTCACAAACTGAAGTGCCTGTGAATTTTACAGACTTCAAAAATTCACTGTACTTTCAGCCACAAAAAAAATCGTACCTTGATATAGTCCTTGTCATTACTATAATGACATCATGTATAAGACACTTATCTTTGCAACTCTTGCATGTGTTTAAGTCTGAGAGGATCAGATTACATGTACTACTGTAGAAGGGAAGGAAGGGTTGCTGGCCACTATTGGATGGTGGAGAAATCATGCAGTCATTCGAAGGGAATGAACATCCAGGGATGGTATGCCTGATTGGTGAGACAGAATTGTTCTGATAACATGTAATGGAAGTGGCTGTTTTGACAGATGAGGCAGTAGCAAGGGAAACCACATCTCTAATTACATTTGACTTGTGTAGTTTGTTGGTTTTCTGTATAAACTTCATCATCAAAGGAAACATAAAAGGGTAAAGGAGTCAGGGAGCCATTTCTCGACCTATGCATTGCTGTGGTGTTCTTTAGGTGGAAGCAAAAAAAAAAAAATATATATATATACACACACACACACACATATATATACACACTGTTGAAAACTGCTTAAGTTGGCATGCATAATGTTGAATCAAATTGATTGACATGCATGTCAACACATGGCTACTCATGCTGAAAATGAATCTCAGTGCATGTAGAACTTAACAAAATCAAAGAGATCATCATTTTTTTGCTGGAGGCAAGCCCCACCCCCCTGCATCTCCACAGCCACTGCTAATTATATATTCTTACTCCAGATTGCACAATCTCCATGGAAAGGGGTATACTCCCCTACCAGGGGACTGTTGAACTCATACACCTGTTGACATTCTACTTACGCAACTAAACAGATGTTGACCAAACAAAGTTGTGACCTTATTCAACTGACCCATATATATATATATATATATATATATATATATATATATCTACATAGCTATATTTATATATATATATTGTTTTATTAATTTGTCTGTGTACCTCTCAAAACAGTATTACAAAGCAATGAGATGTTATCTAAACAAATGCTTATAACAAACACGCCTTTGTGTACTACCTTAGCACAGAAAAGATGTCTCACCTGGAATCAATACCTTTGGCTTCAAAAGGAAAGAACTAAATGAAGCATGGATTTATTTAGTTTTCAAAGATGAGGGTCAAATGTTGAATAGAGTCATACCTTTCCAATTGCTCTTTGGTGTGACAGCTGATAGGCAGCAATATCAGGCTGTGAATACAAAATGAAGATTTCTGGCATCAATCTTTCTGACCTGTTAACATGTATGCCTTTAGTTTCCTGTCCCCAGAAAGATTTCTGTGGAATTCAAGGTAAAGTTATGCTTATAGAAGGGATATTAGAGAACAATAATCACCAGCTGCTTTACACAGACGTTAAATATTTAGTGCAGTTTACTCCAGCTCTGTGGCTTACAGGGATACATTTCTGAATATGACCGGAACACCTGAGCTTCAATAACAACACAAGTATTTGAACTGCTGGACAGGGAGGATGGCAGTCAGCAGCTGAGATAAGCTTGCCTTGGGGGGGAAGGGGAAGGTGGAGATAGTGCAGGTTGACTGTCACCACCACTCACCTGGAGACTTGCAAAGTACCACAATAGTCAGGTCTTGGGATGTGGGCTTGGTGCTACCAAGCCAGAAATGTTGGCCTGCATTAGCATTTGTTTGGTAGCATGCATGTGTATATGGAAGGTACTGTACTCCCACTGATGTTGTGGTTGCTCATGTCAGCATCCAGCAGTAGAGTTAAGGAATAAGAGAAAACAATAGTTGTCTATGATAATGAGGGCTGCCTTTTAGACAGAGCGGAGCAATTACAACAGCTTGGAAATAGCAAGTCATTTGAATGGCTTTAAAGATGCAGGAGAGGTCCGTGGTGATACTGGCTCTTTTCTGCTGGCCCTCAGGCTGCAGGTTTGGACAATCTAAGATGGGGACTGGCAAGCCATTTCTGTGAGCAGCCTTCATGATTACCTACATGACATCCCCCTCTGACTGGCTTTTACTCGAGGGCTGTCTTGTCAATGACAAGGAACAAATGGTTTTAAACTAACTGGAGGAATGATTATTGCTGGTAGTTGGGAAACAAAAACGCATATAGAAAAAAAATGCAATTTAGACAACAAGGCTTATGACTATTAGCAGGGCATTACATTTTGTGCTGTCACAAGAGTGAAGTACTAGAGACCATGCATCACCTTCTGAAAAAGCATTCTTAGACCCCGGGAAAACTTAATGCAATGCAGCATGACACTCACTTGCCCTTACGGATCACAGTTCAAGAAGTAATAGTCCAAAGTGGATAGTAACTGCTGATTGGACATGTCTGTCTTATTTTAAATAGTGATGATTAATATATAGCTTACACATTACCGCTGCTCTATCTTTTGCCACTTTTTTTTCTTTTTCCTTTACTCCCCCTGTATAAAAGTTCTGGCACATAATAGACCATTTCTCCAATAAAAAAGAAAAGGCTGTACTTCAGTTAAAGTAATGGCCACAATATAACGTGATGTAAGACAATCAAACAAAATGGGTAAAGGTAAAGGAGTTCATTTTGATTGTCCACAGTCTCTCTCAAACAGTAGTCTTCAATAACCCTACAAAGGGTAACAGCAGTATAAAAAGGCCATCTTTTTCTTTTCTCACATCCATCATACATTTCTTTTCAGTGGTACATATGTAACAGTGCTCCAATAATGGTAAGACAAAATATTCTACTGCATTCATACAACCAAAAAGACAATATCATTTGCACCAGTTTAGTGAAGTATATGTGATTCTATGCATATTTAATCTAGTTCCACGCGGTAGTGGAATTAGTGCCACTATCAAATCAGGCAAAAACAGCTACAGATTCCCTTTCATCCTCTCACTATTATGGAAATAATTAACCTGTGTGTCAGAACTGTAGAATATAAGTACACATACCTGACATTCCTATAGTTATACAACAGGTAATCTACATTTAAATGTATGACTCTTCTTCACAAATCTTGGAAAATGATTTTGCACAGAGACAAAACATGTCTTTGCGGGCTACAAAACCAAAATTTAAAAAAAGCTCCATTGCTTTGATGTGCAAGCAGTGACGCTACTAGTTTTGCTTTTTGAAGTGCCACACATACCCTTAGTCTGATAATAAGACACTTGATAAAAGAAGAGAGGGAGAGATGAAAGGTGGATTCAGAACAGTAGTTTTAAAGATGTTTTCAATACAAAAAAATAGCTGTACTATTACAAAAACACATGTATTCACAGCTGCAAGATATAAACATATGGTTGAAGACTTTCTTATCTTATGTAATTTAATACTACAAGTATTACATATAATATTACATTTCCTATAGGAAACACAATATTGAAACACACTACTTCTCTATGATAGCATTATGCCTCGAGTGCACAGTCATAAAGAAGATAAAAAATTATTCCAATGTTAAAAATGTTAGATAATGAATGTTCTTTATTTAAAACATCTCAATTACTTTTTTATCATTTCACATTAATTCCCATGAGTGAACATAACTAATCTGATCATTTCAAAACATATACATCATCTAAATGGGCTATTCCTGATCAATCCAAGTAACCAAAGTCACACAATAACACTGTTGCATTCCTGGGTAATACACACAATCCTCTCAACTGTCCAGATTTTTGCTTCATATTTTCAAACTGATACTCAAAATAAATCATTGGGTACTGAAGTCACGAAATAATGACAGACTTCTGAATTTCAGATTTCATATTCCTCAAAAAATACATGTTAATGCAACAGTTTATAACAGCAATATTTAAAATTGGTCCTTGTCAGACTTGGACCTTTGTACCCCTCATTACTTTATGTTTTGGCCAGAATTCTTGCACTAATAGGTTGAGAGGTATCTATCTCTCTCTCTCTGACACACACACACACACACACACACACACACACACACACACACACACACACACACACACACACACACACACTACATCACAAAGAAGTCTGCTGAAAGTTGTGCATTAAATGTATGCACCTAAATGTCCATTTCTGATTTCAGTGCTTAAGTGGCGTAACCTGCATTCACTTACTCACTCAGCTGAAAAGCTGAAGTCGGCTGCAAATAACATCAGTAATGGATGCCAGTTAGTATTAATTTCTTGTCTTTTTTAACCATATAAAAAATATTTTTCATTAGTTTGCAAACCTGAAGACCAAGTAAAGGCTATGATAAAACAGAATGATATGAGGCATATGTATGTTAGAAGCACATTACAACAAAGCATAATGTAAACAAAATGGAAAAAGTTTATCTGATTTGATTCTTGAGCTGCATGGATTTGTCAGTCAACCAATAATTCTGAGCATCTGAATGCCTGAGTCTATATTGTTTTCTCTAGATTCTCCTCAGACATACATTGCGGGACTAAAAGCATACTACCTGGAAAAAAATATCAAATATAATGACACATTTTCGAGTCTTGTTAAAGGGAACTACATAATCATTTTTAAGAAAACCATGCAAAAAATAAAATAAAAAAGGCACCTATGTAGGTTAGGATTTTATTACAAACTCACATGTGCATGCACACACACATATATACACACGGGTCCACTATGTAATCCCGAAATAGTGAAATCCTGAATTTCAGTATTTCGAACTTACATAGCCGAAAACACAACTACAATACAAAA
The DNA here is from genome assembly GCF_019279795.1 of Protopterus annectens. Taxonomy (NCBI): domain Eukaryota; kingdom Metazoa; phylum Chordata; order Ceratodontiformes; family Protopteridae; genus Protopterus; species Protopterus annectens. The sequence goes on from NC_056729.1 coordinate 1,396,783,839, forward strand.
TCCTGAAACCCCATAACCGCAAAATTTAAAACCCCAAACGTACTCTACACATACAGCACACACATACATGCAACTTCCCCCCACAATTAAATATATAATACTATACTACATGTGCCCCCCCACTTAAATATTCTAACTCCGAGATCGCACAAACAGACACACAAAGGAAACTCACACCCACACATTTTACATTCCCCCACACACACACATCACAGTACAACACACTTACACACACTAAAGCCCCTAACCAACATGCGTACACATAATACTTACCTAAACTTCCACCCATCCATTCACACACCGCACCAGTAGAAGCGCTAATTTGACATCTCCGTGCTTTGGGATTTTGAATTTCGCACTTCTGCGGGTTTCGGAATTTTGTGTTTTCGGCTATGTAATTTTGAAGTACTGAAATTTGGGATTTCAGTATTTCGGGATTACATAATGGACCCATACACACACAAATCTCAACGTGGTAGAAAGACTGATAAAATATTTTATAGATGCTAAATTTATGACTACTGAGCATTCCTTCCCAGAAGTAAAACAGGCACCCTAGTATGTTTTTTCTTTAGTAAATACTAAACTTTGATCCACTCCATTTGTTCTGTATTCAAAGGGCAAGTCACACTACTAAGACATTTGTGGAAGGCTTCATCACTAATCCCTGTAATCAGCTGCCAGTCTATTCTGATCTGCAGTAATTTGTTACCACAGAGTTCATCCCAGACTGTATATGCTATTTTCTATGTATGCATTGTTAAATTTCTATGTCAGCAACAAAATATGGTTGTGTACTTGAATTCCCTATCATTCACCCAGAACAAATGTTAATATCAACATCTTTAATGGAGACCTCAGAATACCTCAGGAAAAATAATTTTCTAAGACTCATTTAGGACTGTAACCATGAAATAACTGAAGAGCATTTTCAGTGACAATGGAAGACCCACACTGCTTGCACTATTTATTTTCCTAACCATTCTGTACATGGCTTTGGTTAAAACACTGTAGTAAATACTGGCTGATAGGCTCAAACTAAGGACAGGGAGAAAAATAAATGCGACTTGTAGAGGAAGGCCTTGTGAACTCATTTAAGTGTGTTTTAATGCTCCACCAACAGAAATACTGAACAGTCCTTTAACCACTTAAAATTGATGTCTGGAGATTGTGAAGTACTTATACATATCAATAAAAAAGACTTTGAAACTCCCAACATCATGGACATTCATTAACACAGCAAAAACAAATAATGTATAAGTACTATACTGTTCTCCTCCATATGCCTGTGCTGCTTTAAAAGAAGGTATTTAATCAAGATTTGTAAGGAACAGAGATGGCTTTTTTTGAGCTACCTGCTAGAACCTCGAATCTAACTCTGTTTAGATCACCAATACATCAAGATGAGAGCAAAGAATGAAGGTCACAAACAAATGCAGTGGGCCAGATTCCAAAAGAGCTGATCTCAGTGTAAGTGACTTACTTTGCTGTGATGCCTATATATAAATAGGCTTACACTGAGGGCCAGATTCCAAAAGACCTGCTCTCAGTGTATGTGGTCACTAAACTGAAAGCAAATCTTTTGAAATTGTGCCCAATTTCCTAACATGTTCTGTTGAAATGTAGAAAAATATTCGGAAAAGATTTCAGAAACGCAAATACTTAAAGTATACTGGTCATGTTTAGCTAGTTACACTTCCACTGTGGCATGTGGTGCAAGAAGTGTCAAACAAAATTTTATGTACATGGCGAATAGTTTTGGCTGCTGGTCTCTAGAAATTAAACCTTTAAAAATCCTGCTTCACCTATGAGCAGGACAAAGATGACAAAAGGTAAACTTAAACCCTGGTGACACCAGTGTAGGGAAAAGCATGACGACTTTTCACAGGTGCACCACTAGATGTGTGTCATTAAAGCCTAAGAATGCACTACACAGAACCCCTACTATGATGTCACAAAAGGATCTACAAAATTTATTTGGGCTGTAGTTTAATAAAAAAAAAGTTTTAAAAGCTTTTTGTTAAAAATGTCTCAAATAAATGAGAAGGAAAATGGGTACAAATGCATTGTGGCACTTAACCCAGTAAATGCCATTTTAAATATGACCAAGACACTTTAAAGATATGAAACAGCTGTTTCATTTTTACTTCTGTTGATCTAAATGTGCAGGTGTTTTTCATGCAACATCATACAGAATTTCCTTCTTGGATTATCCTCAGATATACATCAGACTGCTGACTTATCCTTCATTTCAATTTATGCCTGTATATTCTGCTTCTCTCACATAACTAAAACAGATTAAGAAAATAATGTACACAAAGAGACGTACACACACATACACACAAAACTCTTTGCAATAACACTTCCAAGGATAAGTTAGAACCAAGACTTAAGTATAAAAATAGTGGGGGACACAATACAGATGAGCTACCACTTTCATCTTTTAATCTAAAGTGTAATTCTTTAGACTAAACAAACACTAACTGAGTTACAACTGTATAAATTATAAGCTACTTAATCACTTGGTATGCAATATCCAATTCAAATACATACATACATAACAGTTTATTAAAACAAATAATTGTTGTTTAATACAATTTTACCTTTAAGAAGGTTATGATGATGGTTATAGACCCATGGATAATAATTTTGGTCAGTCTTTTTCTCATAGGGAATTCCCTTTAGATCAGCCATACCCTCCCTTACCAAGGAGGTCCAACAGAATACGGAACAAAACCCGGATATACTACAATTACAACAATTGTTCCCACAAACAGGGAATGAACATGTGATTTCAAAAGACACCCATGAAGATTTGATATTAGTGTCCAATAATGTACATACATAACAAGGGTACAACATTTTTAATTATAGTCATGTTACTATAGACCAAGGGCATTTTGATTTATTTTCAAAGGGCTTTAAATTCATCCCATCCAGGAAAGCCGATATGGTTAAAGCTATTGTTGATTTAAAGTTGTTCATCAGAAAAAAGAATTTAGCCATATATTTTGGTAATTCTGGGACGAATACTATTACAGAACCTATTTTAAGGAGGAAAGGAATTTTTAACCCCCCATTCCATCCGCAATTGAGGAATCTGGAAGGTATTATGGAAAGGGAGATTAGAAAGGAAGTCAAGAATCATAGAATTTTTACAAATCTTTCAATAAGAGAAAGACATTATTTGGACAATTTAAAATCAGACCGTACCATTAGAATTATGCAACCCGATAAGGAGGGAGGGTAAGGTCTTGATGGATAGTATTGAGTATGAGTCAAAAATGAAAAATGAACTCCACAACTCTTCCAAATACAGTTTAGCCTCAGTAAATGAGGTTAATATAGCCAATTCTAGAATCCACCTGATGTTGGATGACTTGTTACTGGAAAGTTCTATCAGTTTTGAAACTCACAAATATTTATACAATAGATTTCCAAGAGTCCCTTCGGTGTTTGGTATTCCGAAGGTCCATAAATGTACCACAGATCCACCTTTAAGACTTGTTTTCTCTTCAGAGGGTGCTATCATAGCACCTATTTCTCGTTATCTAGATAGCAAGCTTAAAGAGTTGGCATTCATGGGTACAGCAGTTTTAAGAGATTCACGGGACCTTCTCAAACAGTTGAAGCCTGATGTATATACTGATACATTGATTTTCATCACATTAGATATTGTGGACTTGTTTGGGTGTATTCCCCATGAGATAGGTTTAAATTGGTTGGAGGAATATATGTTAACCTTTGGACATTTTTCACAAAGTGACTTTAACAACATACTTCTTTTTATGGAAATCGTATTAAACAACAATTATTTGTTTTGTGACAACTCAGGCTCTTATTTGGCTGCTCGGGTGGATTGTGGCTGTTTTTGGTTTCAATTTTTGGCCATCCTTTGTGGTTATTGTTTTTTGATGATGGCGGAGCAACCAGGAGTTGAGTCAGAGGATGAATTGCCCAGAACTGGAAGGGGAGAGATACGTAAGATGATCGGTCAGCTGTCCCAGCTGGTAGAACTACTCACACCAGCCTGACAATCAATCGCTGCTATTATGTCAGGTGTTCCTGACAACCAGGAAATGATGAGGAGATGTGGTAACAGGTTGGCGCCGATGGCCGTTGGTAACTCGCAGGGTTTGTTAACTCAAAATGTTTCTGTAATAAATGACTCTATTGGAATACATAATATTTTCACAAGAGAGGAAGAAGGATCCTCTGTACGAATAAGACCGTCAGTAAAGGGATCCAATTTTGGCGCCAATTCAAACGTCAAACAAGGTGACTTTAACTCCAAACATATATTGAATGTGAGTGTATTGCATTTTAAGGACATTATATCTAGAAAATATGATTTAACTAATATTCTCGACCATGACCGTGCGGCCCATAAAACCCCTGTGTACAGGGAGAATTTGGACCGCTTGTATTTTTTAATGGGCTAATTTAAAAGTTTGGAGTGTGACAATGTTTATTTAAATGAATGTTTGAAACACAAGATTGTACCCAAGGGTTTAAGAGTTTGTAAATATCCCAACAGGGTACAATTAGGTTCCGAATTTCATTCTAACCTTGTAAAAAGTTTTGACAATTGTGGGCTGGATATTGTGAAAGCCATTAGGGATGAGAATGAAAAAGAAAAAATGTCACTGCTGAAAGAAATGGAGAAGGTTAATGACAGTATTTTAAAAGATTTACTTTTTACTGTGGAAGATGAGAAAGCAAAATATTATGACATTTTTTCACAAATTGATAAAAAATGTACTGTTAACATGTCTAGGAAGCAAGGTAAATTGCAAAGGGACCTTAAAGAATACAAGGACGGCACCGCATATCTGAAACCCAAATTTTTTGTTAAATTTTTGGAACAAGAATGTGACACCTTTAATCAAGAAGGTTATGATGATGGTTATAGACCCATGGATAATAATTTTGGTCAGTCTTTTTCTCATAGGGAATTCCCTTTAGATCAGCCATACCCTCCCTTACCAAAGAGGTCCAACAGAATACGGAACAAACCCCGGATATACTACAATTACAATTATTCCTACAAACAGGGAATGAACATTTGATTTCAAAAGACACCCATGAAGATTTGATATTAGTGTCCAATAATGTACATACATACCAAGGGTACAACATTTTTAATTATAGTCATGTTACTATAGACCAAGGGCATTTTGATTTATTTTCAAAGGGCTTTAAATTCATCCCATCCAGGAAAGCCGATTTGGTTAAAGCTATTGTTGATTTAAAGTTGTTCATCAGAAAAAAGAATTTAGCCATATATTTTGGTAATTCTGGGATGAATACTATTACAGAACCTATTTTAAGGAGGAAAGGAATTTTTAACCCCCCATTGCATCCGCAATTGAGGAATCTGGAAGGTATTATGGAAAGGGAGATTAGAAAGGAAGTCCAGAATCATAGAAATTTTACAAATCTTTCAATAAGAGAAAGACATTATTTGGACAATTTAAAATCAGACTGTACCATTAAAATTAAGAAACCCGATAAGGGGGGAGGTACGGTCTTGATGGATAGTATTGAGTATGAGTCAAAAATGAAAAATGAACTCCACAACTCTTCCAAATACAGTTTAGCCTCAGTAAATGAGGTTAATATAGCCAATTCTAGAATCCACCTGATGTTGGAGGACTTGTTACTGGAAAGTTCTATCAGTTTTGAAACTCACAAATATTTAAACAATAGATTTCCAAGAGTCCCTTCGGTGTTTGGTATTCCGAAGGTCCATAAATGTGCTACAGATCCACCTTTAAGACTTGTTGTCTCTTCAGAGGGTGCTATCACAGCACCTATTTCTTGTTATCTAGATAGCAAGCTTAAATAGTTGGCATTCATGGGTACAGCAGTTTTAAGAGAGACAGTTGAAGCCTGATGTATATAGTGATACATTGATTTTCATCACATTAGATATTGTGAACTTGTTTGGGTGCATTCCCCATGAGATAGGTTTAAATTGCTTGGAGGAATATATGTTAACCTTTGGACATTTTTCACAAAGTGACTTTAACAACATACTTCTTTTTATGGAAATCATATTAAACAACAATTATTTGTTTTAATAAACTGTTATTTGTGACAACTCAGGCTCTTATTTGGCTGCTCGGGTGGATTGTGGCTGTTTTTGGTTTCAATTTGTGGCCATCCTTTGTGGTTATACATACATACATACAAACATTTCAAGCACGGGCACTGATGGCCTTCTAGTCTGCCAATATACCAAAACAGTTGTTCCCATAAGAAGAGTCCTGGCTGTTCTTTTCATTCCTATAGAATCTTCCATACAGGTTGTCTGATGATTTTCTACTACTTTTTGATAACCTCAAACATTCCCAGAGGCAGTTGTCTCTAAATGCCTTATATACCAAAATAAGGACTCGTCTTAAATATCTGAATGAGGCACCATACAAATTCATACATTTTCGTCTTTATAATAACTTAAGTTTTCACTTCCACGTATGCCCTTGGTATATGTCTGCTGTGCTCTTTCCATTTTACTCGTGCCTGTCTTCTTATAACATTTCCATACTGCTATTCCACATTCAAGTTTTGGTGTAATGTAACTAACAAACAATGACTTAATCATTTCTGATTTCCTAGACTTCATAAATGTTTTTACACAAGCTATAGTTCTATAACTATCATTAACCTATTAGTTGGTTATTGTTTGTCTTTCGGCTTTTCCCGGTTAGAGGTCGCCACAGCGGAATTCCGGTCCGCTAATGATTGGCAGTAGGTTTTTACGGTGCCGAGTTGCCAGCTTGACGCCCAACCTTCAACGAAGGCACGCCCATTCACGCATGTCTTTCAGAACGCCACTCGATCGCGGTGAGGACATGCAGACTCCACACAGAAGGCACTCCCCGCACACCAGCCGAGAATCGAACGGGAGAACCTCTTGCTGTGAGGCAAAAATGCTACCGCTGCACCATCGCGGATGACACAACTCAAAGATGGATCTATCTATAAACTCAGGTTCTTAAATGAATCTAGATGTTCACCTTTCAACGTATGTCTTCCAAATCTCATATGCTTAGTTTTTGACTTATAAGCATATTATTCTCCTGTACCCAAATGGTCAATTTAGTCAAGTTCTTTGGCAGACATTCCTTATCTGCAATATATAATCAGTTTGCCCACTTTCAAGTAATCTGCATAAAAATTATAGAACACTTCAGATTAAAAAGATAGAACTGAAATATACAATGTAAACAAGTATGGGCCTAAACAACTTCACAGAAATGGCAGTACCTGTCCGAACTCAACCTAGGTCAAGCCGGAATAACAAGCCACCCCGGTGGACCTTTGGCATAAACAGACTATACACCAGAAGGGTGAAATTCCTGTCTTGAAGTAAATGGGATGGTGCACAACAGAGAGAAAAAAGTCCATAATTAATCTCAAGAGGCAAATCGTGGAACTACTGGTGTCTTCAAAAGCTAAATATGAGACTAAAATAGCCTCCCTAGCAAAGGATAGCCACAAAGCATATTTTTTATTATGTCCAAAATCTTAAGGGAAATACTCAACAATATGCTGAGATGGCTGTAGATGGGACTACCTACACTCAGCCAGAAGAAATATCAAACCTGCTGGCCGATAAAGTCAGCTAAGATTTCACCTCCTTATCACCTCTGGTCACTCCCCTACCAATTCTTGTCTGTTATCACAAAAGAACTAGTCATCGCTACATGAAAGTTAGAAGTACGGCATCAATGGGCCCCGACGGAACACCAGGGTGCCTATTAAATAGCTTGAAACATGACCTATCAGACCCATTTGGATGTCTATTTAAGAACAGTCTCCAGGCAGGCTTTGTTCCAGTAGAGTGGAGGATAGCAACAGTAATCCCTCTGCACAAGGAGGGACCATCAACTGACCCAGGAAACTATGGACCCATAAGTCTGACTAGTCTCATATGCAAGGCTATAGAAAGGATAATTGTGGACCTGATTAACAATGACATAGGACTCTACACCCAACCCAGTTTGACTTCGTCAAGGGCAGGACCTCCTGCTCAAACTGGGGACTTCTTTGAGAAGGCGACCAAGGCCATGAATGAGGGTAAGATAGTGCATGACATCTACTTTGACCAGGCCAAGGCATTTGACACAATATCTCACTTGGGTACTATAGATAAACTCACAAAATTGGGCATAAAACCCTGAGCCACCAGATGGATAGCCAAATGGCTCACAGATAGGACACATGTTATTAGAGTGTGGGATCCACATCCAGCAAAAGGTCATTCACCAGTGGAGCATCACAGGGCTCAGGGCAGGCCCTACCCTTGTTTGGGATATACTTCTCAGATGTCAAGGCAAATGTAGATGACCTTTGGCTGAGTACGTTTGCTGGTGACTGTAAGTTGGGGGCAATCACTGACTCCCCAAACGATCTTGATATGACTACAGAAAGGTGTGATGCAGACTAATGATTTGTGTCAGAAGCACTGCCTCAAACTAAACGTGAGAGATTAAATACCCCTGCAAATTACAACACTGATAGCACCCCCCTTAAGAGTGGACCCAGTGATGAGAGACCTGGGTACTCAGATAACAATCTGAACTTTGACCACCACGTGTTCACTGTGGTGAAGAAATCCTTCTATGTGGCTCAGCTTATAAGTAAGGGCATGGCATCCAGATCTAAGAATGTCATAGTACCACTCTACTCGGCCCTCATCAGATAGAGGTTTCTCACCAAAAAAAAAAAAAAACGGTATAACCAACATGCCATATGTGAACCAAATAAAAGCCCTATCACTGTATTCAGTTTCCTACCGATTACTGACAGGTGATCTGTGTCTGACCTACAAGGCAGTCTCTGATCCAGCTATGATGGACATGTAGCTTATTTGCAAAACTAACTGCACAGGGGTTACCCCTTCAAAGATCTAAACATGATCTATGACATGAAGAGATCATGCTGGAGAGACAGATATGTGTCTCTGAGATTGCCGCTCCTCTGCAATAGGCGTCCTAGTCACATGAAGCTGAGCCATTCCTTGACCACTTCAAGCGCAATCTAGACCAATGGATGGGAAATTGCAAATTCATTCCTGGGATGCCACCCATGTCCCTTATGGACACAGGCAGTCTGTAAAAACTGTCAAAACCCCACATGCTGACCCTTGTTATCTTTCCCCTAGGGATAGAAAATTGGTTAAAAATCTGGGTAAAACTGGCTAGGCTTGTAAGAGTTCTTGAGCCCTTAGCCTACTAATCTTCTATAAACCTATGCATCACCTATGAAAGAGCCTTGTGGGATGCCCTGACTATAACCTCAAATTTCATCGGTCAAATTGCTGTATGATACTTGACGTGTCCTATCTGTAAGCCATGCAGCTATCTATCTTACCAAAAGTACATCAATATCTAGTTGTTCTAATTTATTGATGAGTGTTTTGTGTATGTCCCTGTGAAATGCTGAAGTTAAATCTATATAAATTACAACACAGCACACTTTTTCATTCATAGCTGTTACTATATTGTTATAGAACTTCATGTTACAGGTGGTAATACATCTATTTTCAACATATGCATGCAGATATATGGTTTCAAGTCCCAACCTTTCCAATTTTGGCAATAACTTATCCAAAATGATCTTCTCCATTATTTTTCCACAACATGAAAGTAAATTAAGGGTTTGTGTGACTCTGGGTTTCTCCTACTCCCCTTTCCCGTAAAGATTGGTTTAACAAGCACATGTCTCCAATCTTGAGGAATCTACCCATATTTATACAACCTAATAAGTAAAAGATATAATGGTGTTGTAAGTTCTTGCTGAAGTGTTCTCAGTTCATTATTACTAATTCACTTTCCTGCCTGTACTTCATTTGATTCCAGTTTACATAATTCTTTTTCAATATTATCTAATTTTATTTCAGTATTTGATGTTACCTGGATGTCACTATGACAATTTATCACCCTCTTTAGAAGTCAAACTGCTTTGTATAAGAGTTTGTAAATATATCTATAATCTGCTGTGTCTGAGAATAAATTTTAGAAGCTACACATGGTGTATCAATTTGTATGGCTTCATTTTTTCCACATCTTATGACTCTATAAAATTGTTTCCTATTATTCTTAATATCTTTATATAAATTTTCTTCAATTTTTTTTATCTTCTTTTACACTACATTTAATTTGTCTGTCCAGCTTGTTTATTTCAGTTTTCAAACTTGTAGTTCTACCTCTTTATTTCTTATATTTTTGTCTCTCACTTTAATCAAGTATTTTAGACCCGCAGTGGTGGTGCTGCGGTAGCGTTGTCGCCTCACAGTAAGATGCTGTCCGGTTCGATTCTCAGCTAGAGTGTCTTCTGTGTGGAGACATGCGTGAATGGGCATACCTTCGTTGAAGGTTGTGCGTCAAGGCTGGTAACCCGGCACGTAAAAATTAACTACCAATCATTAGCGGACCGGAGTTCCGCTGTGGCGACCCCAAACCGGGAAAAGCCGAAAGACACAACAACAACTTTAATCAAGTATTTTGTACTTATGAAACTATATCCTCCTGTTACTGTGTACCTAGAGCCTGATGTTAAACATTTTACTTATTTATTTTATTTTATATATATTTTTTTGCATTCAAACAATTTCTCTTTTAAAACTTTCCACATTCCTTCTGCAGTTGAATTTCCACTGACAGCATCACTCCAGTTAGACTTACATGGTGACTTTTTGCTTCCAGGTAATCTGTTATTAAACTTCTGTGCACTGGTTTTGATTTCAGTTTAGAAGAATCATCTAGCAACAAATTAAGGTTATAACCCCTTGATCATTGCACATCAACAGTGGTAAAACTTGACATAAAGTAACACTAAATTATTTAGGAACACAAACAATGTTCTAGTATGTTCCATTTCCTGGTAAGGTTATTTACAATCTGAAGCAACTGTTGCTCCTAAACACACGCTGTGAATAATTTCCTTACTAATGTTGTTGAATCAATATTATTCCAGACTGCCTCTGGTAAATTTAAGTATCTAGCTAGTATTATTGTACCCTCCAGTATTTCATGCAAGAAATGTATTTATTCCTGTAGGTCAGCATCACTTGACTTTGGTGGTGTATACACTCCAACTGTTATATGTTCCAGGGTTGTATTTATTGTCACAGTTACACAATCTACAATATCGGTCTTATCATTGAACATGCAAAAATCACAGGGCTCATAACTATCTTTAATCCCTGTTGTTAACACCTCCACCTGATTATTTGTGAGAACTGATTTCTAGTCATTGTTCTTTAGTCATGTTTTGCAAACAATAACATCAATCTTATGGCAAAACATTTCCAAAAAAAGTTATTATTAATGCTCCCAGCACTAAAAATCATCAGAGGTACATCAAATGTTTTTATCTGAAAACTGTTAAATGTTTGAACTGGCAAAACTCCTGCCTTGTGTTTGTCAAATATTGAAAAATATCTGCTACAAAAATTCCCCTTCTCTGATCTTGACAACTGCACACTCACAGCTAGGCTGGATGTCCTACACATTTACATTTTTTAAAACAGGGCATGCTTTTCTTGTAGGTATTTACCCAAAAAATCATTTCATTTGAAGTGACCTTGCTCTACTTTCTACACGTGATTTGTGAAAAATACTTCCAAACATCAAGTTCTCTAGTAATAGTCAGAATCCTTGAGGATGAGATCATTTGTACCGACATGAATAAAAACAGATCCAGACTTCTTTACATTAACAACTTTTAAGGCCTGTCTCACATCTTCTATTTTTGTTCCTGGCAAGCGTAATACTACTCAATGCTCACTATCTTCTATGCAAATGTAAGTATTAGTTCCTCTAATAACTGAATCTCCAATTACAAGAATACATTTATAGAACGAATCTGAAGAATCTTCAACTTCTAATTCAGTAATAACTGCACTATCAATTGTTACAAAGGAATGATCTTAATCACCATTAGTCTTATTGATCCCACTGCTTTTATTGTTTATTACATTTGCAAGCATACAACTCTTACCAAGATGACTTTGTACATCTACAGTCTGAGACATGTCTTTCTCCACTTTTTTTTCTTATAATAATAATAATGTTCTTCAATCTTTCCATGTTCTGATTTGATTTCTTCCTTTTCACCTGCCACTTGCCTCTTTTACCTACCTTCTCTTTTGGAAAAATTATGTTTTTTTCTGTAGCCTGAATGTTTTCTGATAGAAAAATGTTATCATTCCCTGTAATATGTGTGTTAAATATCAAAGCAGTGTCCTTTTTAGTATTATGCTCATATAATCTGTTATTAATCTTCTGTGGACTGGTTTAGATTTCAGTTTGTAAGAATAATCTAGCAACATAACAAAGCAGTGTTTCCTTGTTATTTGTTGTGAACTTCTTCCTTTCTTTTTTTTATTTTTTTCTATATGATCTGAATACTCAGATTGCTGAATGATTGCATTGAGGATTCCAAAGTAGTCATTGGTATTATTTTGTTCAATTGGGGTTGATTGACCTTTACAGACAATAAACGCTTCCTTTCCTAAATGTATTCTATTTGCTCTTTGCCTAACACTATTTATCACATCAGTCCTTTAACATATGTGACAAAAGATGTTTTTCGTGTTTCACTGTTGCAGTCATCACATTTGGGTTATCTGCTTGCAGTAGCCCTCAGTCGGCCTGATTAAATCTGATATACCTGTTGCTCAGGCTGCTGTAGAGACACTGACCTACTGCCAGCTGTGATCTTGAGAAAAGATAAGTGTTTATACTCAGTTTTTGTCTGCATTTTGATTTAATATCTCTGTAATCTGTACAACTGTACTTATTCTTCTTCTTGTGTGTTATAGCTGTATATCTTAGTGTTGACCTCAGTTGTAGTGAAATCCTTTGTCTGGAGGCCTTGTCTGTTTTCTTTGTGGCAGTAAGTTTTCAGAACAAGTTTCATCCGGCCAAAGCATTCCTGCATCTGTATTGTTTGGTTTCTGTCCTGTGTTTTAAATCAGATATACCTGTTGCTCAGGCTGCTGCAGAGAGATTGACCTACTGCCAGCTGTGATATTGAGAAAAGATGTGTTTATTCTCATTTTTTGTCTGCATTTTCATTTAATATCTCTGTAATCTGTACAACTGTACTTATTCTTCTTCTTGTGTGTTACAGCTGTATATCTTAGTGTTGACCTCACTTTTGGTGAAATCCTTTGTGTGGAGGCGTCTGTTTTCTTAGTGGCAGTAAGTTTTAGAACTAGTTTCATCTGGCCAAAGAATTCCTTCATCTGTATTGTTTGGTTTCTGTCCTGTGTCTTCAATCAGATATACCTGTTGCTCAGGCTGCAGCAGAGACTGACCTACTGCCAGCTGTGATAGTGAGAAAAGATAAGTGTTTATTCTCATTTTTTGTCTGCATTTTGATTTAATATCTCTGCAATCTGTACAACTGTACTTTTTCTTCTTCTTGTGTTTTATACCTGTATATATTGGTGTTGACCTCAGTTGTAGTGAAATCCTTTGTCTGGAGGCCTTGTCTGTTTTCTTAGTGGCAGTAAGTTTTCAGAACTTGTGTCATCCAGCCAAAGCTTTCATGCAGCTGTATTGTTTGATTTTAGTCCTATGTTTTAAATCCGATATACCTGTTGCTCAGGTTACTGCAGAGAGATTGACCTACTGCCAGGTGTGATATTGAGAAAAGATAAGTGTTTATTCTCATTTTTATGTCTGCATTTTGATTTAATATCTCTGTAATCTGTACAACTGTACTTATTCTTCTTCTTGTCTGCTATAGCTGTATATCTTAGTGTTGACCTCAGTTGTAGTGAAATCCTTCGTCTGGAGGCCTTGTCTGTTTTCTTAGTGGCAGTAAGTTTTCAGAACTAGTTTCATCCAGCCAAAGCTTTCCTGCATCTGTATTGTTTGGTTTCTGTCCTGTGTTCTAAATCAGATATACCTGAAGCTCAGGCTGCTGCAGAGAGATTGACCTACTGCCAGATATTGAGAAAAGATAAGTGTTTATTCTCATTTTTTGTCTGCATTTTGATTTAATATCTCTGTAATCTGTACAAATGTACTTATTCTTCTTCTTGTGTGTTATAGCTGTATATCTTAGTGTTGACCTCAGTTGTAGTGAAATCCTTTCTCTGGAGGCCTTGTCCGTTTTCTTAGTGGCAGTAAGTTTTCAGAACTAGTTTCATCCGGCCAAAGCTTTCCCGCATCTGTATTGTTTGGTTTCTATCTTGTGTTTTAAATCAGATATACCTGTTGCTCAGGCTGCTGCAGAAAGATTGACCTACTGCCAGCTGTGATACTGAGAAAAGATAAATATTTATTCTCACTTTTTGTCTGCATTTTGATTGAATATCTCTGTAATCTGTACAACTGTACTTCTTCTTCTTCTTGTGTGTTATAGCTGTATAGCTTAGTGTTGACCTCAGCTGTAGTGAAATCTTTTGTCAGAGGCCTTGTCTGTTTTCTTGGTGGCAGTAAGTTTTCAGAACTAGTTTCATCTGACCAAAGCTTTCCTGCATCTGTATTGTTTGGTTTCTGTCCTGTGTTTTAAATCAGATATTCCTGTTGCTCAGGCTGCTGCAGAGAGATTGACCTACTGCCAGCTGAGATTTTGAGAAAGGATAAGTATTTATTCTCATTTTTTGTCTGCATTTTGATGTAATATCTCTGTAATCTGTACAACTGTACTTATTCTTCTTCTTGTGTGTTATAGCTGTATATCTTAGTGTTGACCACAGGTGTAGTGAAATCTTTTGTCTGGAGGCCTTGTCTGTTTTCTTAGTGGCAGTAAGTTTTCAGAACTAGTTTCATCCGGCCAAAGCTTTCCTGCATCTGTATTGTTTGGGTTCTGTCTTGTGTTTTAAATCAGATATACCTGTTGCTCAGGCTGCTGCAGAAAGATTGACCTACTGCCAGCTGTGATATTGAGAAAAGATAAGTATTTATTCTCATTTTTGTCTGCATTTTGATTTAATATCTCTGTAATCTGTACAACTGTACTTATTCTTCTTCTTGTGTGTTATAGCTGTATAGCTTAGTGTTGACCTCAGTTGTAGTGAAATCCTTCGTCACAGGCCTTGTCTGTTTTCTTAGTGGCAGTAAGTTTTCAGAACTAGTTTCATCCGGCCAAAGCTTTCCTGCATCTGTATTGTTTGGGTTCTGTCTTGTGTTTTAAATCAGATATACCTGTTGCTCAGGCTGCTGCAGAGAGATTGACCTACTGCCAGCTGTGATATTGAGAAACTATACGTGTTTATTCTCATTTTTTGTCTGCATTGTGATTTAATATCTCTGTAATCTGTACAGCTGTACTTATTATTCTTCTTGTGTGTTATAGCTGCATAGCTTAGTGTTGACCTCAGTTGTAGTGAAATCCTTTGTCTGGAGGTCTTGACTGTTTTCTTACTGGCAGTAAGTTTTCAGAACTAGTTTCATCCGGCCAAAGCTTTCCCGCATCTTTATTGTTTGGTTTCTGTCCTGTGTTTTAAATCAGATATACCTGCTGCTCAGGCTGCTGCAGAAAGATTGACCTACTGCCAGCTGTGATATTGAGAAAAGATAAGTGTTTATTCTCATTTTTTGTCTGCATTTTGATTTATTATCTCTGTAATCTGTACAACTGCATTTATTCTGCTTCTTGTGTGTTATAGCTGTATATCTTAATGTTGACCTGAGTTGTAGTGAAATCCTTTGTCTGGAGGCCTTGTCTGTTTTCTTAGTGGCAGTAAGTTTTCAGAACTAGTTTCATCCGGCCAAAGATTTCCTGCACCTGTACTTTTTGGCTTCTGTCTTGTGTTTTAAATGAGATATACCTGTTGCTCAGGCTGCTGCAGACAGACTGACCTACTACCAGCTGTGATATTGAGAAACAATAAGTGTTTATTCTCATTTTTTGCCTGCATTTTGATTTAATATCTCTGTAATCTGTACAACTGTACTTATTCTTCTTCTTGTGTGTTATAGCTGCATATCTTAGTGTTGACCTCAGTTATAGGGAAATCCTTTGTCTGGAGGCCTTGTCTGTTTTCTTAATGGCAGTACGTTTTCAGAACTAGTTTCATCTGACCAAAGCTTTCCTGCATCTGTATTGTTTGGTTTCTGTCCTGTGTTTTAAATCAGATATTCCTGTTGCTCAGGCTGCTGCAGAAAGATTGACCTACTGCCAGCTGTGATATTGAGAAAAGATAAGTATTTATTCTCATTTTCTGTCTGCATTTTGATTTAATATCTCTGCAATCTGTACATCTGTACTTATTCTTCTTCTTGTTTGTCCCCACCAACCATCTTTGTTCTTTTTTTGGTGTTAGTGTTGGTGGCTCTGGAATTGCCTGCCCCTCCTGTAAGTCTGTATTCGAACACTCCTCCTGAGTCCATCTCATTTGCTCACTTAACCGAATACAGTGAGATCACATTCTGAGTCTAGTGTTCACTCTACAAAATACAGAGAGAAGATTTGAGAAGGCCAACCCACTAAGGTTGTTCCTTCCTCTCCCCTTGCACTTTACTAACAAAAAAAAATCATCTGTTTTTACTGTATTTGTGTTTCCTCCTATTTTATCTTGCTTTTGCCGCTTCTTAAAAGTACTCAGTTTTACTTATTCTGCTGCACTTATTGCTGCTTGGTAATAGCCTGATTAAATTGTAACTCATTCTAAGTCTTTTGGTTTAAGCAGTTGGGCTTCATACCGGTTGTTTTACAATAAGAAGGTTTGTGGTCTGCACTGTTGTGGCAGGACAGGTAGCTTACATCCTTCTAAGCTGGGAATTGCTGATTGAAAGCTCAGTGTCTTCTATTCTAAAAGTGTATTAGTTCTGGTTTAAGCACCTGGGCTTCAGGCCAGTTATTCTACATTAAGAAGGTTTGTGGTCTGCACTCTTGTGGGAGGAGGGGCTGGATTCTGCCCTTCTGAGCTGGGAATTTCTGGTCACAGGCTTATTGTGCCTGCTTATTCGAACTGTTTCTTTCTGAAATTGGCGCACCTTGTTGCTGTAGCATAGGACCAGATTCCGGCTTGCTGAATCTAGCTTTGTTTGTATAACTTGAGCACTGATCCAGGCCATTTTTTTTTGGAGAAGGTTCCCCTGCACCCTAGTAGTGGGAGTGTGAAGTTAGAACTTGTCTGATTAAAGACTGCTGGAACAGGGCTCAGTTTTGAGTTTTTTCTGGTTAAAGGGTAATTTGTTTAAATCAGATTGTTCGTTTTCTATTGTTTTATATGTTTATAAAAAATTGCACTTTATTCATCTGCTTTTACTAAATGTGTTTCTTCCTACTCTATTACTAGGGGCATTGACTACAACTCTGAACTGAGATATATAACAATAAGCATCTTTTTAGGCGCATTTAAAGTGTTTTTTGACTGTATCTGCTTTATTTTCTGAAAAATATATATATATACTTGTTTCCCGCATTTCTAAGCTAGTATAGGTCAGTTTTCAGGTTAGTGCTGCATTCAGGGCATTGTTACAAATCTCTGTGTTTGCCCATACCTTACTTGGATAGAAGGAAGTTTCTCTGTTCACCTGAGAGAGAGAGAGAAGCTTTGAGCAGCCTATCTGTCCCTGGAGGAGTGGTTTCAGCCAAGAAAGTAGTAATTTATTGGCCATTTTGGGCTAATTTCAATCACTTTCATTTCCCTGCTATAAAAAACGCATTTGCCCCGTTTTGTGCACCGGGTAGCTAGGGTATAACTATTCCCAGCTCCACAAAGTCTCTTCAATTTTTCCCTTGGAGCTAGACAAACTTTCAAATTAAGCACTCAAGCCATTAATTTCTCAGCCTGGCACTTGCTCAAAACTCATAGCAAGCACTTATAAACTCTAGCACTACAGAAGGACAAGGCTCTCTATTCGACCTTACCAGCCATTCAGTAAAACAGTTTACTTTACCTATCCAGGCATCTCCAAAGGGCAGTTTCAGGTGTACTCTCCATTCCAACTGGTGAATCTGGGCATTTTGAGGCAATGTTACAACTGCCTCATGTACACATGCAACCCTCTCCTCCTACCACCAAACACTAATACATGAAAGATGCAATTATACAGCCAAACTGAAGGCTAGGCTCTCTCAACCCAAGACTGGCTCAGACAGTCAAGAGGAGAAGGGAAATACTGGCATCACACCACCAGTCTCACACAGACCCATTAAACCAGCACCGGCAAAAAACACACATAAATACACAAAAACATACACGGAGGCTCTAAATAAAAACCTGCAAAAGCAACAGAGCCCTCCAAAGCAGACATCCAAGCAACCTTCACCCCCCAACACAAACCATGAAACACATACTTCACAAAAACCAGTGTGCCACGCAATCACAGCCCTCAAGGCAAAATAACATACCCAACATACTAGTAACAGGGGACTCTATAGTCAGGCACACTGACGTCCCACTCAATAGGCTGAATAAGGAGAAGGTTACTGTTAGCTGCCTGTCGGGAGCCAGGATCCGCCACATAACACAAGCACTCTGTCATTGTCCATGTTGGTGTGAATGACCTGAGCCGTACCTTCCTGGACTACATGAAAAGAGACATGGAAAAGCTCTCTGATCACGTAGCCCAGGTCGGTATGACCCTGACCCTGAGTTGCATCCTGCCCTCACCAAGAATAATACCACGGTATAAAGAAAAAAAATATCAATTTCAACAATTGGCTAAGTTTCTGGTGTCATTCAAAGGGGATCCAGTGTCTGTCTGCGTGGGATGACATGCTCGACAAGCCACACTGCTTCACTAGAGATGGCTTGCACCTTGTCACCATTAGGCTTTCGAATACTGGCCAAGGCTCTTGCACCCCCATAGCGCCTTTTTTAGGCAAGGCTCAAAAGACAAACCCACCACCATAAATAGCACAAGTAACAAAAATCTGAGGGTAATACCACTCAATGCCAGAAGTCTAAACCTCAAAATACACGCACTCGAGGCACTCCTCAGTATGGAGAAAATTAATATATGTGCAGTAACAGAAACCTGGTTTAAGGCTCCAGAGAGCACCCCAGCACTACCAGGCTACAACTCATACCATACATTTTGGCCACAGAACCTGGACCAAAATACAAAAGGCGGGGAGTATCCATATTCATCAAGGATACCCACACCTCCAGGTTAGTGGCACAGCACGATGCTTCAGAGATTATCCACGTGCAGCTAACAATAGGCAAAACTGCAATTGAAATTGTAGCTTGCTACAGATCACCCACGATGTCCCAGGACCCCCATTCTGCATTTCTGGAAACACTGGGTAACATAAAACTCCTGCCAAACACCCTAATATTGGGTGATTTCAACTACCCAAACTTTAACTGGGAGAACTACTCAAGTACTAACTCCCTTGCCCAACATTTCCTAGAACTTATAAACTCAAACGCCCTGGAACAACTGGTGAACACTCCCACCAGAGGTGACAACATATTGGATCTGGTCATCACCAACATGGGCGACCAGTGTTCCACACCAGAGGTCAACCCCTCGCTGGTTAGATCTGACCATAAACAAATCACTTTGGATATCCACATTCCGCCCCCAACCGCGGACAAGGAAACCACCGTGAAAAACCTTTCAAAAGCAAACTTCACGTTACTTAAGACGGAGGTGGAACGTTTCAAAGCCCCCATGCTAAAGGATAATGCTGTCCAAGCTGCAAAATTCTTTACTAACGCATTCTAAGGGCACCTACAAGAATGCATGGATCATGCTATCCCAAGCAAAACGAAGACTCACTCCTCCAAGAAAAGGAAACCAGTCTGGTGGACCCCTGCCATAAACAAGCTATACAATAGAAGGAGGAAACTAGTACAGAAAAGAGTAAAATCCCAAGAAGGGAAGATATCCCTGATCAGTATCAGCAAGAAACTATGATCCCTCATAAAATCGTCCAAGGCAAGCTTTGAAAGAAAACTTGCCAAGGACTCCAAAGATAACCATAAGGCATTGTTTAGCTATGTCAAGAATCTAAGTGGCAATGCTCAGATCTGCTCGGAGTTAGTGCAGAATGGCACAAAATACACTGAACCAACCGATATTGCTGACATCCTGGCAGACAAGTTCAGTGCAAACTTCACCCCCCTCTCACCACCAAAAGGGCCCATAACCATACCAGAAGAATGTAGAGCCCCTGAAATCACAGACACTCAGGTTAAAATAGCCCTCTGCAAAGCCAAAAACACAGTATCAATTGGACCGGACGGTGTCTCAGGCTGTGTCCCACATGAGTTCAAAGGCGAACTAACCCCTCACCTAAACACAATGTTCAAACTCAGCCTCTCCACAGGCTACATACCCATAGAATGGTGCACAGCAACGGTAATTCTGCTCCACAAAGGTGGAGCCACAACAGACCCCGGGAACTATCTCCCTATAAGCCTGCCTAGCTTGGTCTGCAAGGTTATGGAGCGCATCATCTTGGAACTCATTAACAGAGACATTGGGAACCTCCAAACACTAGACCCTACCCAGTTCGGCTTTGTTAAGGGCAGATCATGCCTCCTAAACCAGCTGGACTTCTTTGAGACAGTTACCAAGGCTATAGACGAGGGAAAGGTGGTACACACAGCCTACCTAGAACTTGCAAAGGCCTTCGACACCATTCCCCATTCTGGTATTATAGACAAGCTCACCAGCCCGAACATAAACCCCTATGTCACAAGATGGGTTGCCAATTGGCTCACAGACAGAACCCACATGGTGAGAGTTGAGGGAG
Source organism: Protopterus annectens (assembly GCF_019279795.1). Taxonomy (NCBI): domain Eukaryota; kingdom Metazoa; phylum Chordata; order Ceratodontiformes; family Protopteridae; genus Protopterus; species Protopterus annectens. Next base: position 1,396,804,527 of record NC_056729.1, read on the forward strand.
CTAGGTCTGACTCTAAACCAGTTACAAGTGGCGCTCCCCAGGGCTCAGTCCTAGGACCCCTCCTGTTCGGCATATACTTCTCAGAGGTACAGACAAGCACAGGAGGACTATGGCTGACCAAGTTCACACACAACTGCAAACTAGGGGCTATAATTGACTCACCGGCTGACAAAGACATCCTCCAAAAGGGTCTCACTGAGACGGATACCTGGTGTTAAAATCATGGCCTCAAACTAAATGCCAAAAAGTACATACTTATTCTCTTTGGAAATAACAAAGTACCTACAAACTACCACATAGGTGGTAGTCCCCTAAATACTGAAAACGTAATAAGGGATCTGGGGACCAAAGTAGATAGTAATCTCTCCTTTGATAATCACATTGCCAAAGTGATTAGAAAATCCTTCTGTGTGGCCCACCTAATCACAAAAGGGTTTGCATCCAGATCAAAAGAGGTCATTGTGCCCCTCTGCTCATCACTCATCAGACCCATCATAGAGTACAACGCCCCATTTGGGATGTACCTTACAAGACACCTGCAACAGGTGGAAAGACCACAGAAGTACCTCACCAAGAGGATCACTGGCCTCAAACAAATGCCCTATGTAGCTCGAATGAAGAAACTCCAGCTGTACTCAGTTGCTTACAGCCTGCTCAGAGGTGATCTCTGCCTGACATACAAGGCCATGTCCAACCCAGAATCGATGGACATCCTCCACCTAAAGAAAACCTTATCCCCTCGAACCACACACTCCAGGGATCTAAACCTCACCACAACAATAAATATGATGTGCTGGAGGGATAGATTTCTGTCCCAGAGACTTCCCATGCTTTGGAACAAGATCCCAATCTAAATTAGGCAGAGCTCCTCGCTAGCACTCTTCAAGAGAAACCTTGACGAGTGGATGGGAAACAGAAAGTTTACCCCGGGGATCATTTCAGTGGCTCTGCTGGACAGAGGCACAGGGAACTAATCTAAGGGGGCAGTGAAAGCCAACACATTCAGGCTAGGCTTATAAATGCCTTTGGGCAGATAGCCTTGTACCTACCTGTGAACCTATTAACAAAGTCTTGGGTCCTGCGTCGGTTGCTGTCTCATCTTCCATGACGGCAGGTGGTCAGGGGTATAAAGCATGCAGCTGATGCCATTACATCAGTCTTTCTTGCCATGCGGTGCCATAGCAGAAGCAGTTCGCAAGTGCCGGTCAGCTGACTCCTGAAATTTTCATTTTCGAGTTTCAGAACCTAAGTACCTCGTTGGGGAAACTTTTTCTTGTTCTAAATCAATGCCAATAAAAGTTAATAATTGTATTTCTTGTGGAAAGCAAATACCTCATAAAGATTTTCATTCGTACTGCATTCCTTGCTTAGGCCCTGACCACGACGTACCTCGCTGTTGGTTTTGTGCCTTATTTAAACAACGAACTATTCGTTGTCAGTTTATTTACACTTCTAAATATTTTGGTGCTCTGTTCAATTATCCAGATATGGCTTCGGTAAGCCACCTGACTACCAACATTTCGAAAAAACGCAAAGATAAAGACAGAGACAGGCCGCATAGGTCCAAAGCTGCCAACGACGCTTCTCCTAAGCTAGTCGCAAGTTCGCCGGTATTCAGTGAGGTGCATTCGCAGCCCCTGATACCCGCTACTTCAGATTCGCAGGCCTCTACTGAGACCCATTCGGAGTTCGGTATGCCGTGAGATGCTTCAACTGTGGAACCTGCGGATGTCTCTACCTTGGATGGGTCCGGAGCCGCTATGCAGGCACCGGCTTCTGAGGGTGTATTCAGGCCTACTGACTTGCATATTAAACCGACACCATCTTCTTCTTCAAGGCCTAAAACTCGATACATGCCTAGAAAACCGACACCCAGACCACATGTTCAAGCCTCTATGCCTAAAAAACAAATGATAAGAATGGCTAAAGACCTTATTACTTTAATCAGGGGAAGCCACCCTTCCCCCTCTAAGAGACCTAGGACTGAGTTTGCTTATGATTCTTCTGATCAGGATTCTGAAATTTCTGTTTCCTCTGATGACCAGGATTTACCCTTATCTACCGATGAGGATTCTGATGCAGAGGACTCTATTACTTCTGCTTCCCCTCCAGAGGATTTCTCTTTTGGTGAAACCTTGCATACTCTTAGGGAGCATTTTCGCTGGGAAAGCCAGGATTACTCTGACTCTAAAAAGAGGATTAGGGATTTCTTACTCCTGCCCCAACACAGGCCTTTAGCTATCCCCCCATTCTGGACATTGCTGATAATGCCTTTCCGGAATTTAGCTTGGCCCCTGACTCTTTACCTCCTGCTCCCAGAAAACCTGATAGATATTACAGGGTTCCTGACTCTCTCAAGTTCCTCTCTAAAAATCTTACTGCAGATCCTGAAACCATTTCACAGGGACCCAGGGGCATTAAGGCTACTACTGCCAACAATCCTACACCCTCTGATAGAAATTCCAGGGCGCTGGATAGATGGGGTAAGAAGATATACACTTCTGCAACTTTGGCCATTAGGGCCTTAAACTGTCAGTTTCATATGTTAAAGTATCAGCAGCATATTAATGGATTGCTTGAACAGAAAATGATGTTGATTCCTGACTGTGCTGAAAATAAAGATTTACAGGATTTAATGCATTCTGCTGAACAAGTTGGAAAACATACTTTGTAATGTGGTTTTGATTCACTAGAGGCATCTTGCAGGGCCGCTGTCACTGGGTCTGTACTTAGAAGGTATCTTGGCTTAAGGAGCAATATTTGTCAGATCATGTTAAAGCTAAATTGCTGGATGCTCCCTTAAACCAAGACTGCCTGTTTGGCAACAAAGCAGAAGAAGTACTTACAAAGATGGAGGAAAATGCTAAATCTATGCAAACTGTTAAATATTTCCTGCGAGTACAGCCTCCCAGATTTAGTAGGCATTGGCAGTCTAAAAACTGGTCCTTTCCTGCCTCTTCCAGGCCTTCTCAGACCATAACCAGCAGAACACCCAGGCTTCAGTCCTAAGGTACTCACAGGGCTAAGCAGTGGGGGGCTCCCACTTCCAAAGCAGGGAGTGGTAAGACTCCCCCCTATGGTAAACTGTCTTAATGACTTAACTTTAAATCTTCCAAGCTTTGCACAACTGATTGTTCCCTTAGGGGGAAAAATTGTCCTGCAGGCAAAAAATTGGGAACTCATTACCCAGGACAAATGGGTTTTAAATATAGTTTCCCAAGGATACAGATTCCACTTTCACTCCTTACCAACCCCAAACGGTTGGCCAGATCTACCCCCAAATCAGTGAGCAGAGGCTCAAAAGCAAATTCTCTCTCTCTCTTAGGCATCAGGGCTATTCAACCTGTTCCAGAAGAGGAAAGGGGACAAGGTTTCTAATCAAGACTTTTCCTGGTGCCCAAAAAAGCCAACTCCTGGCGTCCTATACTGGACCTCTCTATCCTAAACACATTTTTGGTGATCTCAAAATTCAAGATGCTAACTCTTCACCAGCTGCTTCCTATCCTAGGCAAGGATGCCTGGTTGGCAACACTGGATTTAAAGGAAGCCTACCTGCACATCACAATAAGGGAATCCTGCAGAAGATACCTACGCTTCAAAGCAGGCTGCATGCACTATCAGTTCTCTGCACTGCCCTTTGGCTTATCTACTGCATCCAGGGTATTCACAAAGTACATAGCTCCAGTCATTTTATTTTGCAGGCAAATAAATATCCAAATATATCCATACATGGATGATTGTCTAATTCAGGCAGAAAGTCAGGACATACTATTGAATCATCTGGCATTTGTACAGAAATTGCTAACTTCTCTGGGGTACACCATAAACGAAAATAAATCACATCTTGTACCCTGCCAACAAATTGTATTCCTGGGAGCAAGCTTGAACACAACTTCTCAGATGGCTTTTCTCACGCCAGAAAAACAAGTTCATTTGACAGCCTACTTAAAACTACTGGCCACAAACACCCAGCTATCTGCAAGGAAAATACTGCAAGCCGTGGGGTTCTTGGCCTACTGCATTCTACTAATTCCATATGCAAGACTGCATATGAGGAAACTACAATGGTATCTTAAAAGCCTATGGCGTCAACATTCTCAGGATCTAGAAGCAATGATTCCTATCATTCCTTGTCTACAGATAGAGTTCCTTTGGTGGGCAGACGCCTGTCACCAAAACAAGGGACTGTCCTTCACTCTAGCCCCTGCCGCCCAAACCCTAACAACAGATGCATCAAACTATGCATGGGGGGCTCACTTGGCAGGAAAGTGCATTCAGGGCAAATGGAACCCAAGTCAAATGCTCCTGCACATCAATCAAAAAGAAATGTTAGCTGTACAGAATGCTTTGACAGCCTTCAAGGACCACATCCTTCCACGGCAATTAATGGTAAAGACGGACAACACCACTGTTATGTGGTACATAAACAAGCAGGGAGGAAACCACTCACACTCTCTCTGCAGACTAGCCATGGCTCTGTGGAACACAGCCTTGAGCTACCAAGTGCACCTACAGGCTCAATTCCTGCCAGGAAAGCTAAACACTGGCAGATGACCTAAGCAGATATCTCATGGACCCACATGAGTGAAAATTGGAACCAAAGATATTCAACATGTTGAGAAACAATTGGGGGAGCCCAGATATAGACCTGTTTGCCTCCCCCCAGAACTACCACTTGGAAAAATTCTGCACAAGGACTCCCCACAAACAAGCTTGGAAAGTGGATGCCCTCTCCTTCACCTGGAAAAACCTATCAGTGTATGCCTTTCCCCCTCTGCCTCTCCTCTCCAAGATACTACTAAAGATCAAACAGGACAAACCAAGGACGATACTGATTGCACCACACTGGCCACGCCAACACTAGTACCCCTTTTGCACAGTGTGTCACTTCTGGCACCATGGCACCTGCCTCAGACCCTTGCCCTGGTGTCCCAGCAGGAGGGCCAGATTCTGCACCCACAGCTTCAAACCCTGAATCTGGCAGCCTGGCTAATTACCTAATCTCTCCATTACCATCCCTCAGCAACCAGGTGTTGGATGTCATTCTGGAGGCAAGGAGGCCTAGTACTAGAAAATCCTATGCTGAAAAATGGAAAATATTCTGTTCCTGGAACCAAGCTCAGGGGATGGGCACAGCAGCGCCCAAGTAACCTCAGATTCTTCAATACTTAACTGAGATGCTGCACAGGGGGCCTTTCCTTTTCCTCCATCAAAATTCATGCCTCAGCCATTTCAGCTCATTACAACACAGAACCACCCCTCTTCTCTCATCCACTGCTGAAACAGTTCCTCAGAGGGGCCAAAAACTTAAGACCAGCCAGGACAGCCCCTACTCCAGCCTAGGACCTTAACTCTGTATTGGAAAAACTCACTCTTCCTCCTTTTGAGCCAGCTGCAAATGCAGAGTTGAAATTCCTTTCTTGGAAAACAGCCTTCATTTTAGCCATCACTTCAGCAAGAAGGGTGTCTGACTTACAGGCCCTCATGGCAGTGGAGCCTTTCATCATTTTTCATGCGGACAGGGTGTTCCTCAGGATCAATCCCTCCTTCATGCGCAAGGTGGTATCCAGTGTGGCCCTTAACCAGTCCATTCATTTGCCAACCTTCTTTTCTAATCCACAGGACAAAGGAGAGTGAATACTGCACTCTTTAGATGTGCACAGACAACTTAGATTTTATTTGGACAGGACTAAACCTCTCAGGAAATCTGAACAACTGCTGAATGCATTTGCTGCAGAGGCAGAGGGGAAGGCCATTTCAAAGCAAACCATTTCTAAATGGATAGGCCATTCCATTCATTTTTACTATAAGCACCATGGAAAACCTACCTCACAGGGGATTAGGCCACATTCAACCAGGGCTGCATCTACCTCTACAGCCTTTCTCAGAGGTGTCCCTACCAGGGACATCCTAGAAACTGCTACCTGGAGTTCTGTACATACCTTCACCAAGCATTACTATTAGCCAATTTTCTCTAAATCCTGAGCTGGTTTTGCCACTGCAGTCTTGCAGGGCCTTACAGCTGGTCCGAATGCTATCTAATTTCCTCCACCCATCCTTAGCTTTGGGAATCTAGCCAAATGTGATGATTGCAACAGTGAAACACGACGAACATAGTACAGTTGTGTACAGTTACCATAAATGTAGATGTTCGAGTGTATTCACTGTTGCAGTCCTAGCTACCCTCTCTCCAGACCCCTGACTTCTGTTGGCTATACCTCTATTCTTGCTTACTATGTTTAAAGCTTTTTGGTGTATTTGCTTTTTTGTTGGAGGTGTAACCTTGTATATATAATTGCTTCCCATTATGGGGGCACCTGACATCTGGGGCAAGAAAAACTGATGTAATGGTGTCGGCTGCATGGTTTATACCCCTGACAACCTGACATCATGAAAGATGGGACAGCAACCGACACAGGACTCCAGACTTTGTTAATCAGGCCAACTGAGGGCTACTGCAAGCAGATAACCCAAATGTGATGACTGCAACAGTGAGTACACTCGAACATCTACGTTTATGGTAAGTGTACACAACAGTACTTTCTCCAATTGTCATCAGTAAGTTCAGATCTACTACTACTAATAATAATGGTAAGCAAATCATCCAACTTTTGACATGAGGAACACAGATCACCAGTGTTATTGGGTGCTACATTTAAATATGTATAGTATTTGGTACACTGTACAAGATACTTGTGCTTTAGCAAATCATTAATGGCATATTCAGCTGCAACTTAATAAAGAATTCTAAAAGAAAAGAATAACCAAAATCAGTTACCAAAGAATTCAATGAGAAAAATCACTCAAATAATATACAACTAAATATTAAATTAAGGACAGTAAAGTTGTTGCTATGACTAGCTGCGGAGGTGCAGCTTTAGCATTACTACCTCACAGCAAGAGGTTCTCCCGTTCGATTCTCGATGGAGCGCCTTCTGTGTGGAGTCTGCATGTCCTCCCCATGGTCGAGTGGTGTACGAAAGACATGCGTAGAATGGGCGTGCCTTCGTTGAAGGTTGGGCGTCGAGCTGACACCTCAGCACTGTAAAAATCTACTGCCAATCATTAGCGGACCAGAGTTCTGCTGTGGTGACCTCTAACCAGGAAAAGCCGAAAGTAGAACAACAACAAAGTTGTTGATCTGACTGTACAAGTTGTGAAAATCAAGCTAAAAATCCTAAGGTTAGCTGTAAGGGCAATGGGAGCCAATCACATCTCAGATTAAAAGTGTCACTGTGGAACCCATTTCTTTTGTGTTCTAGTTACCGGTCCCATGTTAGCTTCTGCGGTGAAGCAAAGGTATTCTTCTTGTCTAGCCGCTAGGGAGCAAGGTTTCTTGCTAGAGAATTTTCCAGCAGGTTAGGTTTGGTAAAAGAAAGAAAGAAGCCTGGCGACAATTCTTTCTAGATCAGTTCTTTTATTCAGTGTGGTTAGGCAGATGAACGCTTTCTGAGACAGTGTTCAACTGAGCTGTTATTTATCATGAACAATATAAGGCAGGCAGTAATCTTAACTACGCCACCAGGGCATGGCTCAATTATGGTAGTGGCCAAGGGATGTACCCTTCTGGAATTTAGAACTGCCCTTCGTCCTTAACCCTTAAGGTGCTGACATAATGCCCAAAATACTACAATAACATAAAGAAAATCATGCCTTCTTTCATTACACTTATCAAACCTAGTAGAATGTGTCACTATTGTTACTGATAATTTGTTTATAGTCTTATACATAATTTGTTTATAGTCTTATACATTTGCTTCACCATGGAAGCCTGCTTACAATCTCTCTCTGTTAGGGTTGCCACGTGTCCCTATTTGAGCGGGACTGTCCTGAGATCACCAGCCCGACCCGAGTCTTGCACTTCCAGTTCAAATCCGGGTGAAACAACCTCCACTTTGTGATTTTTGATTGGCTTCTATAACGGCACATGGGACAATCATAAATCGCAAAGCGGAGCCACTTGTGTTCAATGCAAAACAGCCAACACCCAACTGACTTAAATATCATTTGACTGACAACTCAACAGGGTTGGGTTTGGGGATGAATATCCCCAGAGAGTAGTATGTTACTGGTGTATAGGTTAAGTGGAGTAGGTGGGATGAGGACATGGTAGGACTTAAATCTGAATTTGGAGGAGAGAGGATATAGCTGAATTAAGGTATATTTAAGAAGGCAGATCTTACGGAAACTGAAGAGGGAGGGAGATATTAGAAATGAGTCGGTTGTATTGGATGTTGTAGGGGTGGTTGAGGTGGAGGATGTATGGAAGGTGTGAGAGTGAAGTGTGATAGGAGGAAGAATTTGGGAGAAGTATAAGTAATGGAAGGAAAGTAATAAGTAATACAAGGAATGTAAAGGAAGCCAATCTGGTGGTCCCCTGTCATAAGCAAACTTTACAACAAAAGGAAGAACCTGTTGCATTAAAGAGGAAAATCCCAGGATGCCAAAAACTCCCTTACCAGCCTCAGTAAGAAACTGAGATACCTCATAAAATCCTCCAAAGCTAGTTACGAAAATAAAATTGCCAAAGATTCCAAAGACAACCACAAGGCATTCTATAACTATGTCAAGAATCTAAATGTCAATGCTCAGATCTGCTCTGAGCTAAAACAGAATGGCATTAAATATACTGATCCCAAGGATATTGCCAATATCCTGGCAGATCGATTCAGAGCCAACTTCACCCCACTCTCACCCCCTAAATGGCCCATCTCAATACCGGAAGATTGTCAAATTCCGGTAATAACGGCCACACAGGTAAAAAACGCACTCTTCAAAGCTAAGAATACAGCATCCATGGGACCAGATGACATCCTGGGCTGTGTACTACATGAACTACAATATGAACTGGCACCTCACCTAAGTGTCATGTTTAATCATAGCCTCACCTCAGGTTTCGTGCCTATTGAGTGGGGCAGAGCTACAGTTATCCCACTCCACAAGGGGGGATCCATCCTGTATCCCGGAAACTACCGTCCCATCAGTCTGACGAGCCTTACCTGCAAGGCCATGGAGCGTATTATCATGGAACTTATAAACAAAGACATTGGCAACCTTCAAACACTGGACCCCACCCAGTTTGGGTTCGTGAAGGGCCGGACTTGTCTCCTGAACCTGATTGACTTCTTTGAATCAGTCTCCAGAGCCAAGGACAAGGGTAAGGTGGTTCACACAGCCTATCTAGACCTTGCCAGGGCCTTTGACACCATCCCCCACTCTGGAATCATAGATAAACTTACTAAGCTGGGCATTAATCCCTATGTCACCCAATCCAGCTCCAGACAAGTGACAAGTGGAGTACCTCAGGGTTCAGTCCTGGGACCGCTCTTGTTTGGCATCTACTTCTCTGAAGTACAGGCCAATACTAAGGGACTCTGGCTAATAAAGTTCACAGATGACTGCAAACTGGGAGCCATTATTGAATCCCCAAATGATGTGGATACTCTACAAAAGGGCCTTACAGAAACAGATGCTTGGTGCCAGAGCCATGGGCTCAAGTTCAATGCCAAGAAATGTATAGTTATCCCCTTTGGGAAAAAATATGTACCCATGAATTACCATATAGGTGGCAGTACACTAAACACCAAAAGTGTGATAAGAGACTTAGGGACACAGGTGGACAGTGGTCTCACCTTCGATAACCACATCGCCACAACAGTCAGGAAATCCTTCTATGTGGCAATGTGGCACACCTCATTACTAAGGGCTTTTCATCCAGAAAAAAGGAGGTCATTGTCCCACTGTACTCATCCCTCATTAGACCCATTATAGAATACAATGCCCCGTTTGGTATGTACCTCTCAAGACATCTGCAACAACTGGAAAGGTCGCAGAAATACCTCACTAAAAGAATCACAGGCCTAAAGCAGATGCCCTACGCTGACCACCTTAAAAAACTCCAGCTATACTCTGTCGCATATCGTCTGCTCAGAGGCGATCTCTGCTTAACATGCAAGGCCATGTCAAACCCAGAGCTGTTGGACATGCTACACTTAAAGAAATCCCAATCCCTCAGAGCCACATGCTCCAGGGATCTAAACCTTGTTATCACAATAAACAAAACATGCTGGAGGGATAGGTTCCTGACCCAGAGACTCCCCAGACTCTGGAATAGATTGCCCATACATGTCAAGCAGAGTGCCTCTTTGGCCCTCTAAAAAAGGAACCTTGATGATTGGATGGGAGAAAAGAAATTCACCCCGGGGATCACGTCAGTCAACCTGCTAGACAGGGGTCCAGGGAAGTAAATAGTGTGGGAAGAAATAGCCAGGGAATTCTTATGGCTAGGCTTGTATAGGCCCTAGGGCTGATAGCCTAGTACCAACCTATGAACCTATGACTAATGGATAAGTGTTGCAGTTTGTGAGGTGTAGGGAATAGTAGTGGCATTTGGTAGAGGAGGATAAGTAGAGAGGAAGTGTTGTATTGATTGACAGTGTTTGTGTAGGGTAGGACAGGATGTGATGGATGAGTGGTTGTGTAGACAGGAAGGGGAGAGACTGGATAGGATAAATGTAATTGCAGTGGGTGTGGGTGGTAATGGGGGTAGGGTAGGGGAGCGGCGTGAGCCCGAGCGAAGCAAAGGGCGAACGGAGCGGGTTAGCTTGAGTTTCAGAGCTGTTTGAGAAGAAAAAAAATACAATCTCCCAAGCTTATTTTAGCTACTAGAAGAGGAGGCTGAAAGCAGGTAGAGTTACAAACCAAGAAACGTGTTTGTAATATATCATTTACAATTGTTAGTGTTTTCAGACAAAAATGCACTAAAAGTGGGAGTGCAAGACCAGCTAGTGGTTAAAAGACTAAGATAAGCTTGTAAGGGTAGTGCTCCAGAATATTTACAAACACACAAAATTAGTTGGGGACCCAGATGGGATGTGATTTCAAGGCAGGAGCATTTCGGCAAAAGTAGAGATAGTAAGAAATGCAATGAAAGGGGCCTGTATGGGATCTGTAGGCAGGGTGAGCCATGTGGCTGCCATCCCTGGTAGCGTACTCTTTCAATATTAAAGATGTAGGCAGAGAACAGCAATTACAGGTTGTAAAGCCTGTATAACATACTTAGATACAAAGAAGGTTACTGGTAATTCCTTGTGGTGTAGCTGAGTGGTCACTGTTGAAGGGGCCTTGATTCAGTGATGAGAGTCAGGGGATCTGCAAGGATGCGAACTGGAAGTGCTACATGTAGATAAGAAAGAGGATTGAAGAAAAAAATGTAGGTATGTTGAGGGTAGAACAACTAAGTAAACTTAGTAAACTAATTTAAACACAAAATGAAAAACAGACAAAATATCAAATACAACATAAACAGCAGAACAATAATGTTTTATTTATATTAATATGGGAACTTGTATCAAATTTTGAACTTGTGCAAAACTGCCTGCCTCAATAAGAAACACTATGTCTTCTTAGCTCTATGTAATAATACAGTTTCAAAAGTAAACTTGAAAGCTAGCATTACATTGCAGTTTCTTATTTATTATGCTATGCTGGTAATTGCCACCCCATGATAGTCTGTGAGATACATAAAAAATTATGCACTGCGTCAAAAGTCACTAATGGGTAAAGTGAAATTAAAATCAGTAGAAGGCATAGATACAGCTGCATAGAATTAATTACTTAGTTATATGACTGCAGATATTATGGCCATACCTCTACAAAGCCATAAATAATGGGGGAACCAAACAAAGTCACAGAAATAGTTAGTGACACTTTTGAAATACTGATCTTCCAAACTTAGAATGTTGACATAATAACAGATTTTGCATAGCATGAATTTTCTGAAGGATGAAGTCTGAAAATCAAATGTAATAGCTTCATAGGTGTTTACTAGCCTAATGGCCACAAGGGCCTTTTTAAGCCTAGCCATGCATCCCAAATCTCTGACAAGTTCTGATATCTGTGATAAGTGTAAGCATGGGCCTGGCAGATGAACCATTTACAGGTTACCTGTTTGCATTAGACATAGGTGCCAAACCAGGGATGAATTTCCGGTTTCCCATCCAATTGTCCAAGTTGAACTTGAATTGGGTTAGGGAGGAACTCTGCTTCACATGGATGGGGAGCCATTTCCATTGACAGGGTAGTCTCTGGGATACATACCTCTCTCCCCAGAAGGTCTTATTTATATCACAGGCAAGGTTTACGTTTTTAGAACGGGTAATTCTGGTACTGTTTGTTTTGTGGATATTCAGGAGGTCCATCAGAGTGGAGGCTGACAATGCTCTGTATGCCAGGCATAGATCTCCTCTCAAAAGCCTGTAGGAGACAGAATACAGGGATAGGGCCTTAAGCAGTCAGCATTGGACATATTACTTACGCCATGTATTCTTTTAGTGAGGAACCTCTGTGGACGTTCCAGTTGTTGAATATGTCTGGTTGGGTACATACCAAAGGGGGCATTGTACTCAGTGATAGATCTGATGAATGCCGAACACAATGCAACAATGACCTCTTTGGACTTAGATGCCATACCTTTGTTTATAAGTTGCGCAATATAGAATGATTTCCTCACCACTGTAGACATGTGACGATCAAAGGCTAGATTACTATCTATGTGTGTCCCTAAGTCCCTGACTACTGGGTCATCTCTAAGGGGTGTGTTGACAATATGATAGTTACCAGGGTTGGATGACTTCCCAAGGATACTATTATGCATTTCTTTGCATTTAGTTTTAGTCCATGGCTCTGACACCAGTTGTTTGTCTGTGTCAGCCCCTCCTGGAAAACATTTGTGTCAGTATTTGATTCAATGACAGCTCCTAATTTGCAATCATCTGCAAATGTAGTCAGCCAGATACCACTGACATTGGCCTTGACTTCTGAGAAGTAAATGCCAAAAAGAAGCAGTCCAAGGACTGATCCCTGAGGGGACTCCACTTGTGACTGGCCTCTTTGTAGAGGTGGACTCCCCAATTGAAACTTCCTGGGTCCTGTCTGTGAGCTAGTTGGCTATCCACCAGGTGACATAAGGGTTTGTACCTAACTTCTTGCGTTTGTCAACAATGCCAGAGTGGGGTATTGTGTCAAATGCCTTGGCCAGGTCAACGTAGGCAGTGTGAATGATTTTGCCCTCATCCACTGCTTTGGTAACCTTCTCAAAGAAGTCTACCAGGTTGAGTAGGCATGATCTACCCTTGACAAAACCAAATTGGGTTGGGTCCAGTGACTGGAGGTTTACTATATCTCTACTGATCATCTCCATGACAATTCTTTCCGTGGCTTTACATATAAGACTAGTAAGACTTATGGATCTGTAGTTTCCAAGGTCTGTAGATGGACCACCTTTGTGCAGAGGGATGACTGTTGCCTTTCTCCATTCATGAAGCACAATGCTTGTTTGGAGGCTACAGTTAAATAGTAATTCCAGAGGTCCTAATAGGTCATGTTTCATGCTATTTAGAAGGCATCCTGGGATATTGTCTGGATGCAGTGTTCTTGGTCTTAGAGACAGCATTAAGGACCTGCTCGCTAGTGATAGTATGGGGAGTTATATTTGATGATATTTCATGAGGGAAGGTAGAGGGGGGAGAGAGGAGTAAAGTTGGAGATGAATTTATCAGCCAGGAGGTTTGCTATATCTTCTGGCTCAGTATAGGTGGCTCCATTTACAATGAGCTCTGCACACAATTGTGTATTGCCTTTGAGGTTGCGGATATAGCTAAAGAATGCTTTGCTGTTGTCCTTGGCCTGGGAGGCCAAACTTACCTCAAATTTGGCTTTGGCAGACTTTATTTGTCCTCTGAGTTGTTTGTTTAGTTTGATGAAGAGTGCTTTTATCCTGCTGGGTGCTGCACCTCCTAATTTTTGCCATGATTTTCTTCCTCCTATTAAGATCCGATTGATTTTGTGATTCCACCAGGGTGGCTTGTTTTTTTAGTTAGTTCTGTACTTCTTCCTAGTGGGTACAGCTGCCTCCATGCAGCTATTACCATGCTTGTACAGGATTTCTGTGAACAGTTCTACATATGCAGAAGTGTTATCAGGGTTTATAGGGGTTTGAAATGTTGCCAAGTTCCTACTTAATAGCAGGAGGTTAGCCTTAGAATAGTTCCTGAATATTCCCAGTTTAGCTTGGGGTCCAGGTTTTATTTTTACTTCAAAGGAGACCATTTTGTGGTTTGACCTTACCAGGGAAGGCATTACAGTACTGGGTGTGCAGCACTCTCCCATATTAGAGAGGACCAGATCCAGTATGGGAGCACCCCTGGTTGGTGTACTGACTATCTGGTCCAGGGAGTTTGTATTTACAAAATCCAGGAATCTCCATGCATTTACGTTTGATGTCATATAGGATTCCCAGTTAATAGTGGGATAATTAAAATCACCCATGAATATGGTATTGGGTTGGATGGTTTGTGTTTCTAATAAGTTTAAATACATGGTATGGATTTCCTGGGTCATAGAGGGAGACCTATAGCTTGCAAGGAAGTGGTATTGGGTTTTACCCATGGTGATTTGAACATGGAGCAGCTCAAGTGCACTGTCCTGTTTGACCAGCCTTGAAGTATATTTATTTTTGATGTAAATAGAGACACCTCCACCTTTAGTCCCCGCCTGTGAAGTAGCTGGTGTAAATGTGTGGAAGGCATTATAACTTTGCACTGTTGGTGTGCTGTCCTCGGCTTTAAACCACGTATCAGAGACTGCACAGACATCAGACATCTACTGCCTACCATTACTTTCTGACTTCAGTCCTCAAAGATCTGCCACTGCCAGTGATTTGCCAAAAAATCATTTTATGAGAAATGGACCCATAGCAAAAAGCCAAAAAGTAATTCCCTTCAGTAGTTTCAAGTATGTAGAAGCACCAAAATGAAATATTTCCCCAAGGCATCCATTCCCTCAGTGGTTTCAAGTATGCACAAGAACCAAAATTAAATATTTCCCCCAGACCACCACTATTCCCCCAGACCCCCCACTAATCCCTTCAGCAGTATGTCCCCAAATATGTACAGTCAAGCACCAAAATGAAACATTTCCCCCTGTTCGCCCCAGTGATCCATTCCTTTCAGCAGTTTCAAGTATGCACAAGCACCAAAATAAAACATGTCCCCCAGACCCCCACTAAGCCCTTCAGCAGTATGTTTCCAAGTATGTACAAGCACCAAAATGAAATATTTCTCCAAGAGATCCATTCCCTCAGTGGTTTCAAGTATGCACAAGCACCAAAATGAAACAATTCCCCCAGACTCCACTTATCTCTTCAGCAGTATGTCTCCAAATATGTACAGTCAAGCACCAAAATGAAACATTTCCCCATGTCCCCCCAGTGATCCATTCCTTTCAGTAGTTTCAATGCACAAGCACTAAAATTAAACATTTCCCCATACCTCCACTAATCCATTCAGCAGTACATCTCCAAATATGTACAATCAAGCAACAAGATGAAACATTTCCCCGTCCCCCCCAGTGATCCATTCCTTTCAGTTGTTTCAATGCACAAGCACCAAAATGAAACATTTCCCCCAGACTCCCACTAATCCCTTCAGCCCCCGCATGTGATGACATCAGCAAAAATTCGCCAAAGAGGAAAAAAAAAAACAGAAAATTCAGGAATTAAAGGGGGCCACTTGGGAATTTGTGGCACCCCATTATTTGACCTCAAAAACGGTAAATACCAAGGAATTCGGTATGGTTGAGAGGTATGGCGATAAGTCATAATGTAACAAGATCACATTTTATAGATCCAAGACAGATATTTTATTGTCTAAATACGCATACAATGCTTGACTACTTTTTTTGTCCACGGTAAAACCATTCACTGACTTTTCAGCTGCTAACATACCTGTCCGTATCACTACCTGATACCTACAAACAAAAGGGTAGTGGTTCAGGCACTACAAGTACTCAAAGTGCTGAACATGGGAAACCTCAAAAAAAGGAGAGTTCATTGCCCAGGTCAGATTTGCAGCTGGCCTTTCTTCATCCACATATCACTGTAGCTCTAAAAAAAGTTACATTAGATGTGTTTCATAAATAGGATCCAAGATAGGATCTAATAAATAGGATACAACATTTCTAACTAGCTCACTTATGATACACATCAAACCACTGCATGTTGCTTAATACCTAGCTTATAGCATGCCTGTCCTGTCAACCCTAAATGCACAAAAAGTCATTACTTTATATCACCAAAAACAATATTTTTCACTTTATAAGCCAAGCTCATCATAGAAAGTTCCACTGTACCTCTAGCCAGAAAACAAATGACTGCCTATTGCAGCGAGATCCACCTACCTGCTGAATATGCTCTAAGTACTTCATGACAGGTACTGTCCTCCCCAAAAGATCTTTCATAAAACTGTCCCCAGCAGATTTGCAGGAGTTTTCAGTGTTTAAAAAAAAAGATTACAAGAATTCCTAACTCAAGAATACAAATGCAAATGCTTCAAAGATGCTAGTTAACTGACTGTGTCAATGCAATAATGCCAACAAATGTACACTATGTTAATTCTACTGCTTCACCTCCAATGCTTACTGATGACTTACAATACCTTCCTATATCCAACATGTACACATCTTTCCTAATGCATATACTATAGTTGTATTTTAACCTGCTTATCAAGCTCTGTTGTCTCTTGGAGTGGAAATGGCTAAAATATTCTTGCACCAGCTCATCAACCTGGTTAACAAACAAAATAAACAAATAAATGATCAGCTGATGTTTACACACAAATTTACTCTACAGAAATATTTGCCCTAATCCATTTTATGCCTAGTAACCAGACATAAGATGTAATGACACCAAGGGTCTTCCAATTAGCACATACTGTACTATGTAAACTCAAATCAATTCCCTTAGTTCATTTCTTGCTTTTAAGTGGAAAAAATCTTCCACTTTTAAGTACTTCCTGGCAATCTAACTGAATTGAAAATTCCAGTGTTGTGAGACGTCTGTACCTCAAATCAACTGTATAATATGCCCAAGGAGTATAACACCTGGGAAGTTTTTCATAGGTGTTAATAACAGCTAAGCCTTGCTTGTCTCTGCACAACCTTGACATAATCAATACAGTGCAGGGTTCACTGATGATGTATTAAGTTTAATTCAAGCTACAGACACCTAAGTCATGTCCCTGGTCCTTACTGGTCAACTGGCTTTGCACTTACTAAAGACATATAAGTTTTCTATACTATTTGGTTAGCACCGTAAGTGGAAGTTAGACTCAAACTATCTAAGTGGCATTATTCTATGTTACTATCTAGTGTTATGGATGTATGTTGCTCTACATAATATCTGATCTACACAGTGTTGGCAATATCTGATGCATGTTTGCTACAAGTGTTTCGAATTTTGAATCTGTTTGTAGATCATGCCATACATACATGCTTCGGTACAGCTGTATGCAAAAGACTCCCCAAGAAAGCACTGTAAATGGGATCAGTTTTCAGTCAGCAATAATTATGCTCTGGAGAAATCTCACTGATTACAAAATTATGCTCTGGAGAAATCTCACTGATTACAACAATGATATAGTCTGCCCAGTAGGCTAACAAGTTGCAACATTTACACAGATTCTGTAATAGATCACACACAGGTCCTCTTCTATTACACTGCTTATACAGTTGCATATTGATAAATGCGGATCAGAATTATAAAAACAAAATATAATGGCTCAACAAGCTATCATCATTAAGCAGGCAAAAATACGAACCCATGAAACAAGGCACACAGGGAATTTCTCTTCTTACATCAAACTGCACTTCTGCCTTTCTAGTCTTTCCCATAGCTGCTTAAATATTACATCTGTTTCACATCAAATTTTGCACAAGCATCAATAAATGAATTCTGGTTGTCATAGACTTCTATAGCCACATCACTACTGCTTTTAACAGGCATCCCTGCTATCACGTATTTGCAACAGTTTCTTTCTTTCTTATCTCGCGTCAATGAATTCTGCTAACTTGTGTATTCAGATGACTTGTGAATTAGTTAAGAAAACAAAAGTGACAAGTAAGCATCACAGTTTGCCTCAGCTGTCAGCAACTTCAGCTTATTTTAATCCTGCCTTGCAGCTTGAGCATGTCTCTGTTTATTCCACCTATACCCAGTATCATTAGAAGTGACATTACATACATACATATCCAATGCACAGACAGTAGGCTAGGTAATCACATCTTAACTTGTCTTCCATTAATGAATGTATGACATGTGTAAACATGGTATTGCTTCTTTATGCGATCTTTAAAAATGCAACTTTACAGCTTGCACTTTTCCCTCTGTCCATGTCACAAATATCTGAACACTCCCAAAAAACTTAACAGGTACTGTGTCAACACAAGCTTAACCTCTCAAATGCAGCTCATTATGAGGAGCAGTTCCTCATTCTGCTTCATTAAAAATATCCTGCTCCTTACTGAAAGGGTCTCACGCACATTTACTGTTAATAATGTTATGCACAAAAATCCATGGTAAACATAAATCGTATTTGTGCAACAAACTATTAACCATTCTCTAAATGGAAAGCTTTATACATGTTGCAAACTTCCTAGTTGAATCTCTCAGTAAGTGTCCAATATTTCAAATCTGTTCTACATTTTGACAGGTACTTTTCTACATCCGGGAAACTGAATGTTGAGAACTATATGCACTACAAATACTCTTAACAAACAATATTCAATATGAAGTGAGAACATTGACACAAAGATGCTGATTCACTGCAGTGTACAAACATCTATACAATGTAGACAGAACATGGCAGATATGAACAGAACTAAATTTAAAGACATGGCTGCAATACAGTATAGTGACCAAATAGTGCACAGATAGAGAAACAAGCACAGACATTCTACAGAAAATGTTATCTGTGTTTGTAAGTGTAGTATAAAATCTCTTACTTTGCTCCTTTTTCTCTGACAGTTTCCGTCTTCCTCTTTTCTTCTTAGGAGTGGGTGCAACATTTTCACTCTCTCCACTGGGAGAATCCTCCCCATCCCTTGGACTGCAGCAGCCATTTTCCATGGATTTGTCCATATCACCATTTTCTGAGTCTAGTATATCCATAGCCACATGTTTGCAGCCTTTGGGATTCAGTTCTGCAGAAAAACAGTTTCCCTGAACATTCCTGAAGGCATTCTGCTGAATATTGCCTGCTACTTTCTGATTGCTGCTCAAGTTTCCATTAGACATCTGCTCTGAGAGATTGCACTCCTGGGGAAAATGGCACTTTGGGTCAACAGAACCAACCCTTAATGCCGTGTTGCTTCCAACCTATGAAAAAAGGAACATTTGCAGTCAATAATAAATTCAACAAGGTAATATTGTTTAAGCTTTTAAAGTTCTGAAACAATAAACACTAGCCAAACACATAATCTGTTGTAGTACTATCCACATTCAAAACAGAAATGGCACATACTAAAATTCAAGACACAAATCTCAAGAAAGCAACACCAAATAAAAAGCAGTCCTGCAAGCAGCTAGACAATAGTCACAGCCAACTTAATCACAAAAATACAGTTACATATTTAGCAAGTAGTCTTGATTTCTGCTCTGGAATTCAGAATGGCTTACTGTGGTGAAGAAGCCTCAGCTTTGAAGGTTTTTGCATTGTGCTAAGTCTTTTGAAGTTACAGGCTGCACTACCACTGAGGTTTTTCCTCAAAGGGTTACACTGAGGACAGTGATATCATGGGTGAAGCTGCACACTAATGCAGCAGTCTGGAGGAATGGCTAATACTGACTAGTTATGTGCTTTTCTCTGGAAATAATGGCATCTCTCTATTTGCTTAACTGAGTGATTCAAAGAATCACGTGGTCATGTAAAGTTTTACTCTAGCAGGAAAAAATGACAGTCATCAAAACATGGTGGTCATCCATTCAGTCCCATGGAAGCACCTGCAGTTCAGGTAAGTTCAGTGAAGACCAGGGAGATGGGAGGTGTTAGTGTGCATATATGTACAGAAGTGTGTACATGTCCATAATAAATAAGGCTGAATGAATGTGTGTTTATGTGTGCATGTGTCTGCGGTGGTAGGGGGGGGTGTTATTTGTTGGACCACTCTGCAGGTGAAGGGGTGTTTTTACAAGTATTAATGAATGCGGAAGGGTTTGTTTGTGGGTGAGTGGATCTGTGTGCATTTGTATGGATGACTGAATGTGGAGTAGCAGCTAGCATACTCGCCTTTGGTGCAAAAGGGTGAAGGTTCAATTCCTACATTAGACAGACTGATTGCTGTGCAGGATGGGGGGGGTGCCCTCCTGAGTGTATCATCCTTCAGATGAGACATTAAACCAAGATCCCACCTGCTTGAGTTGGTTGTGGTCCTGATAAATGTAAAAGATCCCATGGTAGCAGACCGCTCAACTATTTTGTAGGGACACATCCTGACATTTCTCAAAGTTTTATTCCATTCCTCCTACAGCTGGAAAACATTTTGAGAATTTCTAAGGTAATAGTGCCAACATTTAAAATGTGTGCCTAATTTGGGTCCTTTTCCTTAGTTATTTTTTACTTTCTTCCAGACAGAAAGTGGATACGGTAACGTAGTGGAGGAAGAAAGAAAGGACGGCATTGGAGGTTGGAAAGGGTTGTTTGCTGTTACTTAGGATGAAGGGGGTGAGTGAAGTAAGTTCAGCGTGGATCGGCACAGGAACAGGTGAATGATTTTGTAAAGTATTCTTTTAGATAGCATTTAAAGGTGGGTGGGTAGGTTAGAAATAGTTCTGGTGGGGAGTTGCTTTTTTGCTACTCCGTATGAGTATAGGCATTGTCTAGGGGATTTATTTGGTTTATTTATAGCGTGAGGTTGTTTGTCTTTTGATCCGAGAGTTCTTTTACAGAAATACACGTTGATTAAAGGGGTATGAGATGGGTAGGCTAATGGTTTGTGTATAATTTTATGTATTGTTATAAGCTGAATTGAGGAGAGGTGGAGGGGGAGTTCTAGCCAGCTGAGGGTATGCAAAGCTTTACAGTGACAGGTAAAGGAGCATGAATTAGTAGAAAACTTGGTAATTTTGCTGCAGCAGCTTTCAAGTTTGTTTTTTGAAATGAATAATTGTAAATTTGTTAGAATTGGGGCTTCTTAAAGTAGGTAGAGCAGAAGGTAGGTTTTGGCTAGAGTAATGTTTGTGGGGGTGCTCATAAAATGTTTGTTTCTGTACAGCATGCCTAGTGTTTGACAGGGTATCTTGATACAGCTTTGGATGTGGAGATCAAATTAAAGATTATCATCTATTATGACTCCTAATAGTTTGGTACTGTAACCTAATTCAATTTCAGTGCCATTCGCCGAAAACATTTTGAAAGATGCTTTGTTTGGGATATGAGTTCTTAGGGTAAATAAGAGGGGATTGCTTTTTGAGGGGTTGAGTAAGAGCTGGGCTTTTGGAAGCCAAGTTTCAATGTAGATGACAGCTTGTTGAGTGATTTCTTGAGGTGAGTTAAGAAGTAAGAGAAGATGCTGGTAGAATCATCTACATATTGAATCAGGGTGCCTTCAAAAGAAGATGAATACAGATTATAAATAAAAACATTGAATAGTAGAGTTTCAAGGAAGGATCCTTGTGGGACTACTGTGGAAGTGGTTACAGTGTATTGCCTGTTGGCAAGGTATCTGGAGAACCATTGAATTGATGAAGATGATAGACCCAGAGTGGAAAGCTGATTGAAAAGTTTAACGTGAGGAACCACGTCAAAGGCTTTTATAGATCTAGAAATACTGCAGACATAAGTTTATTAGAGCTGTAAGCTTTATTGAGAATGTCTATAAATAACAGGAATGCAGTCGAAGTGCTGTGGTCTGGCCACAATCCATGATGCGTATTGGTGATTAGCTTATTCTAAGAGATAGTGGAGAAAATTTGATGTATACAGAAATTTGTAATGTCAGTGGAATTACCTCCCATATCTACAGGGAAAATATGGGGAATTTTCCATAAGTTAGGGACACAGAATTATGCAATTGATCTATTAGTAAGAATGCTGACTGGATATGCTCTTGCATCTGCAGCGAGATTTAGGTATTCCGGGGAAGGTTGCCAGCTGAGGAGGAACAAGGTTTTACTTTACTTAAAAACATTTTTATGAGAGTTACAGAAACTGGCTGAAAGATAAAGTGGGTGGGGTTGTCTATGTATGTATTGGAAAGGTTGCAGTTAGGAAAGTTTTGTGAAGGAGTTGTGCTAGGGTCTAAGGTGGGGGAAGTTAGCTGTGTGGAAGGGGTTCAATTAGATGAGTTTGAGATTAAGTTGGCTGTAGCTGTTTGAAGAGGGGGAATGTCTAGGTATGGGCTGGGATCCTTTTCTGTACCTGGGTTGATGAGAAAGGATATGGAGGACTATAATTTTTTAGGATTGTTGTTATGGCTATATTGTAGACGAGTATAACAATACTTTTTATCTCTATTAAATAGTTTCAGGACTTGGTTTTTTAGTTGTCTGAATACTTTCAGATTGTTGACATTTTTATTCTTTTTCCAGTTAATCTGTCTTTTATAAGGTGTTTGCATGGCTGGTGAGCCATGGAGTATGGCTATTTTTCATTATTTTGTACACTGTAGGCCTAAGGTATTAAGAATATTTAGAAATGCTGCATTGATGTATTCAACTGCCTCATTTAAGACTAGTCTTTTTAGGATGGACCAGTTAACCACTTTCAGAGCTTCAGTGAAAGAGTCTTTTGAGAAACTGGAGAGATTATGGGTAGTTTTGAGCTTATGTTCCTTTGTTTGCGCAATATTCCTGTGGGTATAAGCTG
This sequence comes from Protopterus annectens, assembly GCF_019279795.1. Lineage (NCBI taxonomy): Eukaryota > Metazoa > Chordata > Ceratodontiformes > Protopteridae > Protopterus > Protopterus annectens. Next base: position 1,396,827,224 of record NC_056729.1, read on the forward strand.
GTAGATGGTCATTTAGTGTATCTGGGAGGGTAACTGAGGAGGTAAAATTAGATGGGGTGATACACATAATCCAGTCCAGGACAGATTCTTGGGAGTTATTTTTGCCATATCTTGTTGTATTAATAAATTGAGTGAATTCAAACAGGTTCATGCTGCTGATTGCTGAATTTGCAGATAAAAGCTGTCAGTCAATGTTTACATCACCCAGGAGGATGACTTCATTTTGATTGTATCTGAAATCCAGGATAGTATGTTCTCAAGTACTGGAATGTTCTGTTCAGGGGGGACATATAGCACAGCAATGCATATGTTCTTGGCTCTATTAAATTTTAGGAGTGAGATTAGGATTTCTGCTTTTCCATACTTTGGGACTGTGTCTGCATAGGGAGTTAATGTGAGCATATTTGGGAAGATTATTCATAGATTAGTACTAAGCTAACTGCCCTTACGAGCCATTTTAAGCTTAGCCAATTATCCCTTGTGGGACTCAAACCCAGCACCTTGTGTTTGTAAGGCAAACACCTTAACCATTAGGCCACACTCCTAACCCTGGAAAAGCAGAAATCCTAATCTCACTCCTAAAACTTAATAGAGCCAAGAACATATGCTATTCCATCATCTTTTTTTGTGTGTTCTAGCAAGCCTGTTAATATTATAACCAGTATAATTGGTGAGAACAGGACATTGCAATATTATACAGATCTAGGTTAGGAAGGTATACTGGCTGACTCAATAAAACAAATGCTGATGGACAGGCTCGTCCTTCTATACCCTCTCCTTCTTTGGCACAAAACTACCTTCTGCAAGTGATATACACTTTGTGCACGAGTAGACGTGTAATCAAAGCATCTATAAGGGTGGTGGAATAGCGGTATTAGACATTTCCATGTATAATACCACAATGGATCTGATCTTACTTGATTTGCATACCTATACATTAATAGAAAGGTTTGAGATTGTTACTTTGCACATTTTAAAGCACATTTGTATGATTTACAAATGTCAGGTTTGGTCAATAATATGTTGATTGAATACTTTCATGTCCAAGTACCCCTTAAACCTGTGATAAAAGGGCTACCAAAGATTCATAAAGATTCAAAGAATCCACCTTTAAGACCTATAGTTTTAGGTCAAGGCTGGATTACTAAACTGGTCTTGATCTGCTTAGAGAGTATTTTAAGGACAGAGGTCAACAAGAATCCTGTTATTTTGTGAGATACTCTAGGTTTTTTTAACATGTTTAAATAAACGGTATTGCAGTTCTCATGGAACTATTTGGTTCTTATCTTAAGATAATTCTGGATGTAAGATACAGTAATTCCAAACGAATTTGGTAACATCTCAATACATAATTATTTCTCTAAATAATTCTTTCTCTAACAGCAAAGAAGGTTTAATTTGTATACTTTTAGAAATAGTCTTAGAAAATAATGTATTTTTATTTAATAGTAAATATTACTTACAGAAGGTGGGTGTTGCTATGTGAACACCCTGTGCCAATTCCTTTGCTAATCTAGTTCTTCTTGAATGGGAAAACAATTGTGTATTTAAACATGAGTTACTTACAAAATATGTACCTTTGTATCTGCGTTTTGTGGACAATTATTTTTCTTATTTAGTTGGGTAATCATATTAAATTATTGTTCTTTGTGGAATCTGCTACATCATTTTAAAATATGATTTACACAATTCTAACACTTTGATAAACCTTCTTGATGTTAATATTGAAAAAATAGGTAATAAGCTCTCTATTTCAGTAAATCAGAAATCTTCAAAAAAGAGATATTTTGTGTATAAACCAAGTATGCATCAATTACATACTTCTAACAACACAGGCAAGGGACAACTTTTGAGAATTTCTAGGCTTACGTCAAATGATAGTTCAGTTTAACAAAGTTTTGGCAAGATGATCTCAGAATTTGTAAGGAAAGGCTATGATAAGAACATTTAGATAGCAGTGATCTCTAAAGTTCTCAAGCACAGAAGGGATGGAGCCAGTCTGTACTTCAAAGAAGTTTTTAGTGATTTGGTTGCATCTGATGTCATAACTGAATGCATAGAAAAAGTAGGTTTTCGTAAATCTATTCAAAAGATATTGGTCCTATATTTCATATTATAAACAGGAAGTGGTCAATTTTAACTACAGGCAATCTAATTAAGGAGATTTTTGGATCTGCTCCATGTTGCATTTAAAAACAAAAAGATTTTGAAAAGAAGGTTATGTTTCCTTGAGAAATAGTACCATTCCCTGTGGAGGCTGTTCTAAGTGTGTTAATGTAAAAAATACAAAAAATGGGCTGGAAATATTTTTTGAAAGGTCATGCAAGTTGCCATATTTGGAACTTGGTATATATAACTTTGTGTAATTCATGAGATGCATATTATATATGTAGAAATAAATTGTTCCTTTAAGGAACGCAAATATGAACATATGAATGATATTAACAAGTCGAAGAAACTAATGCACGTGCCAGACATGTTTATAAGTTTTTGTTTCAAGCAGTTGAAGTGATATGCCCAAATCCTAGAGGTGGGCATTTGATGAATTATACTGAAAATAGAGAACTTAAAAGTACTTTAGAGTTAGAATCTTATAGATATATAGGAAGTAATACAAGTATTAGCTTGAAGCCGATGTTAAAACAACGTGGACTAAAGTACTGAGATTAAGCAGTATATAATTAATTACCATGGTTCACATGGTATATTTTATGTATATCTTATATCAAAATATTCTTATTAAATTACTAAACTGTTATACTTTATGTATGTATATGTATGTATATGTTACTTGCTTAACTGGATTGTGTATAAAAACAAGAATCATAGGCTTGTGTAATTAACACTGGAAAAAGCATCAATGAAAACGCATTTGTGTCTTACTAAATTAGTTTTATTTTTTGTGCATCAAGTTTGAACGCTTATTATTTTACTTAAATGTATTTCTTCTCAAGGTGAGTTTACTGAGCCATACTTTTGCACAAACCATGAACAAGCATTTTTTTATGTACTCAGATATGGGTAACTACAAAGGACACAAATAAAAATAATAGTATTTTCTCTGTGCCAATGAATAAAGTTCCAAAAGTCTTATTACATCTTATCCAAACAGTAAGCAGTTTTGGTAATATTCAGAGGGGTATGTGCAACCTAAAATATTGCCTGTTATGATACCATTCCACATGGCAGATTGAATGCATTTGTCACATAATTATTAAATAATAACAGGAAGAGACACAATGAAGTATAGGCCAGTCTTACCGTCAACCTGTATATGAAATCTATCTTCCATACTTAGAAACAAAATCAGTCCTCGTCTGTATACAGTATCTGTGCACACTTTGTTTAGTCCATAATCCTGGCAATAACATGGCTTATAGACATGGATTATTCTACTGACAAGAAAACATGCAACAGAGTGTTATCAACCGTCCCATACACAGGTCATACACACTGTGTCCAACAAACTGGACAAATCATAAAATGAAATTGCACTATTGTTCACAGTTGTCATTAGATACGAGTATGACGGAGTGGCACTATAACTCAAGGACAGGAGGCAGCTGTGTCTGCAAGTGTAGCATATCCATGACTTGCTATCCCTGCAGCTGTTAGCATTCTTTTTTAATGTGGTGAGGTCAAGTGACAGACTAGGGGATCCTGACTAATGCGTCATTTTATACACTTTTCCCCTTGCAGAACACTGCCATATGTGGTCCTCTGCAGTCAAGGGTAACAATTCCCAGAGCTTTCAGACTCACTGCCCATAACTGTGGAGGACACCTAATTAACTTATTACTACTATGAAGGGAACCAGTTCAGTGTGAGGTTCTACTAGAAGGAGCATGCCTGTGTCATAGCTGTGGGTGGTGTGCAGGTGTAGTTGTGGCAGCAGGTTAGACTACATACATTACAAGGGATATCGTAACATGTAGCCTTTTGCTACAGGAAAAAAGGGAGATTTTCTGTTCACTCTTTGCTGATTTTGTGGCTTAACTGTATTAATGCTGAACAACAAATCAGTGAAAAAGGAAGCTGTCATCCTCTTGTACAGATGTTGCAACTACTGATACATGATTCTGGTAATGTAATTTATGGTAGAAGGACCAGCCCATACACTGCTGTCCGCATGTTTATGAATTGCGGACTGTGTCGGGGGTGGGGGTCATTTGCATTAGTACTCCATGCACACAGTACTTTGACTACACAGTGGAGTAAGACCATGCTCAGTGACTTCTCCAGCTTTGTAGCTGTGTTTATGAATTGTTCAAGGCTTTGGTTTATGTATTTACTGCCCAGCAGCACACATCATGGAGGACTATGTTTATTAATCCTACCCTAATACGTACTCAGCCTGCTTACAATCTGAGCAGGTTTTGAAAGTTGACTAAACTCAGGATGGTTTTCAATTCACAGCTACTTGTTGAAAAGCTGATAACTTTTGCTAATACAGCTGAAACTGCATTAAATGTTTAAGTTTGTATTTAAATGACTGGGTATATTTCGTTGGAGACTTTTTTCTGACAATAAATTACACTGCAGACTTTCATCAGGAGACAGCTGGGGCAGAAATTCAGACATACATATAAGTGACATTGTTAGTCCCTATTACAAATTTACACAAAGTAAATCTGGTGTGAATAACTGCATTTATATGTGTGTTGGTATAATGAGGATGCAGCTTGCAACAGAGAGAAGTCATGCCAAATGCATCCTAAAAATAATTAGACTTTGTGTTGGTGTGTACTGACTGATCTTTTATACAGCATGACAGCAAATGCAAAAACTTTTCAGTAGGTGGAATTTTTCCATTTGGTGCTACTACTGATTCTAATAAAAAAAAACAGTACATTTGCATCTTGGTAAAGCAGGTTTTCTAATAAATCACCACAAGCCAACCTTGAAAGTCACATCTATTAGTAAGCTTGCATTACCAGGACATAAAAGTGTGAAATTATTACTTTTTTGCTTTACAAGTACAAATGATACACTGCACTGCTATCACAGCATTTCAAAGTTTAGTGTAAGAAATTAAGGCCATGAGCTTCTAAAGAGTTTCACATCATAATTCTGTGTTTGACCCCCTCAGTCTTTTTTGTCTATTACAGGACCCTGAACAAAGCACTTAAATAGAAAGTGCTTCCAGACATTCAGTGAAAACTGTCTGCCACCCAAATGAATAAAAAAATAATACAACTAAGGGGGCAAAGCCCACACCTTCTACCACCTGATGTAGAGTAGACTTAACTGGTCAAGTTATACAGGGTAAATTAATATTCTGTGTTACAGTCCAAGTGGTCAAGATACAACTTACAGAGGTGGTCGATACAGAGAGGTCAGTCTTCCACTGAGTACATGTGCTGCATGTCAGGTCTATGAAAATTATGTCAACTTAAGGAGGTGGTCAATGTAGGGAGGTGGTCAACTATGGAGGTTCTATTGTATACCCTTTTTTCTTGCCACTGCAGACCTGCACAGGTTGACATCATGAAAACTGCTGCACTGCTAAATTGCATTCTGATAGCTATTAATCTAGAAACCATTTCTGTTGACATCTCTCACGGTCTTCTGAAGATTCTATCTCACCAGAATTTCTACACCATTTCTAGGCAGTCCTCCCAGTGCATAGTATACTTTGCTGGAAACACAGAATATTCAGTCTGCTCCTTAGCATGATGTCATCCACTTCCAAGTTGCATTTCTTAGTGAATGTATATTCAGTGTAAAAATCATTGGTTAAATTTTGGCAGGTTGATTGGTTTTAGGTACAGCTTTTACTCAGAAGCCATAACCCAGGTAATCCAATCTGGGTAAAAGGACACCAGCCAGACAGTAGCTTGTTGACCAAGGGCTGATGGGCATTATGACAGACACACAATGACGAAAAGGGAAGTGTCAACCACTTCCACTATTAGCATGGGTCCCTGGCATAGGTCAGAGTAGGTCGGGTCCTCAACCCACTTAGCACTGGCAAATACCCCTTTCCATTTGGTAACATTAGCTGGCATGAACAAATCACTTACGGTAGATTTTGAATGCTGAGTGCCTAGTCATGATGTATATTCTATCCAGTGAACACTGGATGAAAGCAGCTGGTCCACAACGATCTCCCCCTTAGGCACCACATAGAGTCTGTGCTGCTGCCTATGACTCCATTCATATTTCGGTATATTCTGTAAGAGGACCTCTTAGGTTTAACTGGGATGGCTGAATTTAAACCTGATATATTTTAGGAGGCAGAAGGGGCCCCATTTACTTGTTTTCCTTTCTATTTCAAGATGCAATAGTGTGGTACATTTGTGCATGCAGTGACTGTATTATGCTTAATAACAGAAAGACAAAATATGCTTACAGTTTAACCTGTGGTGAGTAAAACATGAGAGAATCTTACTGTTTTAAAATATCATGGTACGTGAAACATTGGAACTAGTGATTTTTGTTTTTTTATTTATTAAATAACCTTGTTTATGTGTTAACTAAAAGAAAATAAATAGCCCTGTTGTCTGAATTATTTCATAGTTATTTGCAGTTAGTAAAATCAAGTGAATACATTACAGAGTACTAGAATGACAGTCTGTGCGCTTATTCAGCTGTGAGCCACTGCTCCCTTTACCATGTAACAAGTATGTGTGCTGCCTAATGATGAACTTTGCCAGGGCCGGTATATATTCAGTGAGACTTGTTAGGCACAGCACCCTGGTAGAAAACCCCTGAAAGAACAAAGACACACTGGAGGGATTATGCCTAACAGCTTACCTGGTAACTCCTTTGTATTCCAGGAGCTGAGATGGAAACTGTTAACTTTTTTTAACCACCTGATGCATCAGCACCGTGGAATGCTACAGCACATCTGGAATAACTCTCCAGTAGATGCCAGTCACATCAAAAGTATAGAAATGGAAAATGAAAAAAACATAACCAAGATAAGCTGTGGGTCATATGGTTTGTAACCAGAGAACTGCACCAGTTCTATCTGCATCACCTCATTAACTATAACAACCTTTAAAGAGGGGATTGTGGTTTTTTTCCCATTGGAAAAATTACACATTTGTAATAGTGACTGACAATTTGTGGTATTGTGTAACCTATTCTGCTTAAAACAGAAAAACAGATCCACTTATGGGTACATCGATTGAGCTAGATGCGAGACCAAACACTACTTGTACTAGAGTCATTAGGTCCTTGTACACAGCCTGCACTAATACTAGCATTGTTTGTGGGACTCTGAGCCACCGCACCTTGCTTGGGACATTATCTGTTTTCCCCAAGTATAGGAATGAGCCGCTGGACTCTTTCCTCATTGCTAGCTTCTTCTCAACTGTCTCAATGCAAACATCTGGCCAGTTGTGCTACATCCTGATCTGAATAAGAGTTTCTCATCTCCCACCTTACATTCTGCTACCCTGCGTACCTATTTATAAATCACCCTCTCGATAACGTTCATGAAATGTGACAGGAGTTTGATGCCTCTGTACTGCTCACAATTGTGGATATCCCATTTGTTCTTGCACACCAGCATAAGTATGCTTATTTTCCAGTCATCTTGGATACGCCTTTCTCTCCACGCTGCTGTGAGTATCCTCTTGAGCCATTTCCCTGCCAACTCACCCATCATCTTTATCATATCTGCTGTGATCTCATCTGAGCCTGCTGCTTTCCCTGACTTCATTTTCCTTAGAGGTATTCTTATATCTTCCAGGGTGGTACCTTCTTTGTCTCTTATTGTAGACTCCTGCTGGGGCAGTACAGCATCTGCGGGTTGCTGTCATTCCAAAGCAGCTGGAAATACTCCTTCGGTCTGCCTTTGATGTCCTGCAGACTGGTGAGCATGTTATTGCTGGCATCCCTTATGAAAGGTGTCTAACTGTCTTCTTTATCTTTGTGTCTTGGCCTTGCAACCTGATGTAGTTTTTTTGTACCACTTACCAAGTCTGTTTGCAGAAGTTGGTATAGTGCCTAGCATGCCCTTTTCTTTGTTATTGCAACTCGTTTCCTAGCTTCTTAGGCAATCAGTATTCCTTCCTAGCCTGGTTAGTCTTTTTTATCTCCCATTTTTTCCTGAACAATGTCTTTCCTTAGCTTAGTTCCAGGACTGCAGCATTCCACCACCCACTTTCCTAACTTAATACCCACCATCTCTCTATACCACTCCTTACACCCCACCCACCTCTCTATACCACTGCTTACTCAATCTATCAGCCTTCCAAAACTTATACTCCTTGTAACTGTAAATACTATTCATGCATTTAGTACCAGTCTTGCTCTGATTGTTGTAATACTATAATCTTACTAGCACAAACCTAATTGTGTATTTCACTTGGCTTTTTATTTCTGTATTTAAATTTTCGTATAACTACTGTTACTATAAATATGTGCAATGATATAACTATGTAATTCTTGCTTTTAAATACTATTTTGTTCTTGCCTATGAATGTATGATATAACTTTGTAATTTTCTTGTTCTTTGAATGAATGCTCATTAATGTTCTGTATTTTTTTTACTGGAGCTTTTCTCCTTGGGCCTCCACTGAAAACTGGCTCTTGGCTCAGCTGGACTAACCCGGTGAACAAATGGCAAAAAATAATAAAAATAATAATAATAATAATAAAAAGACTAATGAAATACATAAATAAATACAATAAGATTACTAATCCTGAGAATAATAATGATTTTAATTCATTCATATAAAACTACCACACAAACACATACATAGAGCCCTGGAACAGAATCTTGCCAGTTGATTGTTTGAAGTGCAGGCAAAAGGTCCACTTGAGGAACTCCCCACAGATGGATTAAATTTGGAAGACTCCAGATCTAGTTTCCAATCATGAGGGTCTGCCCTCATCCTGTTCAGCTTGTCTGCCACACAATTTTGCTCTGACAGAATGTAGGATGCCTGAAGAGTACAATTGTGCTGTGAAGCTATATTCCAAGATAACAAGGCTAGTCTAGAAAAGGGAAATAAACTGGTTCCCTCTTGCTTGTTGAACTACCACACGACTGTGGTATTGTCTGAAACCACTTTAAGAGGTCTCAGGGGCCAACAATGGTTCACAGAGTTGAGTGTCTTGAGAGGACAAGCATCTCCTAGATATTTATGTGCTTGCATCTGTGCTTGGAAAAAGGTGGATACCCTGTAGCATGCAATGACCTGTAACTGAAAATGTGATAAGAAACCTCGGGACACAGGTGGACAGTAGTCTCTCCTTTGATAACCACATCGCCACAGTAGTCAGGAAATCCTTCTACACAGCACACCTCATCACAAAAGGGTTCTCCTCTACAAAAAAGGAGGTAATTGTTCCTCTCTACTTATCCCTCATCAGATCCATTATATAGAGTACAATGCCCTATTTGGCATGTATCTCACAAGACACCTACAACAATTGGAAAGGCCACATAAATACCTCACTAAGAGGATTACCGGCCTCAAACAGATGCCATACGCAGACCATCTCAAAAAACTCCAGCTCTACTCCGTCGCATATCGCCTACTCAGAGGCGATCTCTGCCTAACATACAAAGCTATGTCAAACCTAGAGCTGTTGGACATGCTACACTTAAAGAAATCCCAATCTCTGCGAACCACATGCTCCAGGGACCTAAACCTTGTCACCACAATAAACAGAACATGATGGAGGGATAGATTCCTGTCCCAGAGACTTCCCATACTCTGCAACAAACTACTTATTCATGTCAAGCAAAGCTCCTCATTGGCCCTCTTTAAGAAAAATCTTGACGACTGGATGGGAAATAGAAAATTCACCTCAGGGATCACTTCTGCAGCACTGCTTGACAGGGGCATAGGAAAATAATTTTCTTGGGTGGCAAAAGCCAGGGAACCTTTTTGGTTAGGCTTATATAGGCCCCAGGGCCGATAGCCTAGTACCTACCTATGAACTGCAGCTAGATACTTTGTGACCACTCTTAATGCAGTGGAAAGTCCAAAGGGTAAAGCAGAGAACTGATAATGTGATGCAGATATACAAATCCTTAAGAAACGTATGAAGTCTGGATGAATAGGGATGTGAAGAATGGGTGGACACATAAGAGTCTGATCTGGGGGAAGAGGAATGACTCCCTGGAAAGTACAAACTTTGTCCTACTGCCATCTGTAACTCTGATGAATGATTTGCAAAACCCATTTGTCTGATACAATCTGTTGCCAAACAGAAAAGTGTAGATTCAGACCTTCTGGAAGAAAAAAGGGGCCAATGCAGGAGTGGGTTACAAGGTCTCTTGAATACTCATTCAGACCCGCCAAACTGTCCTTGGTTTAAGGAGGTTCCCAACTACTCTTTGGAACTCCCTTGCCAGTTCTTCTTAAACATCTCTTTACCTCAATTTGTTGAGACTGTATAATCTGTTTTTGCCAAAACTGAATTGATAGAAAATCCTTTGCACAGCTTCGAAAAGGAGGCTCCCCTGGATCAGCTTGCCCCTTTCATCACACTTTTAACCACCTCTGGAGCAGAGATGCCACATGCTAAATCTCTATCTAAGGGAAAATTTAAAGTCTTGTTGTTAACATCATCTGGTAAGTTCTGAGACTGTAGCTATGCAAACCTCCTTAAAACAGTACCAGTGGGCCATAGAAGACATGGAAGACATATTAACAGGGTCATACACTCACTGAAAACTAAGTAGTGGCCTGTGAAATAGAAGAAACTACCTTATTTAAAGCAGATTTTCCTCACAAGAAGAAACATTCCTCATACTTTCACAATTTCTCAGAACAAAGTCTAACATATGAACGTGAGAATTCAAAATTTTGAAAATCAAAGTTGGAGAAGTATACACTTTTTTCCCAATACCTATCAACCGTTTTCCATCCTTATCAGAAAGCAGTGGGATCAACAAAAGCTATACCTACTGGATCAGGTTTGGAAATAGTATACAGAATTTACAAAACTGAGGAACTTTATACATCCTATTTGCCTTTTAAGGGGCAACTGGATGACTATCATGAAAATTGCAGCCAGTAGCACATATTTTCTGAAGCCAACAGAGCAAGAGGAATGGGTGTGGGTATGGGTTCAGGAAAATCCTTCTGCAACAATTCACTGCATTTTCTGAGAGACTGAGAAACCTCTATGTTCTCCCACTGAAAACACTGCACATTCGAGCAACAGTATCAGAGAAACAGAAACCCCACAAGAAGAATCAGACACTGAGCTCTTCTCTGATTCTGAATCAGAATTATGAAGAAAAAAATCTGTACCCATCCCTGCTTCTTCCTGTTCTGACTTAGTATCTTGAATCTCTTCAGGAAAAGTGGAATCCCTCCATCTTTTGGCAGAAACTACTTTGCAAGAAGGATCAATAGCCTGAATTAAACCCTGAGCCAGACCCAATAAACTATTCCTCTCTAAGGAAAATTGAGGAGGAGTAGATACATACTTGGTTTTCTGTTTCTTTTTGACAGGAAAAATGTGACCAACTGTGTTATTAATGGCAGCAGTTGCCTTCCCTTGAATGGATACAACATTGTGATACAAGAGGGAAGACTTCTCTACTCCTTCTCCCAGGACCAGCACGAGTGGCTCTTCCTTGCCCACTAAGGGGACTCTAACAGCCACAGAGGACACTGCTAACCCCCCGGTCCATAGTGGCTGTATGTGCTACACCAGCGGATCCAGAGTTAAAGACGATTGGTCTAAGATACAACAAATGACCACAGCACAGTCACCCACTTTTGGCTGAGGCAAACTGATAGCCTGCTATAGTGGCAAAGGTTGTTGCTTAACTTTTTCTTTTTGTGGCTGGAAGAAGGACCAAGACAGGTAGTCTGTTCCATGGTCAAGCCAAAAATGGTGCTTCTTTCCCTGGGGAAGACAAACAGCAATTGCCAATACATATCCAAAGACATTAAGTTGTCAGTTAGTTTATACTACTTTTAAACTGACAGAAAAAAATGAGTGCTCCATTTAAAAGTACGCTACAGTCTCGAGACAGTCCATTAAAACACAGCACTCCTAGCTTTAAAATAACTTTCTTGAAGAGGAAAGTAATAAAATATCAATAAAATTAAATTGGAAGTCCTTTTTCCCCAAAGAGAACTTCTCTGGCCAGCAAAGGAAACCACAAGCCAACCGTCAATCCTCAAAAGTCTCGAAGGAGTATACTCTTTGGTGGCAAGCTCTGAAGGGCTTTGTGCCCAAACCTGTCTTCTAATCAGCTCACCTCAAGCTGTTTGACTGTTTGGGCAAGTAGAAGCTGCACTCAAGCTTTGAAAGCTTTCTGGCTGTTACATCCTTGGTAGTATACAACCCATACAGCTAAGGTTACTGCAACCGTAATGAATATGATGTGCATTAAGTCCTACTATATACCTCACCTTCTGAACATTTTTCAGCCTTGCTCTTCCCAACTGTATGTACTCAATGGCACACTGAAGAACTTCCAAGGATTTCCCTAAATCTTATCTTCCACTTATTCCACCTATTGCAGTCATACCACATATCTTATATTTGTGTCTGTGTTCTAGATTCTGTCCCTGGGAGTGTTTCTCAGGTGGTCATAATATCCCCTCAAACCTTTCTTTACCTCATTCTGTGCTGCATATTTGGGAATGGAAGCAAGTCAATGAATGGGGCAGCTAGGCTGCATTGGACAAAAGGACCAATTTATCTGGTCTCCGTCAAGGTAAGGGAGACCTGTCATTGGTCCAAAAACATCCAAGTTGAGGCTAAATGCAACAGCAAGTTGACACTAAAATAAGGACAGAAAAGTACAAGATAGCAATGCATTAATTCATAAATGCAAAGAACTGGTACACTTTTTGTTGGTAGAGGTTTGCCTATATGAATCTTGCTAAGTCAGTGCTGACTTTAAAGAATGACCTGGTTGCAAGTCAGTTTCTAAAGAGCTAGCTATGCAAGGAAATACACCACCACTGGGGCTTAACTGTCAGGAGCTTGAAATCTCTGTCTTACTAGGAGACTTACTTTCTTGACAGCACAAGGAACAAATGCAAACACTGGTAGCAATGGGCTAGGAACAGTAGCTTTTGGCCATGTTGACAGATTCATACACTCAAAGTTTACATGACACAGTCAGTCCATGCAGCACAACCACTTCAATACCCACCATCATAGGGATTTCTCCTATTTCCAGGAGGACAAAACAAGTCTGGACCAGGAGGAATTTATGGACACCCATCCAACAGTCAAGTTTTATCTAAAAGAATGCGAGGGCATCGCTGTTTTATATGTCATGAAAGATTAACCCACAGATGGGGAAGCACTGACTAATAAACCTGTTCTTCTAGAGTGACTTATTTATTTGTTTGTTAATACAGTTTGAAGTTTTTAATTGAGTGCTTGAGGAATTTCTTTTGTGGAGTTATAGGAAATCAAGGAAGTTTGGGTCCATATCAGCACAGAATGATATGCATAAATCACCAAGCAGGAATCTGTAACGGGCAGCATACAGGGATAGAGCTTTTGACTCGCCTTATTAGCACAACGTCTGTAGCATACTCATCCTCTAAGTGCAAGAAACCTGTACAAAGCCAGAAATAAGGGAGGGACTAAGGCCAAAAGCCAAGGACAGATTTTAAATTTTTGCTCTTATAAAGTTAAAAAGTAGCTATAAAAACAGGTTTAATTATAGCATGCATTTTCTGAAGGATTTGAACTCTGGAACCCAAATGTTGGTCATTACTTAGTGACTTCAGTCCTCAGTGATTTACCAGAAAGCGGACTTCCAAGATGACTGCACACTGAGTAACAGCTTAATTCTAGCTCTCCCGTTATGAAAATAGCAACTGAGCACAGAAAGCCAGCAGACCTAGATTTCTGGGTAAATTTCAGTAACTGGTTAGTAAGTGGACTGCCTGGATGCCAGAAAAAAAGAAATACAGAGGACCTGAAGGAAAATCATCTATAAAAGGCAATGAAAAAACACTAACTGGGAAAAGTACTGTAGTTGTTCAGGAACAAACAGCGCAAGCTAAAGACATGACTTTCAGTACACTAGAGGAAAGTATCATTCAAATGCACACATACCCGACTAAAATAAATGAATCACTGATGGAGCATAATAACTCAAACAATAAAAGGTTGGAAAAATGGAAGAAGCTTTAAACAGATATTCAATTCAGATAAGGTGATAAAACTGCAAAACACAGAGGCTGAAATGAAGAAAAGGCTGGCTGAGTATGAGACTGCACAAGAAGAGATGTTTCAAAAACAACAGAAATACAGGGCACAGCACATAGAGAAAACCTGAGATTTTCTGCTGTAGCCAAGAAGCTGGAAGGAGCAGACTGTATTAATTTTATGAAAGTACAAATAAGTAACTGGACTGGTATTCCACAAACAGAAATTTAGCCATGTGAAGGCAACCTAGACCTTTAAAAGTAAAGATGCAATCCTATCAGCAGAAGGAGCTGATTCTGACAAAACTGTGGCAAAAGGACAAAGTATTAACAGTGGGAGACAGCAGACTGTTTGTGGAGAATGACTACTCACTGTACACCAGACTGAAGAGGAGTAAACATTTTAATATTCAAGGAATGTTGAGAAAGAGGTGTGAGATTCAAACTGCTGTACCCAGCTATCTTCAAAATATTTTTCCCTGGAGGAACAAAATAATTGTTTTGATGAGGTACACGCTAAAGAAGAAATACAAAAGTTTGTCAAACAAAAAGTGAACTGTGAAACAGGAGGATATTCTGCTTCTTGTTCTTCTGGTAATAAAGACCACAGAGAGACTGTGCTAGTGAAACATTTTCCAGTGTTTCAACAGAAAATGCTTGAGAGAGGGGGGATAAAAGCACAATAGTCGACTAGAAGAATCAAGAGCATGTTGGAAATGAAGCAGAGACATGGTTTGGGAGAAGGAGATGAACAAGAATAGAACACGAAAATCTGGAAATATTGGACTTTGTTAAATCGATAGGGTATTCTATAAAGCATATGTCCTAGTTCATGTCATTTACATTTAGAGAAAAAAAAAATCAGTAACTTGGAAACTGAAACAATGTGGGATTACAAAGCAATAATTACATTTGTGAAACAAGACAGAACAAGAAAATCTGGAATTATTGGACTTTTTTGGACTTTGTTAAACTTGTAGGGAACTCTAAAGCATATGCCCTACTTCATGGCATTAATGTTCAGAAAAATACTCAGAAGAGTAGAGGAGGGAGAAAGTTAACTGTACATAAAACAATTTTTTTCTTCATAGTACTATTTAAACAGTGTGTGATTTTCTTTGCATGTTTTAAAGTATTTTCAGCTATTTTTAAGTATAATGTGGATACTAATGCAAGCAGGTCCTCCTTTTGTTTATTTCTCCCTTCTTTTTCTCTCTTTCTCCATGTTCCATTTTAAGAAATGGGCACTGCAATGTAAAAAAAGGATCTAGTTAAAAGAGCATGACAAAAGAAAAAATACTGTGCTTTTCCTCATTCTTGCATACTGGAATAACTGGATTAAAGCCATTAGCTTAATCTAGTAACGAGTTTAAAGAGAAAGTAAGTAAATGAAAATGAATATTGAATATTATAAGGCTTTTTCTTTAGTAAACAGTTTTTGTGTCGGGTTCTCATGTGCAAGCAATCTGATAAAGAGAAATGGCATGGAAAAAATGTTTTCTGAAAGCATTCAAATGTTTTCCCAGCTGACAGAGCTACAAAGATAAGACAACACCAGATAGCACATAACAGAACCACAGGTCAATGCGTCTTAGCATGAATAACTTTTCTTTTAGGTTAGCTCGAGTCTGTGTGTGGCTGTCAGTTTGGAACACTTGTTCCTATTAGGGGGATAAAACTTCAATATTCGAAGATGTACATATTTTGTTTGCTGTTATTAAGTTAATAGGTTTTAGGGGTTATTGGGGATATGTCTGTATTTTTGTTTGAGGGTTTTCAATAAAACAGAAAGTTCTGTGAAATGCTACATAGGCTTAAATGAATATGACAATAAACAACTGCATAGAAGATTACCTTGCCAGGCAGTGCATGCATGTGGTACAGGGGCTGAAACTAGACATTTGACAAATGGGCTGCTGTACATAAAAGGTGAGAGTAATAATCTCTCAACAATATTATGCTTACTTTGATGTCTTTGGGTGTTAATGGTCTTGAAGAAAGAGCAGTGAACTATATTTAAAAATGTAGAGTGCAAGTGGCTATGCTACAACAGACACTGAACATGTGAATTTGATAAAGAAAGGTTTTCAGGATGGTTATTTAGCAGAATACCTGGGGCAAAAGAAGAAAGGAGCACTTGTATTAATTGCAAGAGGAGCTCCAATAGTAAGAGAAGAGGATAAAAAGACAATAATGGTGGATTTGTAGTGCTAAGGGGCTACTGGCACGGAGGAGGATTGCACTGGCATGTATTTGTATTCCACCGCAAACTGCTATGGTGGAGCTTGGGAAATTCTGGGAGAAATGATCAGCTTTCAGCAGGGAATATTGCTTGTAGTTGGAGACTGGAATTTGATTTGCAATGGTGAGGGTGTGTCTGGGGGGGGGGGGGCAGAACAGAAAATAAAACGGTAGACTTTTAAAGACATTTATAAAAATATTTGGCATGGAAGATGTGAATTCAATACTAGGAGTTCAGAGTGAATTTACATATTTTTCCCCAAGATGCAAAAACTGGGCTAGGCTACACAGAATCTACATTTCACAGGAACATGTGCATTTGTCTTGTTACACACCCAGTAACTAATTCAGATTAAGTGCCAAAGACTGCTAGAGTGAAAACACAGGGTAATGAGGTGGAAGTGAGACACTGGCACTTTCCCACACCCACATCCCTGTTGAAAAGAAAGGAATTTGGAGAATGGGTAGTAAAAATTATTCAGGAGCTATAAGAGAGGCCAGAAATTTATTCTGAAAATATAACTAGGGAGTGGGATAAAATTAAAGTGGAGTTTAAAATAGGGTGGAAATAAAAGAAAGGGAGCTATGATTAAAAAGTAGCAAGAATTAATTAAAGGGACTGACAAATGTTGAAGTATTGCAAAATACGGGAAATCGCATAGAGGAGGAGCAACTGCAGAATGCTAAACAGAAAATAAGAGATTACCTTGATAATATGCACGAGTTTAGAAAGATTGCTGTTACGCAACTGTTTTTTGATGACAACTACAGCATGGAGACTTTTGGGACAGTGATTCAGGCAACGGAAAGTGGCAGGGAAGATGACAACGGATCCTCTTGAGGTAATGGAAATGTTTCAGAGGTTCTATGGGAGTCTGTATAAAGCTGATTGTTGTGTCTTTCGGCTTTTCCCGGTTAAGGGTTGCCACAGCGGAACTCCGGTCCGCTAATGATTGGTAGTTGATTTTTACGTGCCGAGTTACCAGCCCTGATGCACAACCTTCAATGAAGGTATGCCCATTCACGCATGTCTCCACGCAGAAGACGCTCTAGCTGAGAATCGAACTGGACAGCGTCTTACTGTGAGGCGACAACTCTACCGCAGCACCACCACCGCGGTAGTCTGTATAAAGCTGATAATTGTGGAAATCAAGAAAAGGTACAAATGGAAGTGTTTATGGAAAAACTAAATATTCTAAGGTTGGAGGTAAAGGATGCTCAATTTCTAACAGTTAGGATAGCAGGAGATGAGATACAAAATGGTGACTTATAATCAATCTACAGGAAAGTCCCCAGGAAACGATGGCATTCCTGTGGAAGTTTGGAAGCTAGGATGGAAAAAACTGATAAAGATCTGGAAGATTTTGTTTAACAGTACTGTAAGATGAGGAGAAGTACCAACATCCTGTAAGAAAGCAGTGGTGGCTGTACTGCCTAAGGAGGGTGGGATCCATCGGATACAGCTTTGTACGAGCCCATTTCAATATTAAACCATGACTATAGGATGTTTATGTCTATGGTGGCTAAAAGAATGGCAAAAGTGATGCCAAAATTAATAGATTTGACAACATTAACAGAGCAATGATGATGCAGGGGGAAGCAGAATGTCAGAAAATACCATTGTTGTTGGTGGATCTTGATGAAGAGAAAGCATTTAGATCTTGATGCAGATAAAGCATTTGACAGAGTGAGCTTAGACTTTATGAGCAGAGCAATGGAAGCATTTGCATTCCCTGATAAAATTATAAGGTTGATTAGGAGGATATATGAGGGATCAGAGGTGAAAATTAAAGTGGGTGGAGTCCTCTCTGATAATCTCTGCATGAGCACAGAAACCAGGCAGGGGTGTCCTCTCTCCCCTCTGTTATTTCCATTATATTTAGAACCACTGGCAAAAAAGATGGGGGACTCAGAAATTCAGGGATGTAGTTGGTATGGGTAGTCAAGAGGGGCTGGCTCTACTTGCAGATAACATTATTTTATACCTGACAAAATCAGAAAGGGACATTACAGTGCTGTGGAACATACTGAGACAATTTCAAATCTTTTTGGGATGCAAAATTAATGATGCTGGAACAAAGGCAATAGCGGTAAATTGTGTACCCACTTAAGAATTGGTTCAGCAATATCCATACTTATAGGGACACGATAAAAATGAAGTATTTAGGAGTATGGATTAAAATGATTTTGGTGTGGCAGCTAAATATATTAAGGGACAGACTAAACAAACGATAACGCAAAAACTGAAAAAAATGGAAGCTGTGTTTTAGGGATTGCAATAGTAAGATATAAGCAGTTGAAATGTTTCTAGTCCCTTTTATGTATTTATTTTGCATTTGTTAACCAGGTTAGTCTGGCTGAGCTTTTGGCTCATTTTCAGCAGAGACTCTGGGAGAAAAGTTCCTCAGGACTAGAAAACAATTTATTACATTTTAGTAACATAGTACTAACAATCAGCTATAGGATCTTCCAAGCAGAGACCTGGAGAGAAAAAAAGCTCCTCAGGCAATTCAATTATACGGAGTATCAACAATTGACAGACAAGTATGTGAGTTGTTACAAACAAGGTTTTAAACAATTAGCAGAAGAAAATGTGACTAGTTACAATATTATTTAAGTTGCTTAGAGCAAGATAAGTGAATAGTTAGGCAGATGCTTATTTAAAGTGGGTAGGATCTAGTTGTATAGGAGTTTGGAAACAAGAAAGGAAAGTAAGAATGGCTAGTAGGAGATGTAGGGGAGGTAGAGTATAGGAGACAGACTAGACAGGTTGTTTTGAGACTGTAAGAATTAAGAGTGGTTGGACATAGAGGAAGGGAAAATGTAGAAGAGACAGGGGAATAGTGTTAGAGGTACATTAAGAGTGAGGTGGTGAAATAGGTGAAAGGATGGTGGTTTCAGGGTGATTGGCTATAGTGGCAAGACCACTTTCTTTTTAGGTATTTCCTTGTGGCTAATTTGAAACTTCTGCTATGCTGGAGGGATTTTACTTCCAAGGGGAGTTGGTTCCAGGATGTAGCTGGGTACATCCTTAAGTCTTATATACAAGTCAGACATGTTTTTATCAACCACAGGAAAAGTTGTGAATAGCAATTAATAAAGGATTTTATCTGGGAGGGGAAGACAGCAAGAGTCAAGTGAGATAAGCTTGTTCTTCCAATAGAATGGGGCGGATTAGGATTACCCGATTTGAAGCGGTGTTTCACAGCAACACGGTTAAGGCTCCTATACACAGCAGAAGCAGAAAACTAAAATTCAAACTGGAAAGTGATGATGATGAAACAGGGTGGAAGCTCAAGAACCACGGACAGACTAGGATTTTGAATGCATGCCTTTAAGGAGAAAAACCATAATCATGCAGAATATTGTATTCATGGAATAGTGGAAAGTATTCCGGGAACTGGGCCAACATGGGAATGGAGAGGGGAGATTCTGATGGTGGGGATGACTGCAACTGGGGATGCAGATGGTAAGCAACAGGGGCTAGAATTTATTGGAGAGGACTGGCAGAGGAACCAAGGTATTGGGAGCAGGTGGCTAGAGAGGGAGGGGTGATAGAGTGGGAAGATACCAAGAACTTATTTGGACTGCAGGTTAAAGGTTGCCTTCCCTATCAAGGACTAATAGCAGAGTATAGGCAAAGAGAAAAAAATAGGGGGGGGTCCTAAATGAAAAAACAGCACTGGTAGAGTTTTTAGTAGAATCTAGAAAAGAAGTAGCTGTTAAAAAAGGAATAATTAGTACAGCATATAAAATATTGCATGATAACTATAAGAATCAACAGGGGAGATTAGAAAGGATTAGGAAGACAGAGAGACTAGATAAGCAATTCACAAAGATACAATGGGGGAATATATGCATGCCTCCCAAATATGCAACAAAATCTAGAAGAATACGGATCTTTGCTTGGAAGTGTTTATATAGGTATTTTTATAGCCCAAATAGACTCCAAAGAATTTTCCTCAGGTAGACAGCAAATGTTGTAGGTGTGATGGGGACGAAAGAGATAACTGGGAACATATTTTCTAGAAGTGTAATGAGTTGGCAGACTTTAAAGCTTCCCTGCAGACTGCTCTGTCAGAGATGATGGGTGAGCAAATTGAAGTAACTAAGGAAATGATTTTTTGAGCTATGATACAGAATCGGAATTGCCTAGACATAGTAAAGCCTTGCCGAGTCTAATTATTATGGTGGCCAAAAAAAGCAATTACTAGAAAATGGAAATCATCTTTACTAGAAATAGAGAAAATAGTAACAGAGATGAAACAACTGGAATTGGGATCTTTAGAAAAGGGACCTAAAACACTATAAGATATACCAAAATTCAACTAGGAACAAAGATTATAGGCTGATAGTTTATAAAAGGGTAGGAGCAAACTACATAGGAAAAAATGGGAAGTGCGGGATCAATACATACAGAGGAGGAAAGTGGTTTAAATAATTGAATGTGTCATGTAATGGTTGACAGACAATGACTGGATATACTACAAGTGATGTATAATGTTTGCAGCTACAGTTGTGTTGGTATGGTTTGTAATGTATGTTTGCAACTGAGACTGTGTCAGTATGGTTTATTTTCATTTATATAAATGTATGATTGCCTGTGTCATACACAATGATTTAATAAAGATGTTTCTTGTTTAAAAAAAAAATGATTTGCCAGAAAACCACATGCTATATGAGAACAGGCCAAAGATATGAAGCAAAAATCTGAATATTCTACAAAAATCTGGGTGGTTAAGAGGTATGGTCTTTAGTCCTGTGATCCTTCTAGTGTCTGGCTGTGTGATATCTTTGAATTGACATGGTGATATTATATTCTATAACTGGTCTGATCAGGGCAGAGTATAGAGGAATGGCAACTTCCTTTGCACTTGATGGGATACCTTTACTTATTAACTGGGCTTAGAAGGAGTTCCTGACAACTGTTGCTACGTGGTGGTCAAAGGAGAAGAAGTTGTGCACAGAGGTGCTATGATCTCTGCTGATCACATCAGTCTGGAATGAACTACTTTCTATATCATAAGCTGCAGCTGAAATTTATTTATCAAAGGTGACAGCACTACACATCTTTGAATTTAATTCCAGACAATTTCTGTTACACTATTTAAGTTATGGTTTGGCCCTACTGCAGTGACATAGTATCTGATGCTGACTAAATAATAGCACCCAGTATGCAGTCTTCTGCAAATTTTGTAACCAAATGTCTGAGTCAGTGGTTTGTGGAATGAAAATCAGATCCCTAACAGAAAGGATCCCAGTACTGAGCCTTGAAGCATGTCACAAGTCTTTTTTGCTTTCTAAGGTGATACCTGCTTCTTTAACTATGTGGGTTCTATCGGTCAACAGCTTGCTATCATCTTACTACATAAGGGTGTACACTTAAACATTTAAGCTTGTTTACAATTCTAGCACTGGAAATAGTATCAAAGGCCTTGGTCAGTCCCAAACTAAGATGTACGAACTACAAGGCTACTATCTATAACTTCAGTGACTTTCTCAAAGAAGTGTTCTAAAATAAATATGATCTCCCTTTGACAAAACCATATCGGTGTGGGTTTTGAGAAACAGGATTTTTTTTTTATTTTTGGGGCTTATGAAATCAGATATACTGCATTCTACAGCTTTGCAAATTAGGCTTGTTAGGCTGATGGGTTTAGAAATCTGAGGTGACGCCTTGTTTTGGAGTGCTGTAACAATTATTTTCCATACCACAGGAATACACTTTGTAGCTATGCTAAATCTGAACAGTTTTACACAAGACTTATAGAGGGTATGTTTGGTGCTGTTAATTAAGCAATCAAATACACTGTAGGGGCTAGAGAAGTAACATTTTTATCCTTATATGGTGCAGTTAGGCCATGTTCCATAATAATCTTTGGAGGGGAGATTTGGGAATTTGTGGAACTTCAATGACCATTTCTGTGTGAATTTGGCACTAAATTTATCTTCAAGTTTAACAGCACTACATTAGGGTCAGAGTGGGCAATACCATTACAAATTAGGGCTTTGTTGAATGTTAGTTCTTAATTGTCTGAGGTAGTTAAAGAAAAACTCTGCCCTCTCCTACAGTTTAACTCAATCCTTAGATTTATTTTTTCCTACAATATGGTTCCAGTATTGTGTAGGTACCAGAAACCTGCTTGTATTTTTTTAAAACTTTAATTTCCTTACATTCGAATAAAAGCAAGGGAAAGCCAGCCTACTTTTTTTAGCTTAACTTCTCACGTATTTTTCAGAGAAATTTGTATCCACCTGCATGACATATCACAGACACAGATAAATCTGTACTTTCCCCTTTCAGGTACTGCTGTCAATCTTAGACAGGCAATAAATCCTACTAATGTTTGGAACACAGCAGCTGGATAAAACAAAGACAGAAAGCTGTGGAACTGTCTTCTACTGTTTTTATTGCAGAGAGGAGAATTTAACACTTCCCTTTCGTAGCAAAACGAAGCAATTAGATCAGTCAGGGGTTTAAAGGCAGTTGTCACCTCTTCTGACAAATTTACATAAGAAGCAACACAGTACTGAAATGCTAGGCTTTAAATTCCGTTTATTTATAATAGTTTATATGTTAAAATAATCTAAATATAGTATTAAAGATTTATGTGACATTTACAGCAAAGTCAGAAAACATTTATATTTGTAAAGCATCAATACCCTTTACCATTTTACCATTTTCAAGAACCCCCCCCACACACACATCAGAACTGCAGAAAGAGAGACAAGTGGCAACCCTATCATCTAGGTGCACTGATAATGTTCTTAAAAAGGTATTTTATGTTTTTTTAGTGACATCCTCCCATGGGGGGGGGGGGGGGTGCAAATCTGGTCATTGGTAAAGATGTTAAAAAGAAGGGGTCCCAGGATAGAGCCCTGTGGTACACCAGTGTGTATGGGAAAGAAAAGTAGAACAAGAAGACTGTCATTTGACTTGACTGTAGTCTGTCTGTGAGAGAGATAATGAGGAGTAATTAACTGAAGTAGTTGGAGTGATAACTGTGGTAGGAAATGGTAATGGAGGGAAGATGGAGGCTATGTATGGGGTGATTAACTTGGATTGAAGAGAATATAGTACAGTTGTGTTAAACAGATCTGGGTGAAGTAAGAGTGTAAAGCATTTGACAGTGAGTGATATGGTAGGTGTTTGGAGGAATAGTAATGGGTGTTAGGAGTAACAAAAATACGTAGTTAGGAAAAATGTGGAGTACATTCTATGGTAAAGAACAGAGAGAGATACATAGTGTTGTATGTTAAAGTTGGAAAGGAGGCAAAGCTAGGTAGGAGGAATGTTAACAACTGCTTGAGTGGAAGTGGAAACTGGAATATGTGCTTTTAAGGGGATGGTGTTATGCTGGAAGAAGTGGGTGTGGAAAGGAGGAAATAAATGTAGTGAACTGGGGGTGCTGGAGAATTGGGAGTGGGAGTATACAGTGGATATAAAAAGTGTACACACCCCTGTTAAAATGCCAGGTTTTTGTGATATAAAAAATGATACAACAATAAATCATTTCAAAACTTTTCCCACCTTTAATGTGACCTATAACCTGTAGAATTCAATTGAAAAACAAACAAATCTGTTAGGGGAAAAAATATAAAAAATAAAAAGTACAATAAGCTGGTTGCATAAGTGTGCACACCGTTAAGGTAATACTTTGTTGAAGCACCTTTTGATTTAATTACAGCATTGTCTTCTTGGGTAGGAGTCTATCAGCATGGCACATCTTGACTTGGTAATATTTGCCCACTCTTCCTTGCAAAAGCACTCCAAATCTGTCCGATTGCGAGGGCATCTCTTGTGCACAGCCCTCTTCAGGTCACCCCACATATTTTCTATTGGATTTAGGTCTGGGCTCTGGCTGGGCCATTCCAAAACTTTAATTTTCTTCTGGTGAAGCCATTCTTTTGTTTATTTTGATGTATGCTTGAGGTCATTGTCGTGTTGAAAGGTGAAATTCCTCTTTATCTTCAGAGAATCACCACCAGAGACTCTAATTAATTGGTGTAGCTTGATTGTGGGGTATTATAAATTAGAGTGAATTAATTGGTGTAGCTTGATTGTGGGGTATTATATAAATGAGTTGTCTTGTGGTATGACATTTTATCAGATGAAGTCAGTCATTCATACTGACGAAAATGTTGTGATTTTATAATTTAGCGTTCATATTAAATCATTTATAGTGGTTGCGGTCTCTTCCTTATCTGGTTTTTGGATTTGTGCCTCTTTATCTTCAGCTTTCTAGCAGACATCGAAGGTCTTGCGCCAAAAGTGACTGGTATTTTGAACTGTTCAAAATTCCCTCCACCTTGACTAAAGCCCCAGTTCCAGCTGAAAAAAAAAGCAAACCAAAAGCATGATACTGCCACCACCATGCTTCACTGTGGGGATGGTGTTCTTTTGGTGATGCAAAGTGGTTTTGCACTAAATGTACCTTTTGGAATTGTGGCCAAAAAGTTCAACCTTGGTCTCATCAGACCATAACACATTTTCCCACATGCTTTTGGGAGACTTGATGTATTGTTTTGCAAATTTTAGCCGGGCCTGGATGTTTTTCTTTGTAAGAAAAGGCTTTCATCTTGCAACCCTACCCAATAGGCCAGACATATGGAGAATACGGGAGATTGTTGTCACATGTAGTACACAACCAGTACTTGCCAGAAATTCCTGCAGCTTGGGTTGGGAGGGTGGCCTAATGGTTAAGGTGTTTGCCTTACAAACACAAGGTGGAGGGTTTGAGTCTCACAAGGGATAATTGGCTAGGCTTAAAATGGCTCACAAGGGCAGTTAGCCTAGTACTAATCTATTCTATTCTATTCTATTCATTCCTTCAGTGTTGCTGTAGGTCTCTTGGCAGCCTCCCTGACCAGTTTTCGCCTTGTTTTTTATCAATTTTGGAGGGATGCCCAGTTTTTTGCAACATCACTGTTGTCCCATATTTTCTCCACTTTTTGATGACTGTCTTCACTGTGTTCCATGGTATAACTAATGCTGTGGAAATTTTTTTTGTACCCTTCTCCTGACTGATAACTTTCAACAAGAGATAAGGCTTAGAAAATCTGGAAGAGAGATAATACTACCCTAGCCAAACAAAAATACTTTCAACTCAGAAATCAAGCCAAGAAACAAACCAAACTTGATAAACAAAACTATTTCCTGACCACCCAAAGCAAATACTCAAACAATCCTCAAAAATTTTGGCAAGCTATTAATTCTTTACTAGGTAAGACTACCACTCCAGCTCCAAACTCCACCAATAATAGAAAGAACATAGCCTCTCAATTTAATCACCATTTCACAGAATCCATTATGATATTATCCACCCAATTATCCAAAGACAACCCTAATCAAACCCCATCTAAATGTCCAGATAACATTCCTTCCTTTACCCTCTAACCTGTTCCCACCTGTACAATTAAAAAACTCCTCCGAAAATTGAAGCCTACAACCCTCGCAGCTGATAGTTTGCCTGCTAACTTCCTAAAAATAGCCGCTCAATTCATATCTTATCCGGTCTCAATCCTTATCAACCGCTCCATACAGAAAGCCTATATCCCTCAACTTTGGAAGGTTTTATATCTCATTCCTCTCCATAAGGGTGGCAACTCCTACGACTTCTCAAATTATTGTCCCATAGCTATACTATCTCCACTATCGAAGTTACTTGAGAAGTGTATTCATTCTCAATGTATGCAATTCCTAAACTCGCACAAAGTCCTATCCGCCACACAACATGGGTTTCGCCCATACCATAATACAACTACTGCCCTCCTCTCTTTTACTAACTTGGTTAATCAACACAGTAATGAAAATAACTTTGTATCAGCTATATTTTTAGATCTCTCCAAAGTTTCTGATATGGTCTCACACTCCCTTCTACTTGGTACTCTAGCCACCCTCTCTTTTGCCCCCTCTACTGTGGCCTGGTTCAAGAGTTATCTATCCGACAGACAACAATCTGTCCAATAGCAAGGCACACTATCTCCCTTACTTCCTACTAGCATAGGTGAACCACAAGGCTCAATACTGCAACCACTTCTTTTTTCTGTTTTCATAATCTGCATATCTCTACCCAAAATGGCACACTTATCCAGTATGCAGACGATTCAACTGTAACCTGCTCGGCCCCTTCCCTTACCACTCTACAACAACTCACTCAGGAATCCTTTAGCTCCGTGGAGATATGGATTACAGATATCCAGCTCATCCTAAACGCCAACAAGAATCACCCCCAATAAATCAAAATCTACTCCTCTATCCTTTACCATCATTTCCAAAAATGGCACTACCATTTCTCGTTCCACCCATACTAAACTCCTTGGTGTGGAAATTGATAAAAACCTCTTCTTTGATGTCCATATTTCTCAAACCATCAAAAAAACTACACAAAAAATGGGAACCCTTTCCAGACACAAAAAATTCCTCTCACATCAGGCAAGAATCACCCTAGCCCAAACTCACCTATTGTCCACCCTAATGTATGCAGCACCAATTCTCACTCTGACCAGAAAATCTGATCTTGAGACATGCTATAATAAGATTGCAAAGTTTGCTAACAACTTCTCCTTCAGAACCCATCACTGTCAGCCTCTAAGGGAACTACAATGGCTAGAACTTCCTCAACTACTCAGTTACCACAAACTAGTCATTACCTATAACATCCTGAAACATCCTGACAAAACCCCAGCCCTTAATCAACTTCTCACTCTTTACAAAGCTAGTCGCCACCTCCGTTCCACTGACAAAGCACTACACTGCATCTCCATGGCTAATAATAACACAGGGAAAGTGATTTTCTCTCATACTATAGCTAGAACCTGGAATAACCTCCCCTCTTCACTGACTTCTGCATCCACTACCAAACTTTTCAAAAAGTCACTTAAGTCACATCGCATGAACACCTGGCTATGTCCATGTATTACTTAAAAGTTCTGTTCTCTCTTCTTCTCATACCTTTCTTCCTAATTTACCTACTGTAAACATACTCCTGTACTACAATTCTAATAACATATCTTTACCTTGACATTATTGATGATAAACCATGTTGTTCTTTATTACATTCTTTGTTAGATGTATGGATACCTGTCTTATATCACTGTATAATTTTACTGTAAACTATTGCTGTAAGCAAATGTGGAGCTTTTCTCCCTAGGCCTCCGCTGTAAATGGACCTTGTCCGGTCTGATTATCCCGGTAAACAAATGTAAAATAAATAAAAAAATAAAACAATGAGCTCTCTTTGATGTTTTGTAAGCTCTCTGCGAACCATGGCTTTTGCTGTAGCAGGCAACTGAGTAAATGTCAGGAAAATCCTACTAGGACAGCTGAACTTCATTTGGGGTTAATCAAAGTCTCTTCAATTGATGGCAGGTGTGTACCCAAAAAGACTGAATGCTGTAATTAAATTAAAAGGTGCTTCAACAAAGTATTAGTTTAAGGGTGTGCATACTTATGCAACCAGCTTATTGTACGTTTTTTATTTTTTGTATATTTTACCCTAAAAGATTTGTTTGTTTTTCAATCGAATTGTACAGGTTACAGGTCACATTAAAGGTGGGAAAATTTTTGAAATGATTTACTGTGGTCTCATTTTTTTATATAACAAAAACTGGCATTTTAACAGGGGTGTGTACACTTTTTATATCCACTGTACCTCTCAACTCTCCAGATTTTTACAGGATGTCAAGATTTTTGCATCATATTTAGGTCTGGTCTCATAAAATTTGTGTTTTTCTGGAAAATTGTTGAGGTCTGAAGTCACTACATAACACCAGACATTTGAGTTTCAGACTTCATATCCTTAAGAAAATGCAATACCTGTTATTCTAGCAACGTTCCAAGTTTATACGAGCGATACTTAAACTTTGTCCCTGTTTTGGGCCTTTGTCCCCACATTAATTTTGCCTTAGTCTAGTTTTTCTGTGCTACCAAGTTGAGAGGAATGGGTGGGAGGGGAGCAAAGCAGGTCAGAAATCATACTCTGTGTAAGTCAATCAGCCTGCATACCTTCACTAAGAACATCCACTGGTAAGCTGATTCTTACCATTTAGTTATTTATTTATAGATTAAAAAAGATTGTGTAATGACAGCTAAGGATATGTGAGAAGACAATAAACAAGAAAATACAAAAAGTAATAAAAAGGAAGTTACACAGTAAGATGCTGTCTGGTTCTATTCTCAGCTAGAGCGTCTTCTGCGTGGAGACATGCATGAATGGGCGTACCTTCGTTGAAGGTGGTGCGTCAGGGCTGGTAACTCGGCACATAAAAATCAACTACCAATCATTAGCGGACCGGAGTTCCGCTGTGGTGACCCCTAACCGGGAAAAGCCGAAAGACACAAACAAACATTGATTATGTACAGTCTGTATACTTGGGTGCATGCGCATGCGGCAACCAGCAGTGAGAGAGTAGTGTTTGGCATCCTGTGTGTGTTTGTGTTTGGTCGTGTCGTTTTTTTCTTTTTTAAAATGCATTTTTATCATTTGGTTATTTTGAGTATTTTATTTTATTTTTCACTCATTTGTGGAGTTAACAGAGCGGTATATCAAGAAAGCAAGATACAATATACCAGAGAAATCTAGCTGATATTGAACTGTGCAAGTGCAGTTTCTACACAGTTACCGAATAATATCTTGAGACACTCTAATGAGGCTGACAGTGTGATGAGGAACAACAAAAAGATATGAGGTAAAAGAGGAGGTGTTAGATTGCCCCTAAAGAATCAGTGGTTTAATCAAATTCCTTTGCCTTTAATGATTATGAGAAATGTTCAGTCTCTGAGAAATAAACTGGATGGACTTCAGGGGAATGTCTGTTACCAGAAAAGTTTTAGAGACTGTTGTATTATGGCCTTAAGGGAAACATGGCTTACAGAGCACGACCAGGATAACAATTTTTTTATTGATGGTTTTGGAGTACATTTCATTTGGATTGAAAGATTGAAATGATGAGGAAAACTCAAGGAGGTGGGGTATGTTTATATTTGAACAAACAATACTGTAACTCTGTGACTGCTAGAGAATGCAATTGTACATCACACCGTTATGTCCTTTTTACCTGCAACATGAATTTCCACAACCTTTCATAACAATATTATACATTCACCCAATAGCAAATGCTGCCTGCAATTACTATCTTTGTGGTGGTATAAAAATTGCAGATGATTTCATCTGCAGTGCCAACTTTATAATGGGTGATTTTAACCATGTTTCCCTTAAAAAGGCACTTGTAAATTTTTACCAATATGTTTTCTGTCCAACTAGTTGTCATTCTAAGGGGATCCAGTATCTGTCTGCCTGGGATGACATGACTGACAAACCTAGATGCTTTGCCAGAGATGGCCTGCATCTGTCACCCCTGGGCTTCCGGATACTGGCCAAGGCTCTTGTCACCCCTAAAGGGCCTTTATTAGGTGATGTTCCAAACAACACATTACCACCGTAACAGCTACAAACAAATGCAATCTGAGAGTTATGCTGCTCAATGCTAGAAGTCTAAATCTCAAAATGCACTCACTCAAAGCACTCCTTAAAATGGAGAACCTCGACATTTGTGCTGTAACAGAGACCTGGTTCAAGGCAGCAGACAGTACCCATGCACCACCAGGCTATAACTCGTACCATACCTTTTGGCCCCAGAACTTGGACCAAAGATGCAAAGGTGTTGGTGTTTCCATATTCATAAAGGATGTGCTCACCTCCAGACTGGTAGCCCAACATGATGCATCAGAGATACTTCAGGTGCAGCTAACATTAGGTAAGACTGCAATTCAGGTCATAGCCTGCTGTAGGTCCCCAACCATGACCCAAGACTCACACTCCATGTTCCTAAGCACCCTGGAGAATATTAGGGTCCAACCTAACACTCTCATACTAGGCGACTTCAACTACCCCTCCATTAACTGGGAAAACTACTCATGTACCAATACACTTGCCCAACGTTTTCTGGAATTCATTAATTCCTATGCCCTGGATCAGCTCATTCTTACCCCCACTAGAGGTAGCAACATCCTTGACCTTGTCATTACTAACATGGGTGACCATTGCTCTGTACCAATAGTCAGCTCTTCCCTGGTTAGATCCAACTACAAACTAATCACCTTGGAAATCCACATCCCTCCCCCCACCCCCCGCAAAGGTAACCACCATGAAAAATGTCTCCAAAGCTAACTTTTGGCTTCCAAAAACAGAGGTGGTGCAACTGGAGAACAGCTGCATGACCGCCGAATCATACACTAAAGCCCTGTACGAACACGTACACAAATGCATGGATCTCGCCATACCCAACAGAATCAAGACGTTCTCCTCCAAAAAAAGGAAGCCACTCTGGTGGTGCCCTGCCATAAACAAACTCTATAACAGAAGGAGGAAACTGATGAGAAATAAGGTGAAGTCCCAAGACTGGAAAAACTCCCTTAGCAGCCTCAACAAAAAGCTGAGATTCCTCATCAAATCCTCTAAAGCTAGCTATGAAAACAGAATTGCAGCAAATAGTAAAGACAACCACAAGGCCTTCTATAGTTATTTAAAGAATCTCCATGGCAATACCCAGATTTGCTTGGAGCTGTTGCACAATGGCACCTGCTATACCGAGCCAACAGATATTGCTAATATACTGGCCGACAGATTCAGTGCCAACTTTACCCCTCTCTCTCCCAACAAAGGACCAACCACAGTATCAGTAGATTGCCAGGCACCCAGTATTACTGTTGCACAGGTTAAAACAGCACTGTCCAAGGCCAAGAATACAGCTTCTATGGGACCTGACAATATTCCTGGCTGTATTCTACATGAACTACAGAGTGAACTGGCACCTCACCTCTGTGCCCTGTTCAATCACAGCCTCACCTCAGGCTTTGTCCTTACTGAATGGCGCAATGCTACAGCCATCCCTCTCCACAAAGGAGGAGTGACTACAGACCCTGGGAACTATTGCCCCATTAGCCTGACAAGTCTGAAATGCAAAGCTATGAAACGCATTATCATGGACCTAATAAAAAAGATATAGGGAACCTCCAAACTCTGGATCCCACACAGTCTGGTTTTGTGAAGGGTAGAGCATGCCTGCTTAACCTGGTCGACTTCTCTGAGTCAGTCACCAGAGCTGTGGATGAAGGCAAGGTGGTTCATACAGCCTACCTTGATCTGGCTAAGGCCTTTGATACCATTCCCCACTCAGAATCATAGAAAAACTCACTAAGCTAGGCATCAACCTCTATATCACTAGGTGGGTTGCAAATTGGCTCGCAGATAGAACCCACAATGTGAAAGTAGCCGACTCCAAGTCAGACTGTCGCCCAGTCACGAGTGGAGTCCCACAGGGTTCTGTCCTGGGTCCTCTCCTGTTTGGTATCTACTTCTCTGAAGTCCAGGCCAACACGAAGGGACTCTGGGTGACAAAGTTCATAGAAGATTGCAAGTTGGGAGCCATAAGTGATTTTGAAATCCTATAGAAAGGCCTCACTGAGACCAATGACTGGTGTCAGAACCATGGCCTTAAGCTCAATGCCAAAAAATGTGTCATCATCCCCTTTGGGAAAAACCCAGCATCGATGGTAGTCCACTGAACACAGAAGGCGTCATAAGAGCTCTGGGAACACAGGTTGACACCACATTACCACTGTGGTCAGAAAGTTCTATGTGGCACATTTCATTACTAAGGGTTTTGCATCCAGGAATAAAGAGGTCATTGTCTCCCTCTACTCTTCCCTCATTAGGCCAATTATCGAGTATAATGTTCCATTTGGCATGTCCCTCACTAGACAACTGGAGAGGCCGCAAAAATACCTCAAAAAGAGGATCTTAGGCCTTAAACACTTGTCCTATATGGACAGACTGAAAAAACTCCAACTATTCTCTCTACTTAGAGGCGATCTCTGGTTGACTTACAAAGCCATGTCTAACCCAGCTCTGTTAGAAATGCTACATCTAAAGAAATCCCAATCCCTCCGTACTACACACTCCAGAGACCTCAACCTCATTACCAAAATCAACAGAACAAGCTGGAGGGACAGGTTCATAACCCAGAGACTGCTCATGCTATGGAATAGACTTCCCATATATGTTAAGTGGTGCGCTTCACTAGCCGTCTTCAAGAGAAATCTTGATGAGTGGATAGGAAATAGAAAATTCACCCCGGGGATCACTCCAGTGGCTCTACTTGACAGAGGCACTGGGAACTAAGGTCAGGTGGCACAATGCTATGGTAATCCTATGGGCTAAGCTTGTAAAGGCTCCGGGGTCATTAGCCTAGTACACACCTATGAACCTATGAACTAGGAGAGATAAGATCTTTGTTGTGAGTCAATAAAAGGCTCTTATAAAGCACTTCCATTACCTCCACTGGGTTCGGCAGATCATAATTGTGTGCAACTATTACCTACATATAAAACAGTTTTAAAGACAGGGAAATCACAGATAAAGGCTATAAAGATCTGGAATGAAGTGTTAGTACTGTGTTTACAGGAATGTTATGACTGTATTGATTGGGACATGCTTAAACAATCTTGTGGTGATGATTTGGACAATTTTGTTGATGTAGCATGTTCATACATTGTCTTTTGTAGAGATATTTTTGTACTATATAAGCAAGTTAGAGTTTACCCAAATAATACACCATGGGTAGATAAATTTGTTAAGTCTAGTATAAAGAAAAAGAAAAAATCTTTTAAGCAAGGAAAAATGTCTGACATGTATGCAGCCACTAAAGAGTTGAAAATAGAAATTTTAGGAGCAAAACAAAAATATAAAACTGAATTAAAGAGCAAGATGGTTGCAAATAATCTTGGATTGGTATGGTCTAGTATGAAAACTATAGCAGGCATGCAGAAGTCAAAGAATAGTAACCAGATCGGGTCTATATTTAATCGAATGGGATTTTATATCGAAATGCCGTTCATCGAGCTGTTTATAGTGAGATCACGGAACAGTGAAGTTGGAAAATTTGTCCTTTCCACACTGTAGTGCGATCTCGGAGTTGGTTTATATAATTAGCACGGGGTTGGGGGGGAGCTAAGAGCGAATTCTATAAACAGCATTTTTGATGTAAGTGCCATTCAATTACATTACGTTTTGATTATGTAATATAGATCCGCCAGATCACCCTAGATAGTTGGAATACAGATTTTGATTTTGCTAACGATCAATCTCTTTTTTAACTGTTTTGATATTTTTGATTTTAGTAATGACATACATTTTAAGCAAAAACTTGTAAATAATCAATATTTTACTATAGATCAAAAATAAGGGTAGTGGTGGACCTGATAATCTTTGTGGCCATGTACTTAAAAACTGTGCAAGAGAATTAAGTTCTGTACTTCACTATATTTCTGATAAGTCACCACAGACACAGCATTTACCTAAGGTATGGAAAGATGCTGTGGTAGTGCCAATGGATCCCCTTCATAAGATCAAAAGCTAAAAAGACTACAATTCAAAACCTGTAAAATTCAAAATGTCGAAAATGAATTTACCCTTTCTCCAGTGTTGTGCAATCTTGGAGTTGATATATATATAATTATCAGGGGTGTGAGGGGCACAGGGGGTTTCCCCCGCTTAAAAATATTTTCAATAGTTTGAGTTTTAGATATTTTGATTTTCAGTCTTTTGAACTTTCGATCTTCTGACATAGACCCAGTTCTGATTCTGAAATCTAAATGTCCCAAAAATGTTAATGATTTTAGACCGGTAGCTCTTACATCAATTGTAATGAAAACTTTTGAAAGGCTGATAAAGTTAGAAATGTTAAAGAAGACTGAGCATGTGCTTGATCCTAAGCAGTTTGCTTATTGGTCACGTAGAAGTGTAGAGGATTCAACAATTACCTTGTTTAATTTATTTATTAAACACTTGGAAAATAACGGGTCACATGCCAGACTTTTGTTTGTTGATTTCTCTTCTGCTTTTAATACATTTCAACCAGATGTTTTAATTGGTAGGCTGCAGGAACAGTTTGATCTGAGTAATACACTTATGGGCTGGATTATAGATTTTTTGAGTAACAGAACACAAAGAGTAATAGAATTTTGCCCAATCAAGTTTATTCTTCAACTGGAACTCCACTGTACTTTTGGCCCTTTTCTTTATTCTTTACACAAACACATGTAGGAGTATGTATGAAAATAGGATCATTCTGAAATATGCAAATGATGCTGTTGTAATCAGTCAGCTTAAAGACAACGAGACCAGTCATGGTTCACTTATTAGTGAGTTAAATGGTGTGATAAGTCTTATCTTCAGCTAAATATATCTTCAGAAAACATGTACATACACATGGTGTAGCACTTATAAAGCGTCAGATGGTTGAATGTGTACAATCTTATAAATATCTTGGGACACTCATAGACTCAGAGTTGAACTGTGAGAAAAATTGTGAAGCCGTTTGTGGATAGAAACATCAAAGATTGTTTTGCCTGAGTAAATTGTCTCATTTATATATAGATAAAAATATGATGATTCTATACTATCGTGCTTTCACAGAATTGATTTTATCATTTTTTTTTTGGTAGCATGGTATGGACATTTGTCTATGAAAAGTAGGAATTTGTTGAACCAAATTGTGAAATGGTCTAGAAA
This sequence comes from Protopterus annectens, assembly GCF_019279795.1. Taxonomy (NCBI): domain Eukaryota; kingdom Metazoa; phylum Chordata; order Ceratodontiformes; family Protopteridae; genus Protopterus; species Protopterus annectens. The sequence goes on from NC_056729.1 coordinate 1,396,862,142, forward strand.
GTTGATTGGCAAACAGCAATTGAACCTTATGTCTTTACATATTAGACAGCTGGAAAATATAACTGGTTCAATTTTAAAGGATGTTTAACATCCACTACATGCTGAATTTAAACTTCTTTCATCTGGAAGATTGTATCTGTTTTCAATGTGTAAAAAAAATGGTATAATAATAGTTTTATTCCAGCAGCTATTGCTCAGATTAATAACAAATGTGTTTAATTTTAAAAGATAATCTACATTTATTGCATGCTGAACTTCAGCTTTTCATCTGGTTGAAGGTATTTGTTTAGAAATGTTGAATAGATAGGTAAAATAATTGTATTTTAACAGCTATTATTTAAATAGAGATGTGCAATATAGGATGTAAACTTTTTGTGGAATTGTCTGAGTGTAAATTATTTTTTATGGTATTTGTTTAAATGTATGCATGTTCATAGGTCTAAATGTATCTTGAGACCAATACTAACTTTGTTACTGCAAACTAAATATACCTATGGGTACAAATAAAGGAATTGAACTGGATGTGGATAATATAATACAAGTAGCGAAAATGTTTTTTTTTTTTAAGTTTTCAGTCCTTTTAGCCTTACATACAGGTCAAGAATACTTTTTTTATCAATCAAAGGAGCAGGTGTGGATGATGATATGTTATTTTGGAAGGGAAAAAGGCAAGGGCTGAGTTTGATAATTTGATTTTTTTCCATAGAATAATGTGGTTTAGGGTTACATGATCTGAAGGAGTACTTTAAAGCTACACAGTTAAACTTCATTTACTTAATTCCAGCAGAAGTTTATAAATCAAACTGGAAAAGTTTGATGAAAAAACTGGGTGGGGGAAGAGTTCAAGAGACAGAGACAGAAATTTTGGATGCAAGTTAATGAAATTAATCACAGTGCTGCAAGACAAGTTGTGAACTGTTTAAAAATTTCTGTAATAACTATGTTCTTACCACATTCGATATAAAGTATCGGTAGAATCAGACTAAACAAAAAGTGTATACATTTCAGTATATGTGCATTTCATATTCAAATGCAATGATTTTGTAGCTGCACATATAATGAGAATTGTTTGCAATTATTATGACATTTAACTGCATTACTGTTGTCCTATTCATTCCCTGATTTAGTAGCAGAAGAAAGAATGTCAAGTACTAAACAAAATAAAAAAGAAAATAGAATACCCAACTGTTTTTCTGATACTTACCACCATCACAACTGTCAAGAGGTAAAAGAAAACAACTATGCTGATGTAACATGCAAAAAGGTCCCCTAAAGATCATGTTCCAAGGCGTGGAATGAAATAATACTGTATATGCATTCCACCTGTGCCTTACTGAGATGTCTGTAAAAAGTGTACTGTTCTTGAAAATTTTCATGTTCACTCAGTCTTTTCTTCATTACAGCCTGTAAATTTTACAGTTTTAAATGCTCATCTGAATAGCTAGTTAAAGCTTCTTCTATTTTTTCCAGCCTTTTATTATTTGGCAATATATATTCCTTCAGAGTTTTAATTATTTTAAAAACCACTGAATGTATCTGATTTACTTTTTCCTCTAAATCATTAGAAGCCATCTTCTGTACCGAACCTGAAACTCGAACTGCTTTTTGCTGAACAGTTCTTCTTCTCCTTTTCTAGTTGCTTTTCTGTTACTTTCTCCAAATTTCTTCTTTGCTGGAATCCAGGCAATCTAATTACATGCCAGTAACTGAATTTTGTCCAGTTTGATTTCTTTACGGCCTTCATCACAATTCAAGTTTTCACACTGGAAAAGCTCTAATAAACCCCTGTGGATCAGTGTGCAGTCATCTTGGAAGTCTCACTGATACTTCAGATATTAATTGTGAAGCTATGCTCTAAACAGAAATGGGTGTGCTGAAAGCAGCCAGAGAAACAGCAGGCCTTAAACAACAGGTAAACTAGGCAGCTGTCTTAGGGCATCATTCTGCCAGAAATGTTTTCCAGATGTTTCTTTGTTTATCCATTTTAAGCAAAGACACACAGCAGCAGTGTTTTTTTTTACTTAAAATAAATAAATGAATAAATAGTCCATGTTACCCTTCTTCAAAGCAGCCATGGCCATTGTGCCCTTTGGGGAGATGCTATACAATCTGACCTGATCACCCAGTTTATGGGCTTTCTGCTTTGCCTTACCCAAGATCTAGACAAAGAATCTGTCTCAACTAGATCATGAGTAAGACAGTGAGCAGCAGAAAGACTGTACATAGGTTCATAGGTTGGTATTAGGCTATCGGCCCTAGGGCCTATACAAGCCTAGCCATAACAATTCCCTGGATATTTCTTTCCACAATATTTACTTCCCTGGACCCCTGTCTAGCAGGGTGACTGACGTGATCCTTGAGGTGAATTTCCTATCTCCCATCCAATTGTCAAGGTTCCTTTTGAAGAGGGCTAAGGAGATGGTCTGCTTGACATGTATGGGTAGTCTATTCCTGAGTATGGGGAGTCCCTGGGTCAGGAACCTATCCCTCCAGCATGTTTTGTTCATTGTGATGACAAGGTTTAGATCCCTGGAGCGTGTGGCTCTGAGGGATTGGGATTTCTTTAAGTGGAGCATGTCCAATAGCTCAGGGTTTGACATGGCCTTGTATGTTAAGCAGAGATCACCTCTGAGTAGACAATATGCCACAGAGTATAGCTGGAGTTTTTTCAGACGGTTAGCATAGGGCATCTGCTTTAGGCCTGTGATCCTTTTAGTGAGGTATTTCTGTGGCCTTTCCAGCTGTTGCAGATGTCTTGTGAGGTACATACCAAACGGGGTGTTGTACACTATAATGGGTCTAATGAGGGATGAGTACAGTGGGATAATGACCTCCTTTTTTCTGGATGAAAAGCCCTTAATGATGAGGTGTGCCACATAGAAGGATTTCCTGACTGTTGTGGTGATGTGGTTATTGAAGGTGAGATGACTGCCCACCTGTGTCCCTAAGTCTCTCATCACACTTTCGGTGTTTAGTGTACTGCCCCCTATGTGGTAATTCATGGGTACATGTTTTTTCCCAAAGGGGATAACTATACATTTCTTGGCATTAAGCTTGAGCCCATGACTCTGGCACCAAGCATCTGTTTCTGTAAGGCCCTTTTGTAGAATATCCACATAATTTGGGGATTCGATAATGGCTCCCAGTTTGCAGTCATCTGCGAACTTTGTTAGCCAGAGTCCCTTAGTGTTGGCCTGTACTTCAAAGAAGTAGATGCTAAACAAGAGTGGTCCCAGGACTGAACTGAGATACTCCACTTGTCACCTGTCTGGAGCTGGATTTGGAGTCGACTAATTTTACAGTCTGGGTTCTGTCAGTAAGCCAGTTGGCAACCCATCGAGTGACGTAGGGATTTATGCCCAGCTTAGTAAGTTTATCTATGATTCCAGAGTGGCAGATGGTGTCAAAGGCCTTGGCAAGGTCCAGATAGACTGTGTGGACCTCCTTACCCTCATCCACAGCTCTGGAGACCGATTAGAAGAAGTCAATCAGGTTCGGGAGACAAGATCGGTCCTTCACGAACCCAAACTGGGTGGGGTCCAGTGTTTGAAGGTTGCCAATGTCTTTGTTTATAAGTTCCATGATAATGCATTCCATGCCCTTGCAGATCAGGCTCATCAGACTGATGGGACGGTAGTTCTCGGGATCCAAGGTAGATCCTCCTTTGTGGAGTGGGATAAGTGTAACATTTTATTTAGGAATTTATTTTTGCAATCAGATGAGTAATGAAGGAAATGGGGGGATTACCTGTAAAAGGTCCAATACATTCAACCCACTGCTGAATAATAAGTTATTGGCTTTTGAAAAAACCTGTAAGTTGGATTTTAGGAATATTTTGAAAAAGAAAAACAAGGGGGAATTTGCTTATGATAATTTAAGTAAAAAAAAGAGAACACACTATTGAATGAGATCATACACGATAGGGAAATACGTGTTATGAAGCCTGACAAGGGCAATGGAATGGTAATTATGAATCAAGTGGACTATGTGTGTGCTATGAATAACATATTAATGGATGGTATATATGAAGAAATGTCCCGCAATGAGATAAACATTGCTTGGCATAAAATAGATTTACTACTAGGGGATATGATTATGCAAGCGAACATCACATTAGATGAATATATATTTTTGAAAAATGAATATCCAGTAGTAGGGAATACATTCGGCATACATAAGATCCACAAAACTTTAATTAATCCTCCATTTAGGCCTATCGTAGATTCTAAGAGATCGAAAACCTTTTTTATCGTGCGATTTTTGGATGAGCATTTTAAAAGGGCACTTCAAGCTTTTGAATATATTTGTAAAGATTCTTGGCACTTTCTGGCAAGTCTAAATAAAATAGAAACGTTGGGACAAATTTATTTTGTGACAATGGATGTAAATAATTTATTTAGTGTTATCCCTCACCAATTAGGTCTTGAGTGGCTTGAAGCACAATTGATAGCTTCAAAGAAATTTGAAGGGCATAGAATTAACACCCTAATCACTTTAATGGAAGTGGTGTTACTCAACAATTTTATTTTCTTTGAAGGGCAGTATTATAGACAAAAAGTAGGGGTTGCCATGGGGGCAGCTTGTGTCCCAATCTTTGCTAATTTAGTCATGTCCTTTTGGGAATACAACACACTGTTCACCAGCAAATACAGTGCATTTATATCCAATTACACACGTTTTTTGGACGATATCTTTTTTGTCTGGAGAGGCTCTGTGAATGAATTAGAAGAATTTTTTGATTATATTAACAGCACAGTAGAATTTTTAAAATTCACACATGAGTACAGTGACAAAAAAATATCCTACTTGGATGTGGAAATTTCATTAGACTCAGAACAGAGACTGTTAAGTTCTAGGATCTTCAGGAAACCTACATTTTCAAACTCGTATTTGGACTATTCTAGCTGCCACCCAGCTCACCAAAAAGAGCAGTGGTAAAAGGACAATTGGTTAAGGCAGCTAGAATGGTGACAGGCGAGGTAGAGTTTAATCAAGAAATTGAATTAATTCTTAAAATGTTTAGAGCGAGAGGTTATCCAGAGTTTTTGCTGAGTGAGTTACACACAGAAATTGTGGAGAAAAAAAACAGAAGTGTTTACTCTCCTATTTAAACATGGCTAGGGGCATTCATGTGGCTTCAGGTTGTGTCACTACAACTAAAAATAAAAAGGTAGATCAGCATTTTTCATTTGTTAGTACCTACAATAAGGACAGTGGTGATATTTGCGACAGCATAAAGAAAAACTGGCCCCTGTTAATTATTGATCAGGAATTATTAGAGCTTTTTGGCAGTACCCCGAATGTCAGTTTTAAAAGGGATTTAAATTTTAAGAACCTTATGGAAATGGGAGGATTTGTAACAAAAGGTGGACACATAAACAACAAAAGAATTGGCAATTTTAAATATGGAAGGTGCAACCAATGCACACATATTATGGAAACTGGAAATGTTTTTACATTGAATGGTATTAAATTACATATAAATTCACATTCTGATTGTTCATCTAGGGACATTGTTTATTTGGCAAAGTGTTTGACCTGTCCTGTATTTTATATAGGGAAAACTGTTAGAGCATTCAAATTTAGGATTTATGAACACATTTATAACATCTCTAAAAAAAGTCAAAACTAATGCACTAAGTAGGCATGTAGAAAAATGGGGGGATCACAAATTTAAATTTTTAGTAATTTAACAGATTCATTACGATACCCCCATACAACTACTTCAAATTCATAAAACTAATACAAAAACCCCTACAACATCATCTCTTAGATGGTGATATCCATCCTAACACCGGTCCACATACAACACTCCCCAGTGACCCTCATAACCAAAAACCCTACACCACCTCCACCCTAACAAGGCCATCTAACTCCCTTCTGATAGCTCGCCTTAACATCCGTAGCATCAACAATAAAATATCCCATCTTCATGCACTTCTAGATATCCACAACTTTGATATCCTCTGCATTACTGTAACTTGGCTTAGACCTTCAACCAAAGATCAGGAAATTACCCCCCCAGGATATAACATCCTGAGAAAAGACCGGACTACCAAAAAAGGTGGGGGAGTAGCCATTTTTTATAAATCAGAACTCCAACTATCAACCTTCAATGTGCCACTTCCCACAAACCCCACAGCAGAAACCCTTTCAGCCAAACTTCAAATCAATAACCATAAATCCATCTACATAATCTGTTCCTACCTTCCCCCAGGAAACAATATCAGTATTCTGGAAAATATACTTAGTAGCCTATCTATACACCTACCCCAGGAAACCATTGTCTTAGGCGACTTTAATATAGACTGGTCTACTTGTAGGTCCCCAAATCCCATTAACCACATAAATCTTTTTGGTTTCTCACAAATGATAACCACCCCTACAAGAATCCACAAACAAAGCGGTAAGGAAACCTTACTTGACTGGATTCTCATAAACAATCATCCTACTACTTATAAGCCAGGAACCCTTCCTGATGACATCAGTGACCATGCTCTTACCTATATAATTAAACAAAAACTTCATAGGCCCAATCCTACTATTTTTAAAACCTCCCGCTCAAAAAAAACTTTCACCCTGAGAACTTCCAAACAGAACTGAAGGCTTGTGACTGGTCACTACTGCTTCATCTTCCACTTGATGAAGCAGTTACCTACTTTAATACTAAATTCCTTCAAATCCTAGACTTCCATGCCCATCGCTCATCCAGAATAAAGACCAAAACTGCCCCTTGGCTCACAAAACAAACAAGGCAAAAAATCCTCCTAAGAAATAAAATCTGGGCCAAGTGGAGAGCCTCTAAAAGCCCTTCTGACCACCTTTACTTTAAACAATTAAGAAATGCTACAAAAAAGGACATCCTACCAGATAAAAGAAACTTTTACATTCACCTCCAACAAGCCCACAAACAAAAACCACAACATTTCTGGTCAGCTATGAACAAACTACTTCATCCAGGTCATACCAAGTCTCCCACCCCATCAGGGATCACCCAAAATAACCCTAAACTAATAGCTGATTCCTTTAATAACTACTTTATTGAAGCCATACAAACTCTAGCTAATTCTCTACCACCCACCAGCTCCCTCCCACCTAATACCACATCAAACTCTATTCCTTCTTTTCACATACAACCAATTCCTACATCCCTCATTTGTAACCTCCTTCTAAAACTCAAGCCATGCACCCCCTCTGCTGACTGTATACCAGCAGAATACCTGCAAATTGCAGCTAAAGTTATAGCCTACCCTATTTCTATCCTTATTAATAGAACTATTTCAGAAAGTAAAATCCCCCTTACATGGAAGGTATCTCACATCATTCCTTTACACAAAGGTGGGATATCAACTGACATTTCCAACTTTAGACCTATCGCCTTACTCTCTCCTACAGCTAAAATAATGGAAAAATGTATCCACCAACAACTACTTGACCATCTTCTCCACAACAATTTGCTTGCCAACTGCCAACATGGTTTCAGACCATTCCATAGTACTTCAACTGCCCTGCTATCCTTTTCTGACTGTATAAACAAAAATCGTAACAATAACACTCTTTCCTCTGCTTTGTTTATCGACCTTTCAAAAGCCTTCGATATGGTCAACCATAATCTGCTTTTAGAGGTATTAAAAGCCCATTCACTGGACGCACAGGCATTACTCTGGTTTAAATCCTACTTAGACAACCGTCACCAAGCAGTCCTTTGGGATAATATGCTGTCAACTCCCCTCCCCATAAACCTTGGAGTACCTCAAGGTTCCATCCTAGGCCCTCTTCTGTTTTCGATGTTTATTAATGACCTAAATACTAAAATTCCTCAAGCCACCTGCATTCAGTATGCCGACGATTCTACTTTAATCTGCTCTGCTAGGTCCCCAACCACACTCCAGACCCTCACCCAGTCTGTATTTCATACTGTTGAAAATTGGTTCATGCAACACTGCCTCCTCCTGAATGTAAAAAAAACAAAATTATTACTCTTTACTCCCACTCTAAAATCACCACAATTTCACTTCACTATAACCTCTAACAATGGAACCACCATATCCCCTGATACCACAACCCGTCTCCTAGGCATAACCATTGACAACAACCTTAGCTATGACAATCATATCAACACTACCATAAAATCTGTCACAAAAACTGGGTTCCCTGTATAGAATCAAACCCTTCCTTACACCTACAGCCAGAACCACTATAGCCCAAACTCATCTGATCTCTACCCTGCTTTATGCTTCTGCCATTTATACTAACCTTTCCAAAAGCAACCTTAACAAACTTGCCACTAGCTATAATAACATAGCCAGATTTGCTACCGGCAACCCTTTTAGAACACACCACTGTCTCAACCTCAAACAATTGGGATGGTTAGAACTGCAGCACCAACTACTCTATCATCAACTTACTATAACCCAAAAGATACTTTTCCACCCTAATAATATCCCAATCCTTAAAAATCTGACTACCCCTTACAAAAACCTTACTACTCTTCGCTCAGCCGATAAGCTCCTAGTTTCCACTATTAAATCTAAAAACAAAGCTGAAGACTGTCTTTTTGCTAACATAGTTGGCAAAGCCTGGAACCAGCTTCCAAGTGAACTTTCTACTCTGTCTTCCACACATCTTTTTAAAAAACATATCAAAGAACATTTTAAAACTCACTGGCTCTGCCCCTGTACTAACCCTGACTGATCTCTCCACCTTTACACATTCCTGCTATCCCTTTTATTTCTCTTCTCCAGGGTGCTTTACTGCTAATTATTCTATGGCCTTTTTGCTGTACTATGTTGTCCTACAAAAAAAAAAAAAAAAAAAAAAAAAAATCACACTTTTTCATTTATTGTAAATTTGTTCTTGATCATCCTCTTTTGCAAATATCACAAATAATGGTATTATCCGTATATGTTGATAGCTTTTCTATATTATTATTGTATAATAATGTCTTTACCTGTCTGCTTGGAGCTTTTCTCCCCGGGCCTCTACTGAAAATGGACATGTATCCAGTTAGACTAGCCCGGTCAACAAATGTAAATAAATAAATAAATAAATAAACGTACAAGGGAAAATGGTCCCTGAAAACTTAGAGGAATGTGAGCTACGTTGGCAATTAAGATTAAATGCTACACAGTTCCCAGAGCTAAATGAGTGTACTAGTATTTCTAGTATTTTAAAAATGAAAAGTTATGGTTGTTTTATATAGAAGTCGGTGATATTTTAACTGTGTGTAGTTTTAAAATGTTTTTAAAATGTTAATTGAATTGATCATGTGACTTGTTTGAATTCCGTATTTAAGGGGAGTGTTTTATATTTAAATTGTTCTGATGAAGTCTGGTCTTACACAGATGAAAGCGCTAAATGAATAAATCTTTTTCTGGAAGCACAGTTTGCCTTCTTTCCTGGTGGTTTACAATATAGTTTGTTTGGATTTATTGGTTATTATAACTATAGAATGCCTTGTGGTTGTCTTTGGAATCTTTAGCAATTTTATTTTTGAAACTTGCTTTGGAGGATTTTATGAGGGATCTCAGCTTCTTACTGAGGCTGGTAAGGGAGTTTTTTGCATCCTGGGATTTTCCTCTTTTCTGCAACAGTTTCTTCCTTCTGTTGTATAGTTTGTTTATGGCATGGAACCACCAGATTGGCTTCCTATTTTTGGAGGAGAGCATCTTGGTTCTATTTGGGATAGCACGATTCATGCACGAGTGTATGTGCTCGTACAATGCCTTAGTGTAGGATTTGGCAGTCGAACTTTCAGCTCCCGTCTGCATGGGTGTCATGAAGTTTGTCACTTCTGACTTGAGTAGCATGAAGTTGGCTTTGGATAAGTTTTTTTTACAGAGGTTTCCTTACTGGGGGGTGGAGGTGGGATGTGGATGTCAAGGGTGATTAGCTTATGGTCAGACCTGACCAATGAGGGGGTGACCACTGGTGTGGAGCATCTATCTCCCATGTTGGTAATGACCAGGTCTAGGATATTGGAGCCTCTAGTGGGACAATGGATTAGTTGATCCAGGGCATTGGAATTTATGAAGTCCAAGAATCGTTGGGAAAAGGTGTTGGTACCTGAGTAGTTTTCCTAGTTAATGGCAGGGTAGTTGAAATCACCCAGTATTAGGGTGTTTGGTTGTATCTTAATATTTTCCAGTATGTTTAGAAAGGTGTAGTGAGAATCTTGGGGCATGGTGGGGGATCTGTAGCAAGCTACAATTTGGATTGTAGTCTTACCTAGTGTTAGTTGCACCTGGAGAATTTCAGATGCATTGTGTTGGGCAACTAGACTGGAGGTGTGAATATCGTTGATGAATATGGACACTCCTCCACCTTTAGTGTTTCGGTCTTAGTTTGGTGGCCGAAAAGTGTGGTAAGAGTTGTAGCCTGGTATTGCAGGAGTGCTCTCTGGAGCCTTGAACCAGGTCTCAGTTACTGCACAGATATCAATGTTCTCCATTTTTAGGAGTGCCTCAAGAGAGTGCATTTTAAGGTTTAAACTTCTAGCATTGAGTAGCATTACCTTCAGATTTTGCATGTTTGTATCTGTTACAGTGGTGGTTTTGTCCTTTGAACCTTGCCTAAAAAAGGCACTATAGGGGTGGCAAGAGCTTTAGCCAGTAACCTGAATCCCAGGGGTGACAGGTGCAGACCATCTCCGGCAAAGCATCGTGGTTTGTTGATCATGTCGTCCCAGGCAGACAGATACTGAATCCCCTTTGAATGACACCAGAAGCATACATTTTAAATAATAAAGTGAATACAGTGGAAAGAGTAGCACAGTAGCAAGACTCTATATTATAATCATTGGTTTTGTGAAGTAAGTTTCTTTTCTTTCTTTCTTTTTTTTTCGTAATCCTGGCAGGCAACCAGATGTTATGGGCACTGGATGGAATTGCAGGATTCCTGCTAGATGTGCACAGTCAATACAGTGGCTTGTCTTCTCTGAATGTACATGGTCAACAAAGTGGCTCTAACTACAGGATATGGCCGAAGGGCTGTCTGTGACAGAAAATTATCCTGGCCTGCTATCATTTGCTCATTATTCTAGATTTGCAGGTCTAATGTGATGTGAGCTTTGTGAAGAAAGCAGAACTACAGTATTGTGACCATTTTTTTTATCACAATCACATGTCAGGGGTGTATAAAGTCAACAGAGTGGCTGTAACTCCTGGGTAGTGTAGTGTTGTTTGTGGGCGAAAATGATTGACTCTTCTATCATCTCCTACATTTAAACAGTTATTAATCTGGATCTGAAAGACTAGTATGCATTTGAGGGAAGTAAATTGAAATACTTTATTGCAACTATTCTACATTTTTCTAAAAAAATTGAAATGTACTACTGTGGCCATTATTTTTCCCCAAAATCAGACATTTGTGATTTACACAGTCAACAAACTGGCACTAACTGCTGGGTATGGTGGCTGTCTGTGGATGAAAATGATAGATGCTGCTCTTATGATCAGTTTAAACAGTCACATATCTCGCTTTGCAGGAATGATATGCATTCATGTAAAGCAAGCTGGAATTGTGGCCTTGTTTTAATCACAGATAGACATCTAAAGTGGTTACATATAATAAACTGGCTGTAACTGATGGGTAAGGACGTCACCTGTGGTCAAAAGTGACATACCTATGCTGCTGTTTGATTACTGCACTGTGGTGGAATGCATCATAGTGATCATTCTTTTTTTCAAGTTTTCTCACACTCAGGCATTAGACATGTTATACAAGTGGCTATCTTTTGGTGATGGATTAAGGAGGCATGATGTGTACATACTTCTGACAGCAAAAAGTTGAGCTATATTACTGTGGCCATCAAAAAGGAAAAAACAGAACTCAACTGTGTTTTGGGGTATGGGTGAGGAAGCACGTTGTGTATATGTATGACAGCAACAACCTGAAATATATGACTGTGGTTAATTGTTGTTGGGTATTATCCCAAATCAACAATAGAAGGTTACACAGAAGGTGATGGTCTTTTTTTCAGTGCTAAGGACACACAAGCTATTCTCGGATATGATTAATCTATCCTTGCACGACACAACCTATTTCTTCTTTGAAAGAGAAAATTAAGACTGATATATTTCCTTAGTCATGTTTTTTGTTCAGGCCATCATTAAATCAGAAGGGTGGGAAAAAACTCTAAAAAGCTCATCACAGCATCCACAATCCCATGGTTTCTGACGCCTACTGGACTCCTGGTCCACCCAGCTTAATTCAAGTTATTTCTTCCACAGTTTTTGTAGTGCAGTCATGGTCAGTTAGGGTGTGTTGAAAGGATGGAGGAAAATGAATGAAAAGGTTTGGAAAAAAACCTCTAAAGTGCACCTCAAAGCATTTAGATCCCCATGGCTTCAGACAGCTGAGTGGCCTCCAGACCACCAGCGTAACGTATTTCTCCCACAGCTATTATACTGCTGTCTTGTCCATATTGGCCATGTTGAAAGAATGGAGGAAAAGATGAACAGCAAGACAAAGTGTGAAAATAAACATGTAAAAAGTAATCCGGATGGTGTGGGGTGGCCAGGATGGGGGAACAGGGAGTAGTGCAGGAAGACCAGTGGGAAGTACTGAAGTAAGCAACACACAGCCCTTTGCTTAGGGCTCTGCTTCACCTAAGGTAGACCCTGACCACATCTAGTGCTCATGCTTCACCAGGTGCCAAAATTAGGTTTTTCATACCAAGGTTAGTTCTTTTTGCAATGTATGTTGTGGTATAAAAGGAAATAAACAAACTGCTGAAGTAAAACAACCACAATGTTTATGCAGCACTCATAATGGGTTTCTCCTGTATGTGCCAAGGTATAGCAAATTAGCTGAGGCTTAAAACACATGAAGATTATTCTTTTTGAACATTATAGCTGCAAAAATACCACTGAGACATACAGAAGCATACAAACAGATGACAATCTATACTGCAGTTACAAAATATAGAACCAATGCCAGAAAGCCAAAAACATTGCCAGAAAACCAAAACACTGTTAAAAGCTCTCACTAAGCAAGTGGAAAACATGCTACAGTAAAAGTCCACCGCAGAAGATGTATTGCATTGAAAGTCCCAAATAAAAGAACTAACTATATATTTATTTTCCTTCTCTCTGTCCCTCCGGAAATGAAAAATAATTCTGCACAGAGATTAAATAGCCAGTATGCCACATTTTTGATCAATTGTTTTAGAAGCACAAAGGCAGAAGTCTCCTTCTTTGAAAGGGTATTTGCCAACTGCTTTTGACAGAGATTATCTTAAAGGTGTCACTCTTGAGTCACCAGTTGTAAGTTCAAAATAGAACACAGTTAGAATGAAGATTACTACATATCTGGTCCAGTTCTTTTTGACTGCCAGCAAAGAGTTGAAAAGTTTCCACATTCTCCCATGAAAACAGTCAGACATCCTCTCGAGTGCTCCCAACTATCTTTTCAACCTCTTAGAGGAAGAAATCTTGACAAAGCAAAAAATATTGGGGGGCAAAGGCCTAAAAATAGGGACACTTTTTAAATATTGTTCTTATAAACTTAGAAAGTTGATAGAATAACAGGTTTTGCATTAGCATGAATTTTCTTAGGGATATGAAGTCTGAAAATCAAATTTCTGCCATTATTTACTGACTTCAGTCCTCAATGATTTGACAGTGATTTGCCAGAAAACTACAATTTCATGAGAAATCTGGAATTCTGTGAAAATCTGGACAGTTGAGAGCTATGCTCCTAGACAGTTTTGCATGTGAAGCATCAGTGAAGATAAAACAGTCACAGGGTCCATTCTTCATGGGGGGTGGTTACAACTTTATAGCTGTTCTGCAAAACTTATTTTTCAAACAGACATGTCTGTTTCAAATTTTGGTGTTACCAAAATAAAACAAAAATTATTAGTAACTGACATTCTTTACTAAGCAAACAGTAACTTAGGATAGACACAGTTTTGTGGGTTGTTACATAAGATTTTTTTGCCTTTATTAAATAATTTCCTTTGGATTCTGTACTGTTTCCAGAATAAGTAAACCTGACATCAGTGTGCAATTGTTTTTGATATATCTTTACGTTCCTACCCTTCGGCAATACTCCTATACGCATTCATCGTAATGAGAAATGCAACGATATTCAAGCAGCCCTACGACTGTATCCCATTAATTAGACACAGCATGCAAGCTGCACCTCTTGCACTTCTCAACTCTAGTCTAAAGTCACCCAGTTCAAAACGTATGCTGTACCAAATAAGTCCATATTGTTTATTACAAGCCAGCATTTTAATGTATGATTATTTTGCAATCATTATATAATGATTTTTTTTCTTTGGCTGAACGTTCAGTCACAAAATAAAACTGCCTTCTATAGTATCTCATATAATTGTTTCTGTAAGGTTTGGACTCAAGTTAGAATTATACTAATCAAAAATTAGTTTTATTTTTTGGTTCTGAAACTAAGATCCCTCTTACTTGAAAAACTAATTGTATTTACAGATGTAAAGAGACCATGGGCTTTTTTTTTTCTTTTGTACTCCTAATCCCCCTTCTGCTACTGCTCAGGAGCAGCACACCAGCCATTCTAGGCTGACATGTAGATGAAGGCTCCCAGCACATCCATTCACTGGTTTGGTCTAGGATAAACCACCACTCTCCTCTGACAGTCTGTCACCTTGTTCCCAGTTAGATGGCATGTGAGTTGCACAGCAATACTGTAACCTTCTATGTGGATTGGGCAAGCCACCATAGGCCACTCAATGTCACCTCCCCCTGTCTAACTTAAACCAAGGTCAGTGACTGGAAAAAAACTCTAGCCAGCTACTAATCACTTAAAACCAGTTAAACAGAATTGCCCGTTTTAGGTTGACCTAGTCAGTGTTACACATGCAAACAGTTTGCAAAGAAAATAAAAGAGAATAAAACCCAGGCCTTTATGAACTACATTAACCTGCTATTCCCCCCAACTCCCACCAAAAAGACACAGACAGGCAGACACACTGACAACTCCAAATCATCTCTTCTGATTTACGATGGAGAATTCTGCAAGGAATGCAGATTTTTTTCTCTTATACTGGACAAGCATAAATATTGCCAGAGTTACAGATCTAATAAAACAGCTCAGTGATGAAAGCAGAAATTCTGCCTCTATGTGAAATGCCTCCTTTACTCAATTAAAGGAGGAGGAGTGCCATGCCAATGTCTAAGGACAAGGTTTTACAGAAGTTTTATTGGGATACCTTTGCACAAGTCCAGTTTTGCAACAGTTCGTTTTTCACTGCTGAAATGAAAAAAATATAACCTAATTTAAGGGAAGGGTCAAGTTCAAAATGAAATTCATTACTCTGTGACTGTTACAGTATTTCAAGCCACAAAGTAGACATACTGCTTGGCGGCCTTGTCTTAATGAACTTTGCAAAGCTATGCAGTTGAAAACAAAACAAACAACAACAAAAAAAGAAAACACTGTTCCTCCAGCACATTTTCAGTCAGAAGGCACCAAGCCAATATAAACTAACCCAGTAGCTTAAATTTCACTGTTTTAAATTCCTTTAACATGACCTCATAATAAGAATGAAGTGCCTAACTCACATTTTCAGACTATTTTTTTCTGTGTGACTATTGTCCTTTTACAGCCAAAAGCTAGACTGCATACGGACTAATGAATCTGGGAAATATTCTTTGATATGGAGATCTGTTTATCACTTTTAACACACAGTAATGTCTCCAGACTTGAGCAGCAAAAGAGAATACCTTATTCAAAACAAAGACTGAGTCCAGTAGTATTGTTAAAATAAACTCTTAATCTCATGCATTCTCTTTCTTTCTCATTCTACAAACTGTTGAGTTCTCGCTCTGAGATTAGAAAAAAACTAAAACTTGTTGTAAATGTTATACTGTTAGATCTTTTGAGTCTCTTTCCACAAAAAAATAGTTTAGTATGATGAGAAAATGTAAAATTTGCATAATCTGAAGGCCAGATTAGAGCATGACATTAGTGGCTCACTGTCAGGGTTGCCAGATTTCCAGCAACCCAGGTAGGGACAAAAAGAAAAAAAGAAGGTATCTCTCACAAGTGAAAAAAAAAAAAAAAAAAAAAAAAGTAACTGAAAGTTCAAAAAAAATTAACCAAAAAAAGAGTTCGAATCGCAAAAAAAAACTTCTCAACTAAGCTCACTCTGCTCACTTCAACAACTTGAACATTTCTGACTGCATTCATTATTTAAAACAAACACAACACGCCATGTTTTTGCAGTTTATTGGAAATACGCTTGGCTATTGGCTCGTATACCGCAATCAAAACAATCTACGACAATCGGGAAAACACACGTGTTTTAATGCGAACATTTTTAGTTTATAGCTTCAAGAGATTGATTGGTCAATCAAAAAGGTATATAAAAAAAAAAAAAAAAAAAAAAAAAAAAAAAACAAAGTGAGGAGGCCGGGGATCGGGGACTGGATCAGGCCGCCGATCAGGGCGGGTCTCGCCTGCTCACTGTTGAAGTGATTAATCCATCTTTGGCACTCAGCTTTGCTTGTTGTTAGGGAATAAATCCAATGGGGCAAATTTTGTTATCAAGTGTTAAGCAATGCTGCACTGTTGTGTTAAACTCCTTTTTTTTTTGTTTCTGTGAAACAAGGATACATTCCAGGAAGTACTTTTCAGATATTTCACATGGGTCCTAGAATATTTGTTGGCCTCCTGATTCCTATTTTGAGCATGATAATATTGTGGTTATTTTTTCCCACCTAGAAACCAACAAAGCATTAAATACTTTTAAAGATCCTCCACATGGTGTTTTCTGGTTTTATCATTCTTACACATTTCTATGTCACATCCCACTGAGAAAATCAAAACTGAATCTTTGGATATCGGGCATAGCCTCTAACCGGCCACTGAGACAAGTGATGACTGGGGCCAGCGTGGTATTCAGTTATGGCAGGACCCTATATTCTCCTGATCTTGTTGTTTTCCCCTCCCTTATGTGTCATTCCCCATTCCTTGTTTGTTGCTGAGCCCTCTCCATTGCTACATGTTCATCCTTGACATGTCTATGTCCATCCACTGCCCTTCACACCGTGTATGTGTCAACTGCCACATCTGTATGAGTCTTGTGTTTTATGTTTGTATGTCTGCCTCTGCTAACTGCCCTTTTCCCTCTTTCCCTACACAACCTTCTCTCTCTCTCTCTCTCTTCCTACTGCCCCTCCAAAGCTACTCTCGACTCGTATTTTTCATACTTTATAGATATTCTTGTATGTTTTCCTCTGACTGCTCTTCTCACCTTTTCTCCTCTCCTCTATACCCATTTCCACCATATTTATATTATAAACTGGGATATGACTTTTGATCTACACCCCAAAGTGGTTTACCTGATGGCCTCTATGCTGCCTTTCTTGTGCTATACAAGTGCAAGATACAGCGTTGCATGCTACAGTGCATTTGTGACAGCATACTAAATCATCAGCCACCCTAGCTTACCTTTGTTGTGACATCAGTTATGCACCCTAATGTAGCACTTCCCCAGCCATGAAGCAACCTAAAATGGCTTCCCCATTATCACTACTCTTCTATTTATTGTGCAGCCATTTTCTTGGACTCCTGGTGCTTTTTACTGTCTCAGGGTTATCTTTTTCTATAGGCAGCAAATCATTAATACTTTTTGAATATAATATGATATTTATTAGGACATTTAGTTGATGCAAGTGGCAGAATTATGTCTATTATATCTTCTATAATAATTAAACAAGACTCTGTATGTTAAATGAATAGTTAACTAAATAGAGGAAATGTTACTTCTTTATTATCTCTCAAGGGGAGATATAGAGCAAAGCATTCCTAACTTTACAGTATAAATGGAAACGATGCCTTATATAGTAAAGTAGCTTGAAATTATAACATGAGTGTTAATACTTGTCAGTTTCCTATTTACACTTGGGAATACATAAAATAAATATGTTCGCTAGCTTTTATATTTCAATAAGAATTTTACATTACTTAAAAGGTGTACTGCAACTACAAACTGTGAGTAATATTGTGCTTTTTTATTTCTTAACTCGGCTGTAATAGTAGTAGCAGTAGTACTTAGTAGTAATAAGCTTTAGTTGAAAAAAATATGAGCTACAAGTAATTTGTAAATATGTTAAGAATGCAAATGACAAAAGTATGCTCTAGTTTACAGTCACTTTATATACTCATGTTAAAACAGCTTTTATAACCAGTAATGTCTATTTATGATAATATTATTAAAGTGATTTGTTAAGTTTTTTAAGTGCTCTGCTTTTGTTTTGCATGTGTTGCAACAGCAGTATTACTACAATAGTGGCAACTGTTGTGCTTTCTTTGTTGGAATTGTTTCCTACATGAAACTGTCAAAACAGAGCTTCTGTTGGCATTCTGAAACTAATTTTTCTGAAACGCCATCCCTCAGCATGATGTCATGTTAGGTTAACAGTGCTAGAGTAGAGCTGGAAATATTGCATGACAGGCTTTTTCAGACACTTGCTCTTATGTTTCTTCCTGAGATTCAACTGTGATAGTTTAAAAACAATGTAATTGTATTCACAATCAGTTTTGCAACCAATCAATATTGCATTGGGTGTTTTACCACTTTCTACTGCACTGCTTCTGAAGGAGTTACAATTAACTTTGTGCAGTGGTGCAGCAGGTTGTATCTGTATGCTGTACTGCTGGTAGTCTCATGCTTGCTGCAGTTCATTTTTAAAAATGATACAGAGTGTGTTTGTTTCTATCAAAATACTAACTCATTTAGGTATTGTTTTCATGCTTCTCAGCCAAGGTATGATAATAGTTATATACTGTGCATATTTCTCAACTGTCCAGAATATTGTAA
The DNA here is from genome assembly GCF_019279795.1 of Protopterus annectens. Taxonomy (NCBI): domain Eukaryota; kingdom Metazoa; phylum Chordata; order Ceratodontiformes; family Protopteridae; genus Protopterus; species Protopterus annectens. The sequence goes on from NC_056729.1 coordinate 1,396,880,947, forward strand.
AATGTCTCGGACTGGGTTTTCACACACCCAAACACATAGACAGACACACACACACACACACACACACACACACACACACACACACACACACACACATATATGCACACAACTTAAACACACTGCCACTGTGTACATCATACTTGATTCCCATTTGCACATCTCAGTCTACCCCTGTGATCTACTCCCGGCAATACTGTCATCTTTTCCTGTCTCTCTCACTCTCTAAATAATTTCAGGAATAAGCCTCTGTTTCCTCATAAACAGCACAGCATCAAAAACGAACAATACCAATGGCAATACTAGGAGTCTGTCTACTGAAAAAATCTTTATTGTGTTAGCGCTTTCATGCACATAACTGAGTGCACTTCTTCAGACACATATTCTATTGAAAAAAATGTTTTATAATCTAACCAATTAGAACAAATTGATATCACATAATTACAATTAAGCCTTAAAAACCATTTAAAAGGACAGCTACTATGTTAAAACATACTAGAAATACAAAATGTTAAAATAACAAACCTAGAAAATCATGTATTGTAGTATTGCAATTCCAATATTAAACCTATTATTAAACTATACCTGAGTATATTGTACTAACATATTTTTCAAAAAAGGATTATATTGTGTATACATAAATAAATACATAAATATATATATAGATACACAAATAAATACATTTTTAAATACGTATGTGAATAAATCCATACACCTAACGCTTCAGTGCTTTGAGTTTTAGTAAACATTTAATAGAACAAGCGTCGTTAATGCCTGGATAAATATGGGAATTAGTTTTTAACTGCCACATTAATTCCTGATCCTCTAATTTTAAGTGCCAAGGGCCACCTCTAGGGTTTCTTGGTACCGACTGAGCAACTACAAATTTGAAATAATGTGTGTTATACTCTAAAATATGTTTTGCTAAGGCATTGGTGTTTACGTTCTTAGAAATAGCATAATTATGCTCATAAATCTGTTGTTTTAACTGATGCTCGGTCTTGCCAAAATAAAATGCAGGGCATTTTTGACACAAAGCAACGTAAACCACCCCTTGACTCTCACAATTATATTTGTTGTGAATGGCATATTTAATGCCATTGACAATAAAAAACATTTCCAGTAAGAATATACCGACAATAATGGCATCTACCACATTTGTACATGCCTTTGTGGTGTCTAAACTGTTTTAATGGTGCTTCGAATAATGATTTTAAATTAGTACCTCTTTGAAAAACAATTATAGGTCTATCACCCAAAGCCTTGCTGAGAGACTGCTGTTGCGAGATAATGTTCCAATTATAATTTAAAATGTCTCTAAAACATGCCGACATGTCGTTAAATTGAGTTATAAAACTAGTAACATACCTATTGTCACTAGTACTAACCAAAATGGGCTGTACATTATTGCTAGAATGGGACCTCTCATGATTAATTAATAAAGGGCCTAAGGTACCATTACATCGTTTGGTCATAAAACGCAAAGCACTGGAGCGTTAGGTGTATGGATTTATTCACATATGTATTTAAAAATTTTCTAGGTTTGTTATTTTAACATTTTGCATTTCTAGTATGTTTTAACATAGTAGCTGTCCTTTTAAATGTTTTTTTTATGGCTTAATTGTAATTATGTGATATCAATTTGTTCTAATTGGTTAGATTATAAAACATATTTTTTCAATAGAATGTGTGTCTGAAGAAGTGCACTCAGTTATGTGCATGAAAGTACTAACACAATAAAGATTTTTTTCAGTAGCCAGACTCCTAGTATTGCCATTGGTATTGTTCGTTTTTGATCCAGTTTGTTCGTGGTTCGTGGTCTTATTTTTATGGCAGTTGGTACCGGCAATATGGAGTCTCAGTCTTTGTTTGAATCTAGTTCCAATGACTCCAACACGAGTAACCATGAGAAAGACTCTAATGGGAATTTAACATTATTAATCCAACAACTGACACAACGCGTGGATGATCTGGCGAGGAGACTGTCCAACCAGACCAAGGACAGCGAAGTCGTTGTGAGACCTAGACCTGGAGTTGTCTTTAATACTTCTCCCATTGACTCACGGAACTCTTCTGTTCCATTACCGGCTTCTACATCCGATTTACCAAATAACGGAGAGTCAGTTTTTTCATCTTTGCCGGGTAACCAAGCAGGTATTTTATCTAATAATTCTCCCAGTAGCAGTGTTAACATTATAAATAATACAAATGCCGAGAATAATCATAGACACTGACTACCAAACTTGAATGATTTTATCTCTACGCCAACTATTTTTCAAGGTTCTGACACTAACACTGTTCTCGGTTCCAGTGCAAATCAGGATAATAACAATGACAATAATATTGTTTTTAAGTTAAAACAATTTGATCAGTGTTTAATGAAGTATAAAAAACTACAAATCGAAATGTTATACTTCAAAGAGTGTATCAGGCTCGTTATTGTTCCTAAAGGCTTACGCCAATGGAAGTTTCCATCTGGCGTAATCAAGGGCTCAGATTTTCATTCACAACTAATCCAGTTTTTTAACAAACAAGGTTTGGACTTTTTGGCTCTTTTGATCGATCAGTATAATAAACAAATGGTAGAATTAAAATACCAGTTGGACCATTTAGATAACGACATCGTTACCAACCCTGAGTTTGCTAAATATGAATTTGATTACAGGCGAATATTTTCTAGTATTGATGCCATGATTGAAAAGATTACTGAAACCAAGAAGCGTAAAATAAATCAAGATCGAGTGGCATACCAACAGAATCGGGCATACCCTGATCCACCTTCAAGGTATGCTGAGCCTATTTCAAACACGGGGTTAGCACCAGTTACTATGGCTACTAGTGGGGATAGTAACGCTCCAGTTGATGACATCATTAACCCTATGGTTACCAATAATAGTGCGACTAATGGAGAAATACGCCGTAGTGAGCGTATTTCTAAACAAAAATCAAAACAACCAACATTCTAACTATCAAGATAATCAGCAGGGTTTTTACAAGAACAATTACAAAGCATCCACCTCTTCGACGAACACAGGATGGAACCAACGCCCACAGCGCAAGAAGAACAACCGACGCAGGAGGTGATCGTTGCTGAGCAGACGAAACATTTTTGTATCTTACAAAGCAATAATCGTGACTTTAATGTTTATAATTATACTATGTTGCCGATTTCACAAGAGCAAGTTGAGTTTTTAGCCAAAGGCTTTAATTTTGTCCCACATTCTAAACCAAATTTGGCTCGGACATTATGTGACCTGATGGTCTATATACGTAAGTTAAATCTAAGAGTAATGTTTGGTCAGATTAACAGTACGTTTACTGACGAGCGAGTTGCAAGCATTTTTAATCCTCCCTTAGACAATGCTTTAGCATTGTTTCAGCGTATGTCTTTGATCCATTTTAGGGCTGCATCTGTGGATTATTTTCATAATACATCCAAAACTGGTAGTAATTTTACTCCTGATGAAAGGCAATTTATTGAAGATATAAAAGTTCACAAGATTCGTGTTATGCAGCCTGACAAAGGCGGGGGGGGGGGGCATTTTTATGACAGAAAGTTAATATATAGATAGGATGAATAGTATGCTTTCAACCTTGAATTATAACAAAGTTTCATTGAATGAGTTAAATCAAGCATATCAGCACATTAAGAATTATTTAAGTGATTTGTTTATAGAGGGCAGTATTTCTTTGGAACTATACTATTATTTAACTATGTCAGCACCTCTTACTCCGGTTATTTTCGGAGTTCCGAAATTGCATAAGAGTATGTCGGATCCTCCATTCAGACCCATAATTGATGGGCGTAAATCTGTAACTTATGCATGTGCTAAATGGATAGATGGCAAGTTAAAAGAAGTTTTAAAAACTGAGCCCCAAATATGCCGTGATTCATGGCATGTGTTGAATCACTTAAAGTCTATTCAGTTTGATGCCAATTATGCATTTTTAACGATCGACATCAAGGACTTGTATACTGTTATCCCACAAAATTTGGGTATGGAATGGATTAGGGAATTTTTACACACAAAACATGTTCTTGGGACAGACATTGATTTAATTATTTCTTTATTAGATATGGTATTAAAGAATAATTATTTTATGTTTAAGGGTGAGTACTTTTTACAAACATCAGGCATGGTGATGGGCTCCCCCTGTGGAGGGAGCTTCGCCAATGCCGTAATGGCATATTGGGAGCGTACTTTTCTGTTCCCTCATTCCCTGTTTCATGATATGATGATTTGGTACACTCGTTACCAAGATGATATATTTATCATCCTAAAAGGGTCTAAACAGGATGCGTATACTTTAGTGAATACCATGACTACTTTTACTTCATTCCTGGAATTCACATTTCAATATGATGAAGATAATATCCATTTTTTGGATATTCACTTGTATAAAGATGTGTCAGATTCCAGGTTTAGATCCCTGATCTATAGGAAACCTTTTTATAGTAATTCATTTCTGCATTTCTCCAGTAACCATCCTTTTTTTCAGAAGAGAGGCATTATCAAAGGTCAATTGGTCAGGGCATCTAGGATGTGTTCGGATGAAGGTGATTTTGGACAGGAATGTAATAATTTAAAAATTATGTTTTTAAATCGTGGATATCCATCTAAGTTGTTTCAAGGTATAAGGAGGGAAGTTATGACCAAACGATGTAATGGTACCTTAGGCCCTTTATTAATTAATCATGAGAGGTCCCATTCTAGCAATAATGTACAGCCCATTTTGGTTAATACTAGTCACAATAGGTATGTTACTAGTTTTATAACTCAATTTAACGACATGTCGGCATGTTTTAGAGACATTTTAAATTATAATTGGAACATTATCTCGCAACAGCAGTCTCTCAGCAAGGCTTTGGGTGATAGACCTATAATTGTTTTTCAAAGAGGTACTAATTTAAAATCATTATTCGAAGCACCATTAAAACAGTTTGGACACCACAAAGGCATGTACAAATGTGGTAGATGTCATTATTGTCGGTATATTCTTACTGGAAATTTTTTTGTTGTCAATGGCATTAAATATGCCATTCACAACAAATATAATTGTGAGAGTCAAGGGGTGGTTTACGTTGCTTTGTGTCAAAAATGCCCTGCATTTTATTTTGGCAAGACCAAGCGTCATTTAAAACAACGGATTTACGAGCATAATTATGCTATTTCTAAGAACGTAAACACCAATGCCTTAGCAAAACATATTTTAGAGTATAACACACATTATTTCAAATTTGTAGTTGCTCAGTCAGTGGCCCTTGGCACTTAAAATTAGAGGAGCAGGAATTAATGTGGCAGTTAAAAACTAATGCCCATATTTATCCAGGCATTAACGACGCTTGTTCTATTAAATGTTTACTAAAACTCAAAGCACTGGAGCGTTAGGTGTATGGATTTATTCACATATGTATTTAAACATTTATTTATTTGTGTATCTATATATATTTATGTATTTATTTATGTATACACAATATAATCCTTTTTTGAAAAAATATGTTAGTACAATATACTCAGGTATAGTTTAATAATAGGTTTAATATTGGAATTGCAATACTACAATACATGATTTTCTAGGTTTGTTATTTTAACATTTTGTATTTCTAGTATGTTTTAACATAGTAGCTGTCCTTTTAAATGTTTTTTTATGGCTTAATTGTAATTATGTGATATCAATTTGTTGTAATCGGTTAGATTATAAAACATGGTTTTTCAATAGAATATGTGTCTGAAGAAGTGCACTCAGTTATGTGCATGAAAGCGCTAACACAATAAAGATTTTTTCAGTAGACAGACTCCTAGTATTGCCATTGGTATTGTTTGTTTTTGATCCAGTTTGTTCGTGGTTCATGGTCTTATTTTTAAAACAGCACAGCATACCTTGTTCTGTAGTTTCATACATACCTCTCAACTGTACCGAATTCCTCAGTATTTCATGGTTTTGAGTGCAAAATAATGGGGTGCCACGAATTCCCGAGTGGCCCCTTCAAATCCCAATTTTTTTAGGTAAGCTTAAAAAAAATGTTAAACATTTCACTTACTGTTACCTGACTATTTCTGTAGCAACCTGTACTTGCAGAGGGACTCGAGAGAATATCGTACATACAACTTTACTTTATAAGAAAAAGTACATAAGGGTAATTATTTGTCAAGTTTCATGGTGTAATGCATATAGTGAGTTCAATGTAAACTGAAGTGCATCGCTCACAAAAACTGGCAACTGTGTACCTTATACTCTAATGCCTCTTCCATAAAGTAGTTTGTGCCTTTTGTGCTCCATAGAAAGTCCACTGAGACCACACATAAGAATTTAGCATCGTTTTCACAGAAGAGCTGGAGCGGCTGTTGATGTATATAAATTTAAAACAAACTGTATCTTGACTTTATCGCATTTCTCTTCGCTGTCAATCAAGCACCTGGCAACCTCAACCATCTTGGCAGTTGGCATTTGGCAAGTTTTTCCACTTCAACCGGAGTGTGTGCTGTCCTAACAAAATAGCCCTACATTCAGGACAGGTAACATTTCTATACAAGCCAACAAACCAGCAAGTGTCAATACACTGTTGCAGATGTTGTCCTGCCCACAATCTGTCATCATGGGATCACTGAAGAAATCGAGTAATACTCTTGCCATTCATTCTCTCAAAATGACTTTGCAAATGGATGTGTAACATGCTAGCAGTAGTTGCATTGGATATGCTAACAATTAAAAAGTATTTAAGTTCAATGACCTTGCTAGCTTGTGTGAAAAAATAACAGAAAAAATATACTTGAATAATTAATGCTATCAGATGCTTTAAGCCAACGTGTGTGGGACGAGTACAAGTTGTTTAAACAAGCGCTTTCACTTTTTATCTTCGTCAGATCTGCCTGGGTTTGCACTGACTCATGAACCAAGTCACTGCTGCTGCAAAACAACCAGGGGTGGGGAGTGGTTGATCAGCAAAAACAAATCATTCAGACTCAGACTAATCATTGTCTCATTAATAAAACATACCCAGTGAAACTTAGAATGTAGAAAGGAAAGAAGAGGATTTGCGGTCAGTGAGTGGTTGTTATAACTTATAAGAAAAAAACAAAAGAGCCATGGGAAGCTGAAATACCAATAAATTCACTGAAATCACAGTTAAATAGACTTATTTTGAGCACTTTTGTTCCTTTATTAGAATACTGAACTTCATAATTTTTCTGATGAAGTTCTGCGGTCTAATAAAGGAACGACAGTGCTCAAAAATAAACCTATTTAAAAAGAAGTTATGTACTCACCATAACATTCCATCTGAGTAGGTACTTCATTTGTCTGCAACCTGTGGGTATCGGATCCGACCTCGGATCCGAGCCGGCAGCTTTACTAGCTAAAAGATCCGAGCTCCTAGCTCCCCCCCTACCCATAATCCCCTGCTACATACTCCCTCTCCCCAGATCGAGTTTGCCTAAACTAGCAACCAAGACTCTTGACCAAGTACTATAACCTACTGCCTAACTGCATGAACCAGTGTCATTCATGGTCAGGAAGCACGATACAGGATAGGGGGCATGGAGGGGGGGGTCGGCTGCAGACAAATGAAGTACCTACTCAGATGGAATGTTATGGTGAGTACATAACGTCTCTATCTGAAGTAGTTACTTCATTTGTTCTGCAACCTGTGGGACAGAGTCCCCAGCTACCTAATAAAAACCCTGGGAGGTCCTCAAGGAAGGATATTCCGGAGCACCGCAGAGCCAAAAGAAACCCTACTCCTGGATATCATATCCAACTTATAATGAGAAATGAATGTGTGAGAAGAGGACCAAGTAGCTGCTGAACATATGTCATCCAGAGGAACTCTGGACCAAAACGCTGCAGAAGTAGCTGTGGAACGAGTTGAATGGGCATGCACTCCGGAAGGAGCAGGTTTCCCTGAGGCTAAGTAAGCATGAATGATGCATTGCGAAATCCAGTTTGCTAAAGTAACTTTGGTAATAGCCTTTCCTAACGAAGGTTTGGCAAAGGACACAAACAATTGATCAGGCCTACGAGTAGCCTTCGTCCTGTGCAATTAAAACGCAGATGTCTATGTACGTCCAATTTGTGCAATTGATATTCCCCTTTGTTTTGGAAGTTGGGAAAAAATACTGGTAAATTAATCGACTGATTAATATTTGATTCCGAGGCCACTTTGGGCAGAAAGGAGGGGTTACTCCTGAGAGACACTCTGTCCTTATGAAAAATTAGATAAGGGGGTCTCATGCAAAGCACTTGAAGCTCCGAGACCCTCCTGGCTGACGTAATAGCGATCAGGAATGCTGTTTTCAAGGATAAAAATTTTAATTGAACCGAGGCGGCCAGTTCAAAGGGCGGACTCGTCAACGCCTGCAGAACCAATGTCAGGTCCCATGGTGGAACCGCAGTCTTAACTGGTGGCTTCAGCAGAAAAACTCCTTTCAGAAATGTTTTGCATATTTTAGCTGAAGCTAACAATCCCAGCCCATCTCCTATGTGAAAATGAGAGATGGCTGTCAACTGTACTTTAACTGTAGATGCACTGGCTCCTTGATGAAAAATATGTGACAGGAATTCAAGAACAGTTGGGATAGGGATGGTAAAGGGATCCAAACCCTTGTCTGTAGCCCAGATAGAAAACCGCTTCCACTTACTACTGCAAATTTTTCTGGTAGTAGGTTTGTGCGCTGCTACCAGGATGTCTTTCACTGGTAAGGAGATACGGGGGGTCCTTGCCATCAGTGGAACTGGATCAACCAAGCCGCAAGCTTGAGGTTTTCCAGGTTCGGGGGTTGCAATCCCGCAGGATGCAAAATCAGATCCGGGATGGGATCCAAGATCCAAGGAGGAACTACACTGTGAGACCGCAGATAAGGGAACCAGATCTGGCGAGGCCAGAATAGGGCTATGAGGATAACTTAGCTCCCCAACCGTCGTGCTTTCTGTAGGAATTTGGTCATGAGAGGAAGAGGAGGGTAAGCATAGAGGAGACCAGGTGGCCAAGCATGAACCAGAGCATCTCTGGGGATCTCCCCTGGTGGGGGAAGTAGAGCAAAAAACTTGCTGCACTTTGTGTTTGACGGAGAAGCAAAAAGATCGCAGCAAGGTCGACCCCATTTGAGAAAACTCTGTTTCGCCACTGACGAGTTCAGAGACCACTCATAAGGTGTGAGGATCAAGCGACTCAGCTTGTCCGCAAGAACGTTGGACCATCCCAGAATGTGCGTTGCTATCAGAAAACGGTTGGTGGATATAGCCCATTCCCAAACTCTCATGGTCTTCCGACAAAGGGGATAAGATCTGGTCCCTCCCTGTTTGTTTATGTACCAGACTGCCGCCATGTTGTCTGTCTGTATAGCAATAGTCCCCAGGGGAAGAAGGTCGTGAAGAGCTTGCAACGCTAGAAGCACCTCCCTCATCTGCAGGACATTGATATGCAAAGCGGTCTCTAAGGGAGTCCACGTGCCTTGGACGGTTCTACCAATAAAATGCCCCCCCACCCCACCCAAGGCGAGAAGCGCCCATGGTCAGCGTGGCTTGGGGTTGAGGCATCACAAAGGGTCTCCATGCCCGTAGCTCCTGTGAGTGAAGCCACCAGAGGAGGGAGTCCCTGCAAACCTTGCTCAGGGGAATAGGAGTGTCTAAGGGGTGTAACAACAGAGACCATTGGACTGTAAGGGTCCATTGAAGAATTCTCATTCGCAGGTGTGCGTGCAGGGAAAGACTGATTGCTGCCGCCATAGAGCCCAGCGCTCTCAGGACTAATTCTGCCGATGGGGCTGGGGACTTAAGAAGTGCCATAACATGACATGACAAACTGCTCAATCTGTCTGATGTTAAAAGAGCCTGCGAGAGGCACGTATCTATTTTGGCCTGTATGAATTCCAGAACCTGTACAGGATGAAGGAAGGATTTCTGGAGGTTTATCGAAATACCTAGATGCTGGGCAAGAGTGAGAGAGTAGTCTCTGGCAGAACAAAGCTGATGCCTGTTGGAGGTGGTGAGGAGCCAGTCCAGGTACGGAAAGACCTGAATGCCCTGGAGTCTCAGGTGGGCTGCAACAACTACCATGACCTTGGTGAACACCCTGGGGGCTGTGGTGAGGCCGAACAGAAGAACCCTGAACTGATAATGACTGGCTCCCAGCCGAAAGCGGAGAAACCTCCTGGATCGTCTGTCCATAAGAATATGGTAGTACGCATCCTTGAGGTCTATGGAGCACATCCAGTCATTCTCCCGAAGAAGGGGGAGAATTGATTGCAGAGTGACCATCCGGAACTTTTCTTTGGGAATGAACAGGTTCAGGGAAGAGAGGTCTAGAATTGGTCTTAAGTCCCCCGTCTTTTTTGGCACTAAAAAGAACCTGGAGTCATTGCCCAATCCGAACTGATCTGGGGGGATGTGCTGGATGGCTCTTTTTTCCAGCAGCTTCGAAACCTCCGAAGCTGCTGCCTCCCTTTGTTCGGGTGGGACATCGGGGAGGTGCTTCGTAGGAGGACGACGACTTATAAAAGGAATGGTGTAACCTCTGGATATGATTCGGAGCACCCACCGATCCGTCGTGATGGACTCCCAATTTTGGAGGTGCTCCGACAGACGCCCCTCGACTGCCTCCAGAGAGGGACAGCTGGGTAAGCCCTCAGGGCTGTTGGGCGGGCCTTTCCAAGAATGGTTCTCTAGACCCGAAATTACATGGCCCTCCTCTGCCTCTGGGCCGGCATCCACCTTGTCCTCCTCTGCCTCTTAAGGATGAGGGGTCCGAAGCTGGATGGGACTGCTGAGACTTCCAGAACCACATCTTCTTTCGTCCCCTCTGATTCCTAGAGAAGGATCGTTGGGGATTAGAGAAGCGGACTCCGATGGCAGACAGCGTCTTCCCGTCCTTCTCGCTTTGGACCAGCGTCTCGTGGACGGGCTTGTCAAAGAGCGAAGAGCCGTCAAAGGGCGCGTTCATGAGGGATGCCTTGAAGGGTTCCGCAAAATCGCAAAGGCTGAGCCAGGCGTGACGCCGCAAGGCAACCCCAGCTCCGCTTGCTCTAGTGGCTCCCTCGGTGGCATGGGAGAGTAACTGCATAGAGGTATTAGAAATAGATTTCAGAGTGGCCATGCGAGTCGAGGAAATCCTCTTATCCTCAGCCGTCAAGGACTCTGGGGGGGCCCCAGCATATTCCTTTATAAAGTCTCGCTGGAGTCTGATAACGTGTGCCAAGTAGTTCAGCGCCCTTATAGGGAAGGTGGCTGAAGCAAACATCCGCTTTCCAATGCGGTCCAACATCCAAGATTCCTTATCCGGAGGATGGACCGAGGAACTCTCCTGCGCTAGTTCCTTCTTCGTGGCGGCCGCCACCAACATGGCATCTACTGGAGAACCCTTAGACCAAGCCTGTCTATCCGAGGGGGGGGCTAAGAATTTTATCTGGCCTTCTTGGAATTGGCTCCACAGTGTCCAGCTCCTTCCACACCCTGGTAGTAATTAAGTCTACCAGGGGATCAGCCGGGGGGGGGACACCCAGGAGGTAGATGGGCCTGCATCGAACACCTCCAGAAACACAGATTCGTCTGAGGAAGGTTTTTGGGCAGACCACCCTCCTCTAATTCGCAACATTTCCATGATGTCCCCAAAGGAGACATCCTCAGGGGGTGATTTTGGGGAACCTTCCCCTTCATCCAAATCTGTGTCTTCGTTGAGGGACTCGGGAGCCCAGGTGCCTCCTTTTGCACTTCCGTTTGCGAGGTACCTCCTCGGTGGGGCTATCCGAGGAGGGCTCACCCACGGGGTCCTGTTCCTCTAAGGGAACTAACTGGAGTATTGGTTGCAGGCTGCCCCAATGGCAGGATGATGGAGGAGAGACCCAAATGCGACGGGGGGGGCCGGGGATCTGGAAGGCCTCGACAGAACCCTCTCCACTACCTCGAACACCGTAGGTGAACTGCCTTCGCCAGGCTCCGAAAGCAGTTCCCTCGGCTCCGAGATAGGGATCTGCGTTGGAGCCGAAGCTGTCAGACCCGAGAGGGAAGTGTGCTCCGACCTGAACGGAGCCGAAGACACACCTACCCCCACGGATCCGACGCTCGGCTCTCGGGCCCGAGAGCTAGGATCCGACAAGCTCGAGGGCAACGTCATCGTCGAAGTAACCAGTGTTGTCGGCGCCAACTCCCCGGCTCCAAAATGGCCCGGATCTGATGACTCCGAAACCCCAAACCGGGTCAGAGAAGGAGCTATCGGGGTAAAGAAAGGGGCTGCTCTCCCCCCGGAGGGGGGGGAGGCAGAAGCACCCCCATCTGCATTTGAGTCTGCAAAAATTGACGCATCATCCGATCCATGTCTGCGTCGGTCAGTCTCCTTGTTGATCTAGAGGAGGTCGTCGAGGCAGGCTGGGAGGGCCGCCTCGAAGACCTCGAGGGAGACCGGTACTCCTCCTCCGGCTCCGGCGAGAAACGAGGTGAATGGAGCCAAGAGGGAGAGGATCCGGAGGCCCTCGTGGAAGGACTTGCAACTTTAGATGGTGGAGCCAAGGGGAGAGTCTCGGCCCGCCTCTTGTGACTCCTATGCTTATCTTTATGCCTCTTCTCCCTAGAGGAAGAAGAGTCCCCTTGACCCTGAGAATTAGACGGAGGTTGAGTCCCCGGCAGGGTAGGGGTTTCCAAAGGCCCGGGGGCTGCACTCGCAGCCTGTGCCATAGCGGGAGAGGAGGAAGAAGAATCCTGTGGTAATAAACCCGCCAGGATTAATTTGTTCCTCCTGTCCCTGGTGGCCAGGGGATTAAAAGCTGCACAAATTTGGCAGCTGGTGGACAAATGGGCCACCCCCAGACAAAGAACACACTAAGTTTGACCATCAGCTGGTGAGAGCTTATGGCCACCCTCAGTGCACTTAGAAAATATGGCTTTGGGCCCTTCAGCCATAACACAGAACACACTCACACACTAAGGGGAGGAAAATAAAATTAGGACAAAAATTTACCTCAAGATTTTAAAACTAATAATACTACACGACAACTAGAGCGCTAATACACACACACACACACACACACACACACACACACACACACACACACACACACACACACACACACACACACAAAACAAAAAGTATTGGATTCTGACTTTTTAACGGTTTTTAAAACAAGAAAGTTCTCACCCACGCCTAGGAGCTCTTCACTTGAAGCTTCTCTCAGCCACGGCAAACGAGATCTGAGGAAAGGGAGCATGTAGCAGGGGATTATGGGTAAGGGAAGGAGCTAGGAGATTGGATCTTTTAGCTAGTAAGCTCTAGGAGCTCTTCACTTGAAGCTTCTCTCAGCCACGGCAAACAAGATCTGAGGAAAGGGAGTATATAGCAGGGGATTATGTGTAAGGGGAGGAGCTAGGAGATTGGATCTTTTAGCTAGTAAAGCTGCCGGCTCGGATCCGATACCCACAGGTTGCAGAACAAATGAAATAACTACTTCAGATCAGTGAATTTACTGGAGAGTCAGCTTCCCACATCTCTTTTGTTTTTTAGTTTTAAGTTCTTTAATGTTTTGTTTTACGCTTTAGTTATAACAAAGGTTTTTGGTGGATGATAGGCTCGAGAGACCGTGTGGTGGTATGAGCATACCTCTCAACCTCTTAGAGCAAGAAATCTGGACAAAGCCAAAAATAATGTGGGAGGGTATCAAAAGCTTAAAAATGGGGACAATTTTTAACTATTACTCTTATAAACTTAGAAAATTGATAAAATAACAGGTCTTGCATTAGTGCAGTACTGGGCAAGAAGTTTCCCGTTTCAGGAACTTCGAGCTAGAGTTTTTCCTTTTCTGCCATATCAAGCACTGACAAACTGTACAAAGAAGAAAGAAACCAAGTATATTCAGAAGGCAAACGCCTGCATTCAATTTAAATAAAGTAGGACTCCTTAAATTTTATGGAAGAGCAAAGCAGTGGTTGGTTGCTATAAGTCACATGTCTGTCAGTAATAATGGAAATACTGTAACAATACACATACACAATGTGAAGACTTGCAGTTCCATTGCAGTAAAAGTGTGTTATGTTTTACTGTGACATGATCCATTTGTGTGCAGTGTTTACATCACATTTGGACTGGATCAGCAGCAAAGTAAAACACTTGGGTTTACTGTATTTGCTGAAAAATACAGTGACACTTTCTTTGCTGGTGTAGTGACAGTCCAGGAACTGGCTGCCATTAAGAAATGCTAGTTGGCAATTGGCTACATCCTGGAACTCGGCTGGCAAACTGCCCACCATTTCAGTGGAATATTTATGTTATTAATATGATGACTGATAAAGTCTAAAAGTGTTATAGTTTGCAACAAATAGTTTTAATCCTGAAAGTAAATCAGCTTTGGAAGTGGTAACAAAGAAATCCGACATCGGTAAATATGAAGCATGCATACCTCAGGAATGCCTGGCTAACAAAAACCTTGCACTTAAGAATTTCCAAAGAAAGGCATATACCTTGTGATGTCGAAAATAAGCAAGCACATGAACAAAAGTCACTTTTCTGAGGCTAGAAACTTTTGATTTGAAACTGCAAATTAGTTTTAAATATGATGTAAATTGTTTATGCATTCAAAAACTGCAGTGATTTTCTAATTTAAGACATTCATTTCAACATACTCCTCAATCGCTCAGAGCAAGAAATACTGCCAAAGCCAAAAATAATGGTGGGATGGGACTGGGACAAAGGGCCAAAACTAGGGAGGGAGCCCAAGGGAAAGACAGATTTTAAATATTGCTCCTATAAACTTGGATAGTTGCTACAATAACAGGTTTTGCGTTATTATGTATTTTTCTGAGGCATACGAAGTCTGAAATTCAAAAATCTGCCATTATTTATTATTATTTAGTGACTTCAGTCTTCATGTGGGTATCCAACAATTCCATTGGAATGGGTGGGGTTACATAAATATGTATGGAAATTTATGTTGATCCACATCCCAATTTTTGGCAATTGTACCTACTTTTCATGGGACTTTGTCCAGATTTTTGAGGCTTCCAGGTTGAGAGGTATGGTTTCATACTATATTTTAGTCATAAGTAAATAGGGAAGGAAGTACATAAATAAATAATAAAAAAAGAGCTCACTTTATATACAGAACAGAAACAATGCACCAAATTTCCCACCTTTTCCGAAGAGAGAGAGAGTGTGTGTGTGAGTGTGAGAGTGAGTGTGAGTGTGTGTGTGTGTGTGTGTGTGTGTGTGTGTGTGTGTGTGTGTGTGTGTGTGTGTGTGTGTGTGTGTGTGTGTGTGTGTGTGTGTGTGTGTGTGTGTGTGTGTTTTAACAATTTATAACTCAGCTTCTGTCAGGATCATTACAGGGCCTATCCCTAATTTCATATTAAAACTAACTTTCAAACAGATCTATATAAATTTCTCCCCTTCATTCTAAACAAAAACACTTTACCCATAAACATACTGCCACTCAAAACATCAACAAAAAAGTGTACTGCTGTGAACCATCAGTGATAACAGTAGTGTGACCATGCAGTAATATATATATATATATATATATATATATATATATATATATATATATATATATAAACATGGAAACCTTTTTAGCACTTGGACGAAAGTAAACCACAACCAGAACTTAAAGTTGAAAACTCTAATCATCACTTTCATAACAAACAAAGCTTAAAAGTTTAAGCTCTTTCATTTGTTCATGTTATAAGTTGAACTTCGTGAGAAATAAAGAAATTTAACAGTTACAAATGATAATAAAAACCCTTGGATGGGGTAGTAACCTTTCCAACCCTACCTGTTTCATTTTAGAATGCTTATTACATTTAAATTACTGTTTAGGTCAGTGGACATGTCTGTTTGCAGTTTAATTTGCCATCTGAATTCTTTCAATTTGAGCTGGGGGTTGCAATCTCCCCACAAACTGAACATTTTTGCTAAGACAATAAAGTTGAATTCTTTGCACCTCTGGCTATCCAAACTGTGCCTAACTAATTCATTTTTAGGGTCACCTTTTCTCAATGCCTGACAGTGTTCCTTAATGTGATCAATCAAATTCCTGATGGTTTTCCCTATGTAGAACGCATCACATTGAACACAAACAGCAAGACAATCTAAATTTGTGGTGTTACAGTCAAAGGCTTCTTGAATGGAAATTCTGAACCTGGGAGATCTCAGAGTGAAAGATGTACCTATGGCTATTTCTTTGCAGCATATGCATCTGACACAGCAATACATTCCTGGAGTGGAGGTAGAGGTTTTGGTGTTACTGAAGAGACCTTGTTTTCATGGAGCCAAAGTCAGGGGAGGGTCCTATTCGTGGCTACTGCTAATGATCTCCCAGTTCCTACTAAGGATGTCTCTTATGTATGACTTGTGAGTCTAGGGAGATCGGGAGGGTGAATCTGACATTGTCATTAACGGTAGATCGCGTAGTGTTAATGAAGCCACGTGTTAGGATAGGGGGGTATCTGCTGTACCTATTGTTCATCACTTCTTTGAGAATCTGATTAATTAAAGCCTCTGGATAATGCTTTTCTACAAAAAGCTGCTTCAGGTAATGGCTTTCTTTAGCAAATGTGCTGTCTTCACTAACTATGTGGCATAAACTTACAAACTTCCCTTTCACTATATTCCTGTTCATAAATAAGGGGTATTGGCTGGTGAAATCCAGAAAGTTGTTCCGAAAGGTACTCTTTCTGTGGATCATAAAAGCAAACTTACTGGCCCCAGGGTCTCTGGAAAGGGTAATATCAAGAAAGTTCACTACAATACCTGTATCCGAAAGGGTGAAGTCAAGGAATCCTATGCTTTGACTCACTCTGGGGAGAAACAATTCCAACTCAATTTCTGAACCTCTCCACTGGAAAAATATCATCTATATAATGTTTATACAGATTAACAAATTCAAAACCTTCACGTCTGGAGAGAATGCCTGCTTCCCAGGAGCTGAGCACCGATTTGCGTAAGCCGGTGCCATTTTGGCACCCATGGCAACCCATTGTAGTTGTTGATAAATCGTGCCATTGAAAGAAAAAAAGTTATTTTCCAGTACTACTTTCAATAATGTTATATAGGCTTGAATTCTTGGGGGGGGGGGGGTGTTTCGTCAGATAATCTCTGATAGAATCTAAGCCCCTCTGGTGCAGGATGCTAATATCAAGAGTGACCATAGTGCACTAACCTATGAAAGGTGTGCTTTTGTAGATCATATTAAGGAATTCCCAGGAGTCCTTAAGATAGAACTGGGAACTTTGTACTAATGGGTTAAGAAAGAACTCAAGAAGTGCTACGATATACGCAGTTTTCATTTTTTTTAGATGCTACAATCTGTCTGGGGGGGGGGGGGTCAATTGGGTTTTTTCTTTTTTTTGGAATCCAAAACATTCTCCCAGTAAGAGGAGTATTTACTGATATAAAATCAACTTCCCATTCTTTGATATGCCCCTTACTGTATAGTTCATAAATAATCTTATCTACTTCCAAGAAATGTTGAGTGACAGTTTCTAGGGGGCTACTCTGTAATTATCCATACTGGATATGGTTTCTTCCATTTTTTTTCTGACACAGGTGCTGGTGTCCATAAGGACTATGCCTGCACCTTTGTCTGCCTTCATAATCCTGATGTGTGGGTGAAGAGCCTTTTTCCTCTGATGCAGAGAGAGTGAATCACTTGGAATGTAGTTTCTTGTTAACAGCGGTTCTAACTTCTTTTTCACAAACTCTTGAAAAAATATTGAAGGACTGGTTAAGAGGTGGATTAAAAGTGCTTTTCCTCCTGGGGGGGGGGGACCTTCGCTATCTGAATCCGACTTACTACTGCTGGTCTGGCTAGTAACTTCAACAGAAGAAGATGAATAATGTGACCTAACAGGATGGTGGTTAGCACTTTGTGACATTGTAGCTTCAGTGTCTCCCTCAAAGTTCTCCTGAAATCTAGAAACCTGACTGGCACCAAACGAAAGATCATTAAACTCTATATTGTTAAACATAAAGCCTTGTTTAAAGTTAAGCTTTCTACAAAACAAATCAATAATAACATCAGTAACAGACGCTCTTTGGGCTGGTATAAAATCGAGACCTTTTTCTGAAACTGAACAACTATGATGATCTAACTGCAAGTCCATAAGGTTGAAAATATCTTTGGGAGAGGGAGCAGGTAAGTTTAAATGTGTTAGAACCATCTCAGTCCTCGAGACCGACCCCTGCCTCTTCCCCTCCTTCCACCCCATCCTCTCCCTCTGGGAGTCTCTGCCTGTGGTTGCCTGGTTGTTCAGAAGGTCGAGGGATAAAAAAAATGATGTGGGTTATTAATGTTCACTGGAGCTGTAGGGCTGCTGATCTCTTGTGCGGTGTTCCTGGGAGGATGAATCATTTCTTCAGTGGAGTTTGTAGTTATGCCTTCAATAGATCCTTCAGCGTGGTGGCTTGTGGGGTTACTTCGTTGTGGTGTTGAATAAACCGGTGTCGTTCTTAATCCTGTTGCTGAAAGTGGGGTTTTGTCCTTTTGGAAAACAATGTGAGCGACTTGTGGGGGTGGGGGACTTGTTTTTAAGCTGCTACGTTTGTTGAGACAAAGTGGGTAGGCAGCTTTCTGCCTATATTGTTCCAAGTCACGGGCTAACTTCTTTCTCTTTTTCTGGATAAGGGAAGCTATATGTCTGGAAACTTTTGTGGCAATCCCCATCCATTCAGACTTAACCCATTGGAAAATGGGATGCCCAAGGATAGAGTCATTGAGTGCTTTAATTTCTATAATCAAATTTTCCATTCTTTTCCGATTATGGACTATTACAGTATGGAGGACTTTAATAGGTTCATAGGTTCATACTAGGCTATGTGCCCTGAGGCAATTATAAGCCTAGCCCGATTCTGTATGGCTTACACCACCCCTTGATTCGAGTATACTGTGCCCTTTAAGGTTTAGTTTACTGTGCCTCTGTCTAATAGTGACACGGGAGTAATCCCTGGGACAAACCTACGATCCCCCATCCACCTATCGAGATTCTTCTTGAAGAGATTCAGTGAGGTGCTCTGCCTCACATGAACTGGAATTCTATTCCAGAGCGAAGGGAGCCTCTGGGTTATGAACCTGTCCCTCCAGCAAGTTCTATTTATTTCTGTGCTGAGGTTCAAGTCCCTCGAGCGTGTGGCTCTAAGGGATTTAGATTTACTGAGGTGGAGCATGTCCATTAATTCTGGATTTGACATAGCTTTTTATGTCAGGCATAGATCGCCTCGAAGTAGGTAGCATGCAACTGAGTAGAGCTGGAGTTTTTTTAACCGAGCAGCATATGGCATCTGTTTGAGACCCTTGATCCTCTTGGTGAGATACTTTTGGGGTCTTTCTAATTGCTGCAGGTGTCAGGTAAGGTACATCCCAAAGGGGGCATTGTATTCTATGATGGGCCTGATGAGGGATGAATAAAGGGGCACGATTACCTCTCTTGATCTAGATGTGAAACCCTTCGTGATGAGGTGGGCTATGTAGAAGGTCTTTCTAACCACTTTGGCACTGTGGTTTTCAAAGGAGAGATTGCTATCAACTTGGGTCCCCAGGTCCCTAATAACTTTCTCTGTACTTAATGGGTTTCCGCCTATGTGGTAATTTGTGGGCACATTGTTTTTGCCAAAGGGTATGACTATACATTTTTTGGCATTTAGCTTTAGACCATGGTGCTGGCACCAGTTATCTGTCTCTGTGAGACCTTTTTGAAGGATGTTTGTGTCAGCTGGAGAGTTGATTATGGTGCCCAGTTTGCAGTTGTCTGCGAACTTGGTGAGCCATAGTCCTCCCACGTTTGCCTGTACCTCGGAAAAGTATATACCGAACAAGAGTGGTCCCAGGACAGAACCCTGTGGGACGCCACTTGTGACTGGTTTCGAGTCTGACATGGCTCCAGCAACTCTCACTCTGTGGGTTCTGTCTTTGAGCCAGTTTGCGACCCATCTTGTGACATAGGGGTTTATATTCAAGCTGGATATCTTATCTATGATGCCCGAGTGGGGTATTGTGTCAAATGCCTTTGCAAGGTCCAGATAGGCTGTGTGGACTACCTTCCCTTCATCTCTGGCTTTGGTAACTGTTTTGAAGAAGTCAACCAGGTTCAAAAGGCAGGATCTGCCCTTGACAAAGCCAAACTGGGTAGGATCTAGTGTCTGTAGGTCCCCAATGTCTTTGTTTATGAGCTCCATGATGATCCTCTCCATAGCCTTGCAGACTAAGCTAGTCAGGCTTATGGGGCGATAGTTTCCAGGGTCCGTAGAGGCTCCACCTTTGTGGAGTGGGACCACTGTTGCTGTACGCCATTCTGTGGGCACATATCCTGTAGTGAGGCTGAAATTGTATAGCTGTTTTATTTGAGGGATTAGTTCCTCTTGGAGTTCATGTAGGATGCAACCTGGGACGCCATCAAAAATCTGACAAAGGGACAAATAACTATCACTGTTTTGGTCAATGCCATTGGGGAATTTGCTGAATCTCAGCCCTTACGGAGTAATATCATTGTCAACACAGCTGATGAGGTAAAACACATCATATTTGATACTTTTGTAATTAGAAACAAGTTTTTCCAGCTTAAAGATAAGATGTTTACAGTTACCAGGGGTAGCTATCTTTGAAAAAGATCCAAGTAACATGTTAGATGCACTGGAGTGAATGTCTTCTTCTTGCCAAGCCAGAAAAGGGTTGCTACTGTTGGGTGCCAGAATCTCATCCAAAATGTTATATTCTCCTGTGTGGCCTTCGGGATACTGGTCCGATGTATTTGTAGGTGTTGGGTTCATTACTAGTCTGCTCTTATCTCCATAAGATCCAATTCTCTTCAGGATGTCATGTGTTCTTTCTACTACATCGTTAAAAGTTTGTACAGCTGAGGCCACTTCAAACAGTAAGCTACAGTTAGAGAGACTGAGCGATCTTGGCTGTCATTGTGGTACAAGTTCCCTGGTATAGCCTCCATATCCAGACAGAAAATGACTTAAACCAAAGATAAAACTGTCAAAAGGTTAAAAAGCAAAAAACTATTAACACGGAAACCTTCTTCGGACTTGGAGGAAAGTAAACCACAGCCAGAACTTAAAGTTGAAAACTTTAATTGCCACTTTCATAACATACAAAGCTTAAATTTTAGAGCGCTTTCGTTCGTTCATGTTATAAGTTGAACTTCATCAGAAATAAAGAAATTTAACAGTTACAAATGATAGTATGAGAAAGAAACCTTTCCAAGCCTACCAGTTCCATTTTAGAATGGTTTTTGCATTTAAATTACTGTTTAAGCCAGGGGGCGTGTCTGCTTGCAGTTTAATTTGCCATCTGAGTTCTTTCACTTCGAGCTGGGGGTTGCAATCTCCCTACAAACTGTAATTTTTTTCTAATACAATAAAGCTGAATTCTTTGCACCTAGGGCTACCCAAATTGTGCCTAGCTAATGCATTTGTAAGGTCACCCTTTCTCAGTGTCTAACAGTGTTCCTTAATGTGATTGCTCAACGTCCTGATGGTTTTGCCTATGTAGAACGCATCACATTGAACACAAACAGCAAGATAAACTAAACTGGTGGTGTTACAGTCAAAGGCTTCTTGAAAGGAAATTCTGTACCAGGGGGATCTCAGAGTGAAAGATGTACCTATGGCTATGTATTTGCAGCACATACATGTGCCACAGCAATACATTCCTGGAGTGGCGGTGGAGGTTTTAGTTTTATGGGAGAGCCCAGAGTCAAAGAGTGACTTAAGTGACTGTGTTTTCATGAAGCCAAAGAGAGGGGAGGGTCCTATTTGTGGCTACTGCTAATGATCTCCCAGTTCCTACTAAGGATGTCTGTTATGACTTTTGAGTCTAGGGAGATCAGGAGGGTGAATCTGGCGTTGTCATTAATGTTAGATCGCCTAGTGTTAATGAAGTCATGTGTTAGGATAGGGGGGTATCTGCTGTACCTATTGTTCATCACTTCTTTGAGAATCTGATTAATTAAAGCCTATGGATAATTTTTTCCACAATATATAGAATCCATACTACTCACATTCTTTGAATTACAATTATACTTTGATGGTGGTTTACTTGGCTAAATGTCAATATTGTCCTGCATTTTACGTTGACAAAACGGAGCAGAGGCTCCGTGAAAGAATGTATGAACATCAGTATGCCATCAGTAGGAATAAGCAGGACAACGCTTTAGCCAAGCATGTTCAAAGTTATGTAAATCACAAATTTTTGGTCATCGACCAGGTTCACCAAGACATAAGAGGTGGCCCTGCTCTATTATGTCTGGAAGAATTGGAGTTAGCCTGGCAGATTAGATTAAATGCTTATAATTACCCAGGCTTGAACGAGACATGCTCTATAAGCAGTATTTTAAAACTGAAGAGTTTAAAGCGATAAAGTGGAGTTTTGTAGTATTATCCCAGTTGTACATTGATTGTATGTTTTTATATGTATTTATTAATTGGTGAATTTAATGTTTTCATCATGTTATATATATTTTTATTTTTTACATTTTTGTAATTTAGTTGTTACTTATGGATAGGAATAGGCATGCAATAGTACGTTTACTGTTTAGAGTAAAGTACTAATATATCCAATATGCCTTTAAGAATGTGGTAAAGTGATTTTGAGCAATTTGATTGGTTAACCAGTAACAGCTGTGACTATTTATATGTGTTTTAAATGGTGATATGGTTTCTGAAGAAGTTTGCTTATTAAGCAAATGAAAAGTGCTTCAAATAAATTCATTATTCAATAAGGCTTTCTTGTTTTGTTACTTTGACGACTTGCAGTGACCATTCTCAGTTGGTCTGTAGTCTTTTGAGCTTTCTAAGATCTTTAATTTGTTTCTTTAAGCTAGAGAGGGATTTTTCCCCTGCTGAGCCAGTTCCCACTTGTTCTTGGACATTAGTTTCTTTCTCTTGTTGTATAGCCTGTTTACACTAGGGGTCCACCAAGGTGGCTTGTTTTTTTGGCAAGATCTGGTTTTAATCCGGTCAGGTACAGAAGATTCTATATAACTGCTTAACACCTTTGCATAGCAGTCCATGTTATCTGCCTTCAAGGGGCTTTGAAACTTACCATCACTTAGTAGGAAGTAATTAGCCTTTGAAAAATTCTTTAGCATTTTTTTTAACCTGATGGGGTATCTGGTTTTATAATTACATTGAAAGAGACTAATTTATGGTCCGATCTTACCGGGGAGGATATCATACAGTGGTGGGGAGGTGGAGGGAATGCAATGTTCTCCCATGTTAGTGAGAAGTATGTGCAGAAAATTTGAGCCTGTTATGGGTGTGATGACTAGCTGTTCCAGAGCATTTGCACTGACCAAGTCCAAGAACCTCTGAGCCAGCATGTCTGTGGTCATGTATGTTTCCCAGTCGATGGTAGGATAATTAAAATCACCCATGAAGAAGGTGTTGGGCTGGATGTTAAGTGACTCCAGTAAGTCCAGGTAAGTTTTTCCTGTTTCATGGTGGGGGATCTATAGCTAGCTATAATGTGGTCGGGGGGCTTTGTCTGTAGTTAATTGGACATGGAGTAGCTAAAGACAGTCATACTGTTTGACCAGTCTAGAGGTGTACAAATGCTTAATGAAGATGGATTCACCTCCTCCTTTGGTTCTTTCATGCTCAGTTTGAGGAATGAACCTATGGAAGGCATTGTAGCCCTGCACGGCCAGGATGCTTTCCATGTCTTTGAACCATGTCTCAGTGACTGCACAGACATCAGCATTTTCCAGGGTAAGGAGTGCAGTTTCTTGTTTAGACTCCTAGCATTAAGCAGTAGTACCTTGAGTTTATCTAGACAGGAATTTGTTATGGTGGGAGGTTGGTTAGTTTGACACTGCCTTAAAAGGCACAATAAGGGTGGCTAATGCCTTTGCCAGTATCCGAAAGCCTAGAGAAGATGGGTGCAGACCATCTCTGGCAAAGCAGAGTGGCCTGTCGACCATATATTGCCATGCTGACAGACAGTGGATCCCCTTGGATCAACACCGGAAGCTAAGGCAATTGTTAAAGCCAATCATTTTTTTATTTGCATTGTGGCATCATCCTTGGGGAAGGCAGAATGCTAATTAAGGCTAGGCTTACACCTGCCTGTGAAACACAATCTGAGAGTTCAGTCATGTCTCTTTTCATATAGTCCAGTAAGGTATATCTCAAGTCATTCACCCCCATAAGGACTACTACCGCGCCATACCAGTACTTGTGGTTGACTGACTTGATGTATCCTGGCAGCTGACAGGCAGCTAACAGTAACCAGCTCCTTATCCAGCTTGGTGATGGGAACATACCCTAACCCATCTCACAATGGAGTCACCTATAACCAATACATTAGGTTTTGTGGTGTTATGCCTTAATGGCTTATTTGTAGAGACACTGGTATGTGTGTGTTATTATCTGTTGTGGTTGTTTTTTGTATTGTTATGTGTGTAAGTGGTTTCTGTTTGGGAGGCCTCTGATCTTTTGGCAAGTTACTAGTGAGTACCTCTGCATATGTTAGTTTATGTGTAGTCTCCTTATTTAGTGTGGAAAGTGTGTGTATGCTGACAACCTGACATTCGATTTGTCCTTATGTGAAAGTCTAGCCTCCAATTTCATAGTGTAACTACATCTCTCAAAGTATTTGCTTGTTTCAGGAGTAAGTGGTTGTCAGTATACATGAGACATTTGCTACATTGCCTGAGGATGCCCATGTCTATCAGGCTGGCCAAAAAGATGATGGGAAACTGTCCGTCCATGATATCAGGATCTTACTGTATGTTTTATTAGGGAAGAGAATGGGTTAATTTAACAGTACTGTGCTTGCAGCACCGAGACTACAAGAGAGACCTATACTTTGTGTAGGCTAAGGATGATAAATAAAGCAATGCTGCTCAGTGCGCAACTGAGTTACTCCTAGAGCAGCAGAAAAACTTGGAAGGGTTTCACTGACAGCTGTTTAGGGAAAAACAAAGTTTCTAGGCTTTTGTGTCTATACAGGGCACTGCTAACCATCACTGCACAAAGAGCAGCACCACATAAATGCGAGGGTTAAATACAAGAAAACAGAAAAGTGTTAGGCTAACTACCAATCAGGAAAGCACACAATTATCCTTCCACCACCAATCTCCAACTCAGACAGGTTAGATCAACTCACTTCTGCCTCAAGGGTGCAGAAAAACACCTTCTTAATGAAAAACAGATGGTTTGGAGCCCAGGTTTAACAAGACCACACAAACTACCTACAACTAACAGATACAATGTAATACAGTACAATTAACTACTTAAAGCAGCAGCAGACAGTACAGTCTTTTAACTGCTAAAGTAGAGTCATAGTATATAAGCGAAGTGCAAAAAAATACTTAGAGCCCTTTTGTGTGCTTCCCAGCTCAGATAGACCAGGTAAAGAACTACTACCACTAGAAGAGTAATACTAGTCCTCCTAATGTAAAAGCACAGTAAAGGAGTGTCCGAAGTGAAATACTACTACAAACAAACAAACTATGGCTGCAGCAGTGTAACTTAAACAGCATACACAAGTCTGATTATTCAATAAGAGTACTTCACTTTATACAAAAGAGCCAAGAGTCGCTCATTGGTTCAAAATTTATAAAGGCACTAAAACAAGATAAGCTGATTACTGAGCCCTCCAGCCAATAAAACTACATGCAGAAATCTCAGTTGTTTCCCCTACCTAAACAACCAGGCTAACTCCCAGTGTACTATATGGAAAATTCACTGACCTGTTGATGTAAAAAGAAGTGCTTGCTAGAGTATAAAAATGCACTACTTTATATAACAGCTAGCTAGATAATGAATTCAGAGCAAGTAATCAGCAGAACAGACTGATGTGGCAAAATGCACATTTTCAATATAAGCACAAGGAAAGGCAAATAAATAATTTAAGATATCAACAGCAGTGTAGAAAGGTAGCTTATTAAACTTAATTTACAGTAGGGGTGGGCAGCTTAAAATCACCAGGCTTAAAAAGCAGATCAACAATGGGAAGAATAGGTGGGAAAACTAGCACGGAATCACTAGCTTTAATTTATGCAGGCTTGAAATCTATTTAGAAAAGACGAAGGCCCAGAAATTCACTGTGTATTTAAGTATCACTCAAGGAACAACATAACCAATAAAAAACATGTAAAATGTGCAGCCTAGATAATTTTTAAGTGTATACTTCTCACATAGAACACTAACCGCGGTGGTGCAGTGGTAGCGTTGTTGCCTCACAGCAAGAGGTTCTCCCGTTCAATTCTCGGCTGGAGTGCTGGGCGTGCCTTCTGTGTGGAGTCTGCTTGTCCTCCCCGCAGTTGGATGGGTGTTCGAAAGACATGTGTAAATGGGCGTGCCTTCGTTGAAGGTTGGACGTCGAGCTGGCGTTTGTGAAAATCTACTGCCAATCATTAGCGGACCGGAGTTCCACTGTGGCGACCCCTAACCGGGAAAAGCCGAAAGACAAACAACAACAACAACCTCTCACATAGAACAAAAACATCAGGCCAAGCAGATTTCTTAAAACAGAAAACAAAATGGAGCAGGTAAAGCAAAAGCAACTCTATCAGCAAGTTACAGACAAACCAAATATAGGTTTACTTTCCTCACCAAGCAGGGAATCACTAGCAGTGTTTTAGTTTATGCAGGCTTGAAATCAGCAGGTAAGCATGAACCTCCAAAGGACAGTAACTGCAGAGCTTGCTAGGCTGCTGTGAAAATGGAAGACAGGCACAGTCTCCAGCAGCAATATGATGCTGCACCAGCATACCTGGTGGTCTCACTGGCCCTGGGCATGGGTCAGGGTTGAACCTTAGGGAGGCTTAAGTGGGTTCTGGTAGACCTGGTGAATGAGAAGAGGAGCTGATGGGAGATGAAGGCCAGTTACAAGGAGAAAAAAAATGTTATTCCAATTCCTAAGCACGTAACCAGCTGTAGACTATACTTAACATGGTTGTCTTACAGCCTCCTCTCGCCAAAATACCTAGCTATCACTGTGTATTGAGAAAAGGACACAACAGCACAACTACTATACTGTTTCTTACTGATGCATTCTTTCATGTGACTGTCACAGGGAACCTTAGACAGATCATATAGTGGACAACACTGAGTGTATCTCTGTTTTTATATACATACACACACACACACACACACACACACACACACACACACACACACACACACACACAACGCACACATATTATTTCAGGGGATCCACAGCATCTCACATCTGGGAGTTCAGGCCCATCCTACCAAAATGACTTTTTTAGTGATTTTTAAGAGATATCACTCTTTTTAGATATCGCTTTTTAACTGTGATCATGCACAAGATGCATTTCTGTCATGGAGATGCAGCTGTGCATAATCTATTTTTAGTGTTCTCCTGGGTAGAAAAGTTCCAAACATACAACGAAACATAATAAAAATGTAAATCTTCTACAAAGAATTCCTTTGTTCTTCCCCTAAATTACCAGGACTGGGGGTTGGTATAATGATTAAGGTGTTTATCTCACAAATGCAAAGTACAGGGTTTGAAGGATAAATTAGCTGGGCTTAAATGGCCCACAAAGACAGCTAGCCTAGTACTTACCTATGAACCTATGAAGCTGACAAGAAAGACAAAACAAAAGTCATCTTAACAAGGGCTACCCTACTGGTGGATGAACTTTGATTTCTTAAATGTCAATTATCTGAGGCTCAAGACACCAAGGAGAAGAGCACTTCCACAAAAATAGTTGTTGGTAAGATGTGCTGGCAGTGATGCCCTTTTGTGGCAATTTCCCCCTTATTTACATTGGTGTGACTGTGAAGTTGGTATATATAAGTATGGGGGGGGGGGCTTGCCCCTGCAAAAAAAAAACATCTAAAAGATGTTTTTTTTAGAAGCCTTTTAAAATGATTGGTTTGGGATTCTGATCATCAGGTCGATGACTCATAGTGGAAGCTGTAATAAGACATGGCAGAGCAGCTGCATAATAAAAGCTAATGTAAAAGAGACATTATTATTAAAAATACATACCTATGAAATATAGAGCTTGTAGTACAAGTTTAGGAGATAGAAACACATAAGCTTACAAACCAAATATTAAGAGAAGAGGCGGAGGCATTATGAATCACCAATAAAACAGGAAATAGGAAACAACAACTCACTGTGTGCTGGGTTCTTCACTTCAGAATTTCTTTCCCACAGAAGAGAGACTGAGTGTACTGTTACTACCCATCCCGTTGTCAGCGGGACACTCACGGGTTGAGCTATCTCATCCCGCTGCCTGCACTGTGAAGCAGTGGGACTTTAAAAGTCCTGTTTTTTTTTATCACAATGAGTTGCCATGGAAAAGCCGAAAATACTTCTGTTTTTTCCACGGAATTCGGTTATGTCACCAACCCAGACCTGCAGGCAGAGTTATTCCCTGTTAGGTCTGGGTGTTGTAAATCGTGCAGCAACTGGATTCAGCTCTTAAAGGGGCAGGGATTAAACCAGGAAGAGCCCTACAAAGGTTGCGGCTGTAGAGCGTTTTTTTATTAGTGCTTCTGCAGCCGCTAATATTATAGGACTGAGATTTTCTGTTTCTCAAGCCAGGATTAGAGCTAGCCAGCCAACCACTGAAGCATGCAGGAAGCCTGCTAACCAGCCAGCCACTCAAGTCAAGCAGACAGGAAGACTGATAGCCAGCCAGCCACTCAAGTCAAGCAGGCAGGAAACTTGCTAGCCAGCCAGCTAGCCACTCCAGCAGGCAGGAAGCCTGCTAGCCAGCCAGCCACTCCAGCAGGCAGGAAGCCTGCTAGACATCCAGCCAGCCGCCATTCATCCAGCCAGCCATTCCAGCAGGCAGGAAGCCAGCTAGATAATGGTAAGTACAACAGTCAATAGTATTTTGTGGCTCTAGTTATTTAAAATGGGAATATTGTGTTTTATTTAAATTTATGTTTTACTTCTTTAGAGGTAAATGGGGTGCACTATGCAGTATTTAAATCTGTACAGTGGTTATTCTGAGATTTCCAAGTAGTAGTCAAAGGTATAAAAAGTGTGTGTGTGTGTGTGTGTGTGTGTGTGTGTGTGTGTGTGTGTGTGTGTGTGTGTGCGTGTGTGTGTAATTATAATTGTGGTTGTTTTGGGATAATTTGGAAGCATTCGTTTTTAAAGGCTGAAATGTGTGTATAGGAGGTTTTTTTATTTCGGTTGGGGGTAGTCTTCACAGATAAATATAGTGTGATATATTTCTATTGTTGTGGCTTTTTCAGGGTACATTCCATTTACAGACCGAAAAATGTTCGAAAATAGTTTGCACTTTTTTTGTGTGGAAATGCAATTTAATGGCGCAATTTAATGCCGCCTTCAAGAAGTTAAGATATACTGCTTTAGGTATTTTTCCTAGTGTTAGTTCTTGCAAGTTAAAGACTATGTGTGTATAACTCTATTTTTTGAGGGGGAATGTTCATAGTTAAATGTAGTGCATTTATTATTCTAGTAGGTACATGTTGCCAACTTGCCATAGCTGTATCAACATAATTTGCTTTTATAACTGGAAATGTGTATGTTTTATTTTTCCATGCTGTCTTTAATAAGGTTAAAATGTACTGCTTTGCTTATAATGTGAATATGAGTGTGCTGCTTTTACTTGGGGCTGTTTATTGCATCATGCTGGGTAAATTACTGTTATAAGTTTATTTTTATTTCTCTTAATTGCCATGTTTGGGGGCAAAAGGGGTCCATGGGGTATGCTGTGCATTGTAGTTTATTTTAGCTGCTCTTGCAAAAAGTACTTTTAAAAGGTAAAATCTTTACTTAACTTTAACTTTTTTTGTGTGGATGCATGTTCAGAAGTTAATGCAGTGAGTGCATTTGGAATTGTGCTAAAACATGTCACCATTGTTGCAGGTCAGTTTGCATTTATAAGTAGCAAAGT
Organism: Protopterus annectens; assembly: GCF_019279795.1. Lineage (NCBI taxonomy): Eukaryota > Metazoa > Chordata > Ceratodontiformes > Protopteridae > Protopterus > Protopterus annectens. Next base: position 1,396,910,773 of record NC_056729.1, read on the forward strand.
CTGTACTTTATTTTTAGTGATGTCTTCAATAAGTTTAGAATGTACAGCATTCATTATAATGTGATTATGGCCGGTGCTGCTGTTGGGCCTGTTCTTTATTGCATCATTGTGCTGTGTAAATTAGTGCTATACATTTATTTCTTTTTCCGTAATTGCTGTGTTCAAAGGTAAATAGGGTCTATGGTGTCCGCTGTGCATTCAAATTCATTTTAGAGTGGATTTTTAGCAAAGTAAAAATGTGTGCAACTTTATTTTCTGGAGGGGTGGGGGGACATGTTCGGTAGTAAATATATTGCGTTTTGTTTTCTACAAGCTGTGTTATTGTCAAGTTTCCAATGGCCAAATTGCCCCCCCCCCTACATTGTCTCCCTTCTGCTCCATTCCTCAGGTCTTTTATATGACAGTTTTCAGGTGTCAGTGTTTCTAGCCAGTTCTTTTGCATGCTAGTGCTTCTAGCCAATTATTTTGTATGCCAGTGTTTCTAGCCAATCTCCAGTGAATGTATATCAACTACTCTAGAAAGTGCTTCATGTTTCATATGCCAATGTTTTGACAGTTTTCAGGTGCCAATGTTTTTCAAAGCAGTTCTTTCAAATGCCAGTGTTTCTAGCCAGTTCTTTCACATACCAGTATGTCTAGCCAGTCTTCAGTGAATCCATATCAACTACTTTAGAAAGTGCTTCAGGTTTCATATGCAATGTTTTGACAGTTTTCAGTGGCAATGTTTTTCAAACCAGTTCTTTCAAATGCCAGTGTTTCTAGTCAATTATTTTGCATGCCAGTATGTCTAGCCAGTCTTCAGTGAATCCATATCAACTACTTTAGAAAGTGCTTCATGTTTCATATGCCAATGTTTTGACAGTTTTCGGGTGTCAATGTTTTTCAAACCAGTTCTTTCAAATGAGGGTGTTTCTAGCCAGTGTTTGTAGCCAGTTTTTTTTTTTTTTTTTTTTTGCATGCCAGTGTTTCTAGCCAGTTCTTTCAAATGACAGTGTTTGTAGCCATTTTTTTTGCATGACAGTGTTTCTATCCATCCGTCTACAGCCCCCTTTCCCCATTTTTGTACATGGAGTCATCGGGGCATCATTTAACAGTGACAATCATCTAGAGCCAAGGCTAGTTCATCCTCAGGTCTTCAATGAATCTACACAACTTTAGAAACTGCTTCATGTTTCATATGCCAATGTTTTGTGATTATTATCGGGTGCCAGTGTTTTTCAAACCAATTATTTCATGTGCCAGTGTTTCTAGCCGGTTCTTAATGTTTCATATGCCAATGTTTTGACAGTTTTCAGTGGCAATGTTTTTCAAACCAGTTCTTTCAAATGCCATTGTTTCTAGACAATTATTTTGCATGCCAGTATGCCTAGCCAGTCTTCAGTGAATCCATATCAACTACTTTAGAAAGTGTTTCATGTTTCATATAGCAATGTTTTGACAGTTTTCAGGTGTCAATGTTTTTCAAACCAGTTCTTTCAAATGAGGGTGTTTCTAGCCAGTTCTTTCAAATGCCAGTGTTTGTAGCCAGTTTTTTTTTTTTTTTTTGCATGCCAGTGTTTTCTAGCCAGTTCTTTCAAATGCCAGTGTTTGTAGCCATTTTTTTTTTGCATGACAGTGTTTCTATCCATCCATCTACAGCCCCTTTTTCCTATTTTTGTACATGGGGTCATCAGGCATCATTTAACAGTGACAATCATCTAGAGCCAAGGCTAGTTCATCCTCAGGTCTTCAGTGAATCTACACAACTTTAGAAACTGCTTCACGTTTCATATGCCAATGTTTTTGTGATTATTATTGGGTGCCAATGTTTTTCAAACCAATTATTTCATGTGCCAGTGTTTCTAGCCGGTTCTTTCATGTGCCAGTGTTTCTAGCTAGTTCTTTCATGTGCCAGTGTATCTAGCCAGTTCATTTGTGTGCCAATATTTTTCAAACCAATTTGTGTGCCATTTTGTCTAACCAGTTTTTTCATGTGCCAGTGTTTCTAGCCATTTCGTTCGTCTGTCAGTATGTTACTGCACCCTACTAACACAGTTTTACTAAATATGTTGCTATCAGGTAAGTACAGATTCAAGAATGAAGACAGCAGCAGCTTCATCCCAGTCAACCACCAACAAGAGAATGTGCAAGTGGCAGGATGTTTGGAAAATGGAATTCGAATGGATAGAGAAATGCAGTGATGTAAAAGGGGTCTATATTATATTATTGAAAAGACAGGTCCATGAACAACACTTACATCGAAAATGTTGTTCAGCGAATTTGCTCTCCCACACCGCCCGGAAATTATATACATCAACTCCGAGATCGCACTATGGTGAGGAAAGGGCAAATTTTCCGATCTTCACTGTACTGTGATCTTACTATGAACAATTCACTGTACCGTGATCTTACTATGAACAATTCACTGAACAGCATTTTCGATGCAAGTGCTGTTCGCTGACCTGTCTTTTCGATAATATAATATAGAGCCATGTAAAAGCATTCTGCATGTACTGCAAAAAGGAATTCCTAGTGACCCACTGTGGAAGAAATAATGTTGCATAACATGAGACAAATGTACAACAGACCCATCATAGAGTACAATGCCCCATTTGGGATGTACCTCACAAGACACTTCAAACAGCTGGAAAGACCACGAAAGCACCTCACCAAGAGGATTACTGGCCTCAAACATATGTCCTATGCAGCCCGACTGAAAAAACTCCAGCTGTACTCAGTGGCATATCGCTTACTCAGAGGTGATCTCTGCCTGACTTACAAAGCCATGTCCAACTCAGAATTGATGGACATGCTCCACCTAAAGAAATCCAAGTCACTGTGAGCCACGCGCTCTTGTGAGCTAAACCTCGCCACAACAATAAATAGAACATGCTGGAGGGATAGATTCCTGTCACAGAGACTCCCCATGCTTTGGAACAAAATTCCTAACTACATTAGGCAGAGCCCCTCACTAACACTCTTAAAGAGAAGCCTTGACGAGTGGATGGGTAACAGAAAATACACCCCTGGGATCACTTCATTGGCTCTGCTTGATAGAGGCTCAGTTAATTAATCAATGGGGTGGTGAAAGCTGACACACTCGGGCTAGGCTTAAAAATGCCCTCGGGCAGATAGCCTAGTACCTACCTATGAACCTATAAGACTGCTATTCTCCAAGCAAAATCCAGTCACCTGATGACAAAGTGGGCAAGGAACACAAACCTTGAGGGACCAGAACTTATCATCATTACAGCAGAAGCCTCTGAGGTATTCCATGCTGTTAAGCACAATATTTCCTATAACAGTTTGGACTGTGCAGTAAAGTTGGCCAGCCAGTTGTACAGTGACTCGGACCTTGCAAAAAAACTATCTTGCGGAAGAACCAAGGCTGAAGCCATTGTTGAAAATGTTTTGCGACCGTACCCATTGGAAGGCTTCCTGCATGACCTTCAGAAACCAGGCACTTCATTTGCATTATCATCAGATGCTTCGAACAAGAGGGAACATAAAATTATTTCCACTTGTGGGGTATCTTTCTAAAGAAGAAGGGGTGGTGAATGGCCTTTTGGACTTCTATTAAGACCCTGATGAATGTGCCCAAGCTATATGACAGCAGATTTTGAACATTATGGAAAAGCACTCCTTGCCCTGCAACAGCATTTCAGCATATGGGGCTGATAATACCAGAGTGAACTAAAAATATGGTGTGGACAGCAGATTAAGAAAAAGTCCCATCACTCCAGAAGGCTAACTGTGTTGCCCACATAAATCATAATGCAGCCAAAAAAGCTGCAGCACAAGTACCTTACGATGGAGTTTTGTGGTATGGAATTTGAGAGTCTCTTAAGACATGTGCCAACAAGGTGGCTGTCACTACTGCCAGCCATTGAAAGAAAAGTGAAAAATCTCCCAGTGCTCCAATCCTATTTCCTCTTCCAGGGAGAAGAGGAGACCCCCCAGCAGATATGGCAGTACTTTTCAGCTAATGAATAGGCGAGAATGCATTGCCTACACTGCCCCTGTACTATTTGCACTTTCTCAGTGTTGTTCGTGTGGATTTCAATGAGCATATAAGTACATTAGAAAAAACAACACTTACTGCCACGGAAATATTTTCTGTAATGGTCTCTCAACGAAAAACTGCACGCAACAGCTAAAGAATGACTGGGGCTACTCGAAGAATCAAAGAAGACAATTTAAAGGACAATATAATAAGAAAACGAGATGGAATTGAAAGGTGGGACTATTGTTTGAATGACTCTCTTGTCTTAAACCTTTCAAATTGTGAAGTTTCTGATTTAGTTTTGTAAGTGTTGAATTTTGGCCTTAAGTTCATGCCTACAGCATCGCCCAGATTACATGTGTTAAAAAGTGAAATATTTAGATTAAGTAGAAAGTTGCACTTGATTGATTGATTCAACAAACGGAACTATGAAGGTCCTATTAAATGTAATGATAGTCTGAGTGAGTCTTTTTATTCATGTTTTTCTAAAGAATGCTCTATGGGGCATGATATTAATGCATACAGTAATTTAGATACTAGTAATATTCCTGTAGTTAGGCAGTTTATTCCCACATTTGTGAATTCTAGTATACAAGGCTATATCCACTTTAAGTTTTTCAGATTGAACAACTTTTTTTATGAGTGTATTGCAAATAAAAACAATATAATTTATAATCTGACTAAAGAACACTGGCGGGCTTTTTCAGCATTTTGTAAGTATAGAACACTGGTGGCAAAACAGTCGGATAAAGGGAATCAAACTGTTATTTTGCATTACACCCAATATCTTAAGATGTGCTATTCTCGTCTTAATAATGGCTTAGTGTATGAAAGGTGTGATACATCTAAGTATTATGAGTCCATTGAAGAATATAAGAATTTATTGAATAAAGGACTATGGGCTATTTCACAGATGGAGATGGAGATGTGGAAAAAAAAAGTTTGGTGTACAAGACAGTAAAATAGTATTTTACTGCTCACCAAAAATTCCATCTTACATAAGAGATAGCCAAGACTTTTTGAGTAAATTACAGGGCCTGAAATTGAAAAGTTCTATGTATTGGTTATGTATGGATATAAAAGGTTTGTACACTAATATAAAACATGCTGAAGGGATACAAGCCATGCATTATTTCTTAGGAGATTCTCCTTTTTCTCATTATGTGACTGAATTATTGTTTTTTATGTTTAAAGAATAACATTTTTTGTGTTTAATGAGGAAGTTTGTCATCAATTGCAGGGCACTGCAATGGGGGCTGCATTTGCCCCTATGTATGCTAACTTAGTTATGGCTAAGTTTGAGATGGATTACAAATATTGACATAATTTTTATAAATCTCATGAAGATTTTTACTTTAGATTTATAGATGATTTAATATTTTTATGTGATGGAAATGTAGTAGGTGCCCAGTCATTCACAGCTGATCTCAAATGGGATCTTTCATTTCACCCTGACCACTTCTCTGAAAACTCAAATTACTGAAAACTCATTTCACTAAATCTCATTTCACTGAACTGCAATTAGTATATATGGCACTGTGTAGAGTACTGTAAGGCAAGTAAAAGGTATATGCCCTTTTCTCCACTGCAGTGTGATCCTGGAGTTAGTATATACAGTTAGGGGGGTGTTGGGGGTGTAGCCTTGTTTGTTTTATATTGTATTTTACCAAAAACTTCAAAACAATACATTTTAAACAATAGACATGCATAGTTGCAACACCAATGACTAACTCTTTCCAGAAGACAATATGCACTCAAACTAAGTGGGGGGAGGCTATGCCTCTCACACCCCCCCAACAATATATACTAACTCCAGGAACTTTTCTAGTGGAAACTTTGTTGGATGACAAAAGGATATGAAAGTCAGGAGAAGAGATCCTGGATTACTGAGAAACCATGAGGTCTACTTGAGGCCTCAAATGTGTCTGTCAGGTGAGACATAAGGTCTAGAGTTGGATCCAGAAGCCAGGGTGGGTGTACAAGATGAGGCCAAAGGAAGGGAAACCAGATCTAATGAGGCCAGTAAGGTGCGATGAGCATAAATGTGCTCTTCAACAGAGATGCTTTCTGGAGAAATTTGGGAATGAGGGGTATTGGGATGCAAGCATAAAGGGGACTGGAGGGTCAAGCATGAAGTACAGTGTCTCGGGGGGATCAGCGCAAAGAACCTGCTGCACTTGTTGTTCAGGGGACATGCAAAAAGAATGCAGCATGGGTGGCCTCATTGATGGAATATCCTCTCCGCGACCTTTATATAGAGAGACCACTCATGAGGCACTAAAATAGATATGTTTAACCTGTCTGCAATCATGCAAGGGTTCCCCAGGATGTACGCTGCTATTAGAAAGTGACTGGAGTAGATTTCCCATTGCCATACTTTCACAGCTTCTTGATAAAGGGGATGAGACCTGATTCCCCCTTGTTTGTTGATGTACCAGACTACTAACATACTGTCCATCTGAATCGCAACAGTTCCAGTTGGGAGTGAGTCCTGGAAGGCCTGCAATGCTAGGAGGACAGCTCTCATCTCCAGGACATTGATATTCACATTGAGCTCCTCGGGGGACCATGTGCCTTGGACCATACTTCCCAGGTAGTGCCCCCCCCCCCGATCTGAGAGGTGTCCATGGTCACTGTGGCCTTGGATGAGGGTGAACAAAGGGATGACCTTCTTGTATTTGACTGGAATGGATCCACCACAGAAGGTAATTTTTACAAGCTGGCATTATTTAGATTTGACTGGATAAAGGTTGTAGGAGAACAGACCATTGAGTTACGAGTGTCCATTTGTCCATTGGAGGATCCTCATATGGTACCTTGCTAGCGGTACAAGAATGATTGCAGCTGACATGGATCCCAGTGCTTGAACTATCAGATGAGCTGAGAGACAAGAGCACTGAATGACCTTTTTGACCTGGCACTTAATTGTTTGGCTCCGGGACTGAGGGAGAGAAGCTATTTGAGTGGTTGTATTTAACAGACCACCGATGAATTCCAGTATCTGAGTTGGCTCAAGTTAAGATTAGTTGTAGTTGATGGAGATCTCCTGATGAGAGCATAACTGGAGTATGTAGCTCCAAGCTTGAATAAGATGATGCTTGGTCGGAGCAGTTATGAGTCAGTCATCTAGATATGGAAACACCTGGAATCCCTGACGTCTCAAATGAGCTGCAACTACTGCCATGCACTTGGTAAACACCCCAGGGGCTGTGGTGAGACCAAAGGGCAGTACTCTGAATTGGTAATGAATGAATCCCAGCCAGAAGCGTAGATACCTCCTGGAACATCTGCTGATTTTTAAATGACAGTATGCATCCTGAAGATCTGTTGAGCACATCCAGCCGTCCTTGTGCAGAAAAGGCAGAAATGACTGAATTCTGACCATCTGGAGCTTTGTATACAGAACTGATTGATTTAGTTTGCTGAGATCCATGATTGGTCTCCAGTCTCCTGTTTTCTTTGGAACTAAAAAGAATCTTGAGTCAGTTCCAGACTTTTTCTGGTCTGGGAGGGACCTCTTGGAAGACTCTTTTTTTTTCTAGCAGCTTGTTTATTTCTAGTGCTGCTGATTCCCTTTGCTTGGGTGAAACATCAGGGATTTTGATACCAGCAGGAATGGATAGGAAAAGGGTATTATATAACCTCTGGATATTATTCTCTGCACCCATGAATATTTTGTAATTTCTAGCTATGTTCTCTGATGCAGGGAAAGACAACCTCCTACTGCCTCCAGAGATGGAAAGTCACACCTCCTTTCAGGAGCGCTGATAGGATCTGTCACAGAAAGTATTCCTTGATCCCTGGTTTTGCAGACCACCTTTGCTGTGGGGACGGCTTCTTCCATTAGAGTCCCCCTCCCCCCTGCCCCTAGGGGAACTGTCTCCACGTGGATCTTGGAAGACAGCCTTGGATTTTTTTAACCACATTTTCTGTCTGCCTTGTTGGTTCCTAGTAAAGGTCTGTTGAGGGGTCGAAAAATGTATGCCCACAGCAGACGTGGCTTTTCCTTCCTGCTCCCACCTAGAGAGTTTGTCTTTAACTTTGGGACCAAATAAAGAACTTCTGTCAAAAGGAGCATTAACAAAGGAAAATCTGAAGGGTTCCACAAAGTCACACAAGTGCATCCAGGCATGTCATCTGATGGAAACGCCTGCACCACCACCCGTGATGTACCTTCAGCTGTGTATGGGATAAGCCTCATGGATGAGTTTGAAATGGACTGAAGGGTAGCCAACTGTGAGGATATAGTGCTCTGAATTATTTGGCACATTTTACAAGACACCAGAAGGATTTATTAAAGAACTTTCCAAACCTTTTCTGAATCTTGTAAAATGTGCCAAATAATTCAGTCGAATAAAGGCAAAGGTTACTGAAGCATAGACACACTTCCCAAACGTGTCCACCCTCCTAGACTCCCTGTTAGGGAGATGGACAGAAATAATTTGTTCTGCCAGTTCCTTCTTAGTGTACACTATAACAACCATAGCATCACAGGAAATCCCTTACTCCAATATGTTCTACACTTGGGTGGTGCCCGGACCCGATCTGGTCTCTGAGGGATATACTCAACTGTATCAGGCTCCTTCCACACTTATTGAGAGACCAAATCCATGAGCTCATCAATGAGCAGAGTCACCCAGGAGGTACACAGGCCAGCGCCAAAGGGCTCCAGGAACACCGACTCCTCTTGGGAAGTGTTATCAGGGTACCAACCACCCCTTTGTTTTAGGAACTCCAAGATGTCTCTAAATGAGACATTGATGGGTGATGATCTGAGTGGGGGGGGGTGTCTTCCCCTTCATCAAAGTCAGTGTCCTCCATGACAGAATCTTGTGGAGAGTCTAAGTGTTTCCTTTCACACTTCCTCTTCCTAGGGACTTTTTTGGTGGGATGCTCTGGAGAAGTATAGGAAGAGATTAATATGCCCTGCTGGGTTGTCTAGAGACTGGTTTGGGCTGGCTGACGGTACAGCTTCGACAGTCATCTGGATCCAAAGTACTCTGTGCCAGACCACTCACAGACACCATCAGAGTCAAGGATGTCAACATCTTTGGATCCAGGTAGGATGACTCAAGGACTTTCGGATCCAATAGCTCCAAAACCGAAGGTCATATCGGAGATGGAGACAACAATGGAGGAGTAGTACTGACAAGTATTCCTGGACCCAATGGGGTCAGAGCCAGGAGAACTCCCATTTCAATCTGCATCTTTAGGAATTTCCTCATCATTCTGTTCACATCAGCTTCTGTAAGGATCTTGGAAGATTGAATGGATGAGGCCATGAAAGAAGGTGATGCCAAAAAAGGTGATGGGAGACGAGGTGACTGAATCCGACAATATCAGAGGTGAGTGGATCTGTAGAGATCTTTCTGTTTTAGATTTCAGATCTGAAGCTGTTGGATCTGACGTTTTAGCATGCTTAAGAGGAAGTTCTGAAGATGGAGCTAAAGCAATAGAAGTTGTCAGCTCCGGAGATCTTTACAGACACTCTCTAGTTTGGGAATCTCCTCTTTTGCCTGTTCTTTTCAGGGTTTGAGCCCCAGAGGCTGTAGAAGCAGGTTTAGAGGGCAGCAAGCTCCTAAGAATCAATGTACTCTTTCGGCCAATCAAAGCAGTGTATTAAACCCTTTACAGATGTCACAGTTGGTGTCGAGGTAAGTAGGCCTAAACAATATACGCACTTTGAATATAGATCTGAGTTAGGAATTTTGTGGCCACAGGCCACATATTTTTTAATACCTGAAGGTTTAGCAGACGTAAAGAGAAAATAAGTAAAGCAAGTTAGTAGAAACGTTATTTATTTATTTTTTTTTACAAAAAGGGAGAGAAGTTACCAACAATGGTAAATCAAAGAGAGTACTAGCAAAGTATTTTAAGGGACAGTATTACCAACTATGGTATTAGAGAATACTCAAAAGAATAAACTAATAAGAGAAGAAACAAACTGTAATAACTTCCTAAAAAGTTATAAAAGTTATATAAGGGAAGAAAGAGCAAAAGGTATATAGAAAAAAATAGCTTTGTAATTGAAATTTAACTCATTAAAAACTACTATAACAGCACACTTGAGAGTTTATAGTGACCACGTCCAAATGCTACGGTGGCAAACGAGAGCTTAGGTATGTTAGGGTATTATGGGTACAGGGAGAAGCTCGAGAGTTTCAGTGTTCCATGAGCTGGAAAAAGCGGTCAAGTCGGATCCAAGCATCAGATCCGAACCCAACAGTTAAGGAATGAATAAAAATGAAAACATCAGATTGCATATTCACTCATTCAGCAATGCATTAATATCCTCTGTATTACAGTATCTTGACCTGAAAGTACACCTTCTTTAATCCTACCCCATGTTGAGCTTAGTTTCTTCCCTTCCTGACAGTTAGGCACCACGTTCACACAAGAGGGTACAGCGTTATATACATGCTACATGACTTCTACCTTAATTATTTACATATGTATGCATCTAAGTACACATGTACTTATTTATTTACACTTGTTTATCTGGAAAGTCTGACAGAGCAGAAACCCCCTTTACTTTGGCGATCCAGGGATAAAAGCTCCAGAACATACAAAAACACAAAATATGAAAAAAAAATACATCACGTTAAACTTTAAACACAAGAAAATATGCTCCAGGGAACTAAGTAAAAACAGCAGTCTAGGAAATCAAACCAAGTCAAACATAACCGTTTACTTTCAGTAGGAAAGTTGTATATATCATCACATTAGTTTGTACATAAATTAAGACAAGCGTTGAGGTTGTACAGAGGCATACTGAAATGAGGGAAAGATTAAGGTTGTGCTAGGCACACTATAAGAAAAACAGATGGGGGTACTGTCAGAAGACAGCTACACGGTATAATTACAAAAATCAGATGGGACAGTAAAAGAGAGTAGGGATTATGATTTGGAGTGACAGTCTGCAAGTCTGCAACTAAAGGATAGAAAATATGAGTGAGCGGGTCTATATTAAAATAGCGAATACCTAAATGCCGACACATAAATAGCGAACCGTGAAAACACCGAATGCCCTGAAGCGCGAAAGTCGAAATATCGAATTGTCATAGTTGGCCCTTATCCAGTATAGCTCCCTAATGTAAATGTGCAATAGTTATGGACCTTAAGGTTACGGTGCGGGTTAAGGTAAGTGCATACATAGTAATACATACAACCTTTACTTTAGGGTTAGAAGTAGGGTTATGTTAAGTGTATGTATAGTAATATAGTTGTGTAGCTGAATGTATACGTAAATTATACTATTCCCGTAGTTGGGTGTTCTTTGTTTATAGTTAGATACATTTGTGTGTAGTGAACGTTTGATTAGGATATTGGATATATGGGTGAAGTGTAGATATGGGGAAGTGTGGATTATTTATTTTGTTTGGGTAGGTAGTACATAGCGGGCAGTGGGGTTGGCCAACTATGGCAATTCGATATTTCGAATTTCGCATTTCAGGACATTCAGTGTTTTCTCAGTTCGCTATTTGTGTGTCAGTGTTTAGGTATTCGCGTAAGTGAGGTTTCAGTATTTTAATACAGACCCGAGTGAGCTGCGTGTAAGTAAGGGTGTCTGCAGAACAGAAATATTGCACCGGAAGAAGTGGCCATCAGTAAGACAGCCTCATCTTCTTCTTCTTTCAGCTGCTCCCGTTAGGGGGCGCCACAGCGGAGCAACTGTTTCCATTTCTTCCTGTCCTCTGCATCTTGCTCTGTCACACCAACCACCTGCATGTCCTCTCTCACCACATCCATAAACCTTATCTTAGGCCTTCCTCTTTTCCTGTTACCTGGCAGCTTCATCCTTAGCATCTTTTTCAAAATATACTCTACATCCCTCCTCAGCACATGTCCAAACCAATGTAATCTTGCCTCTCTGGCTTTGTCTCCAAACCTTCCAACCTGGGCTGACCCTCGAATATACTTATTCTTAATCCTGTCCATCCTCGTCACACCCAGTGCAAATCTTAACATCTTCAACTCTGCCACGTCAAGCTCTGACACCTGCCTTTTTGTCACTGCCACTGTCTCCAACCCATATAACATAGCTGGTCTCACTACCGTCTTGTAGACCTTCCCTTTCACTCTTACTGGTACTCGTCTGTCACAAATCACTCCTGACACTCTTCTCCACCCACTCCATCCTGCCTGTACTCTCTTCTTCACCTCTCTTCCACACTCACCATTACTCTGAACTGTTGATCCCAAGTATTTAAACTCATCCACCTTCGCCACCTCTACTCCCTGCATCCTCACCATTCCTCTATCCTCCCTCTCATTCACACACAGATGGCAAATCCAATGTGTCTCTTTATTTTGATTCTTTCTTAAAGATATATTGTAAAAGTTAGTGAGTAGGCTTTCAGATGGTTTCCTTATGTTGATGTTGGATTCACCATCTAGGGATTCAACAAGGACATGGGGAGAACAGACACAACACAGGCAGTGGCTAAAAAAGCAAAACTGATTCCCAGAGCCTGGAGCTTTTCAGAGTACCTATCTTATGAGCTGATCTCATGAACAGCTTCATCTTGTTACATGTAGGGCAGAGAATATTGATTTCATGGCCACTGTCTGCATTTTAAAAGAATTAACCTGTGTATCTTGAAATGACATATATTATTTACATAGTGCAGCTAGAAGGGAAAGTACACAGAAAAATACATACTAAACAGTGACAACTGACAACATCAAAATCCAGTGAGTTATAAACTACATACAGATTTGTGACTTTGCCAGGTAATGTTTTGGATCATATTTTCAAATTTTACTTGTAGCTACTGAAAAAAGTTAGCATTATTGTTTCTTGTTCATCTCCAGCTTTCTCATGTTTCCTCTTCTGCCTTTCAGCAAACCAACATGTGCAAAGTTCAGTATTAGTTTTATACAAGCTCATGGCCTTAACATAGGTCTTTAACAAGCTTGACATCCTTCAAAAGATGAATCATATACTCTATTTACCAACCAAGTATCAAGACTTTTTTGAAAGATGATAGATCATCTGCCTTTCTTATTTTGTGAGGGAAGATGTTCCACATCAATTCTGCTCAACAGTTGAAAGAAAGCCTTTTATTGTCTTGTTTCATATTTGGGGACAACCACAAAACCTCTTGTTCTGAGTCTCGATGTAAAGACTTTTAATTTCAATGCCCATTTTAGCTGTTAGCAACTCATTATTAACACACTTAAAACACACCTTCTATGCTGATTCCTTCAGCCCCCAAGTCTCATCTAAGGCACAGTCCAGTCATCATGCAGCCAACATTTGCAAAGACTACTTACGGACTCAGTGCAATTACAAAACCGGGTATCAATCAAGTCAAGTGCAATTTCCAAACAAAGTATTAGACAAGGTGGGAGAGGTCAAAGTACATGCCTGTCAGAGATATGACAAAAATGAAGTGCTGAGGCAAGTAAATGGACCATGTTAAAGAGTCCCCAAGTTGTTCCTGAGTACCTTACTTCTTCAATTTTGTGAATGAAAATCATGTCACAGAAGGGTGACTGAGCTCCCCAAATCTATTCTTTGGAAGTAAAGATGTCATGGGTGACTTCCAATCTGCCTGCAGTGATATTCAGTGGCTACAGACGTATCACTTATTCTTTAACTTTAGAAAACTCTGTGGAAGACAACAGTTGTAAGGATGTTGGACTTAACAGCTAATGCCAACTGCAGGTGCAACATTTAATGCCTTCACAAATATGGTCCTGGAAACAAAGTTTGTCTTCAGCTTCTGACACCATAACAAGAGAAAAGTCTATATGAAGGAGACAGAGGTACAGTTTACAGATGCTTATGGAAACTAAACTTGTGTACTTGATTAATTTAAAACCAGCCTGAAGGTTAAATAAGAAAAGTGTTATAATTCTTTCCCAATTTAGATAATGCCAGTTTTGTCATACACATGTGGAAGATGTTTTTTTCTGCTGAACATGAACCTTCCCCAGTAAGACTCTGCCCATTCATTCCGCCATACTAGGGAATTAAAGCAGTAGAGTATGGTGGGAAAGGTTATCAAGAGGGGCTGTCATACAAGCAGACATGAGGATAGCTTATGCCCTAATGCAGCATCCTGGCAATGAGGATGATTTTGCGTAGCCTATCATTACCTTCTGTGCAGGGGGACAAGCTAACCATGTCACCACTGTCAGTCATATCACCTTCCTCTGCAACTGCATGCTCCAGTATACTCATTAATGAAGGCTACCACCAGGCAGTAACTTGGTCAGCTGAAGGCCTGTCTCCAGGATGTGCACCATGTTGCCACTCTTTCTCTGAGACACTGTGACTGTATGCATTCTGTTCTGCCCCCCCCCCCCCCCTTCCAGGCTGAACATGTCCTCCCTTGCCAGCTCTGTCATGCACCTAAAGTGCTGCCAATAAATGAGTCACTGGGACACAGGGGTTTATCACTCTACACCACCAGAGCAGGCTCATGTGGAAAATGTTTAGACCATTAGATGTTGTCTTGTTGAGACACATTTCACTTTCTTCTCTCCCTCCCTGTAAAAGGAGTTAAAACTGTTTATTTAAAGTCTGTACCTTTCTAAATTCATAAATAATCCCTTAGACATATGGTTAGTAGAAGTTTTAAACTCAAACACATATGGATGATTATCTTGCCAGTCCATTGAGGAATTTGTACAATTACGTGAGTGTTGACTCTTTGAGGTCATTTCATTGAAAGTAAAAAAAACTCAGAGCATCATCTTATTTTCTGTTTAAAAAAGACTGAAGTCCAGTCCTCTTGGGCAACAATGGTGCCATCTCAAGTGTTAAACAAGTTTCACTTCAGTTTCCTTTACCTAACTATAGCCACAGTTGCACAACTGCTGTTCCTTGATAAGTATGGAACTTACAGTGGGCCATAATAATAAATACAGAATACTCATGTCACAAACTTGACTCGCCTTGTAACGCAACTAGCTTTGTAACCTTGCACATATTCTGATTTTCAAATTCAGATAATCTAATTCTCTCATGTCTCTTACCCCGGCAGCCTTCACTGGACACAAATGTATTCATCCAGAAGGTACAAGGACCTCTGTATTATCTTTCAAAAGTGCAAGTTATTTGCAGTGCAAATGAGGATAGTGAGTCACCATGCACATTCTCAGTTGTACTGCAACAAAAATACAACTTTGGTGCCACATCAATCCACAAGGAGAACAGAGCTACCTTTAAAGTTATGCTTCACATGCTAACTGTATGTGTAAGTATTCGAGGACGATGAAACGACAGAGCTGGGCTATGAAGAACACTGAAAATGAAAAGGCAGCTTCCAATATGAATTGCCAAGTTACTTTACAACAAAGTTACAATCGGATGCCCTGAGCTTACAGACACTAAATCGATGGTTGCACATAAGGGAATCACTGCAAGTGTACACAGAGAAACCACATTCACACTGGATTCTTATGAAAAACACACAGTCATATTATGATTACCCAGAAAAAAATTAAAGAAAATAAGCACTTTTTTAATCCAAAAAGATGTGTACGTGGGTATAATCATCCCCCATCATGTGCTTTCACATCCTGGATAACTGCTGACAGACATTTAATGGCCAGTCCACAAATCCCTCTTTGTACCTCAGTAGTACTTTCTCAAAAGTCAGAACTGAGTATCACAGGAGAAATTGTTTATAAAATAAGAACAATGTGGCTTTGTCTGAATTTTTACCTAAACAGACATAGTTTCATGTCAGAATGCATAACTGTGGTGTCATACAGTGGCTCCAATTTGCCTGTGAGTACTTAATGGAATGAAACGAGTTCACAGCATTTTAGGCAGAGTGAGATTTGCAAGCTCCTCCCATCTTTTTGTTATGGTGTTACACACTGCTATATATTTAAAGGAATTGTTCCAGATAACAATAATGAGTAAGCAAGCATGGTAACGTGTAAGCATGTGGACATCAGAAACTGGAGGCAAACATTAAGGACTGACATGGAGTACGTCCAGTGACTTTCAAGATTACACCTTCTTGTGTATTTGGTGGGAGAAGTATTCATATATTGGTATCTGGATACTCAAGCCAGCTTTCTTCCTTTTGTTGGCCTAAATTATAAATGACAGTTACTGAAAATAAACAAAGAATGTCCAACAGTGTTTCTTTCTGGTGAGTGTATGAACTACGCCACAGTTTGCTCTCCTAAACCGGAAAACATTTATTGGATTACGGCACATTTATTTCAGTATACTGGAAAACAAAATCATTGGTCACATTAGAGTTCATGTAAAACCTTCTACTAGTTTAGCTGTAGACTGTCACTCATACGACTGCCCTACAAACAAGTAAATCGTGAAAAAGAACTTCAGCAGGCTGAAAACTCTATGTTTTTGTCTGGCAAAGACATAATATATATTTGCTCTGAAAAACATCATATATAAAGCACAAAAGCTGCAGTATATTGGGCACTTACAGGAACTATTCATTGGCTTAATCTTATATTATTTTAATGCAAAAGTTTAGCTGTATGCTTTCATCCTGTCAGGTTTAGCATAGTGTCGATCTGCCAAGTCGCATGCATTTTATTTAAAGTACGCTCTGCTTGTAATTAGATAGTAAAAAACACTAATGGATGTACAGTACTGTAGCCTCAAGTAACACTCTATTAAACAAGGACATTGCTTAGAGTTTTGGCACAAATCTGACGGGATCAGGAATTCTTGGAACAGAGTAGCCTTTACTTAAAATCTTCAGCACTGATGAACAGATAACCATACAGAGTTTTAGTGTATTTGTGTTTCTAAAATGTGGCCTGCTGCCGAGTTGGCTATAACTGTAATTTAAGCCTGAATCTGGCCATGGGCCCTGGCATTCAATCACAGGCTAAACATTTTAATAAACAGCTGAGAAACCACAAGTTTAGCCTGACAACTATATACTGCTGTTTAAAAGAACTTTTTAAACAGTTTCTATAGTAATGCAAACATCTTTATCAAGCATTTGCAACTTGGGTTCATAAGCAGATTGTTATGTTTAAGGACTATGCACTACACTACACTCTCTAACAAGATGAGCTAACTTCAGAACCTAGCATTAAAGATCATGAGCAAAGAATAAATGCAACTTAAAAATCATAGCTGTAAGCAGACTGCAGCTTCACCGTTGCAATTACTTATTTATATGAAAGGAAGGGTTGTTGTAAGGTTTTGTTGCTAAAAAAATAATTGTAAAAGTTCTGCAAACAAAAATAACTGCAGCTGAAATAACTGCAATGTCCTACTAATGATACTGACTTTTTTTTTTTTTGCTCAACAAGTTCAAGCTGGGGTGGAGAGGCAGCGTACCAGCTCTGGTACCAGCACTGGGCACTAAATGAGTCAGCTATGGCTCTGGTTGGTTTCTCATTACACACATACTATAGAAGGGAAACCGCTTTAGCATACACACTAAAATTCTCAAAATTCATCCTTTGTGACATATCTTACAATCTGGACATCCAACACAGTATGTCAATCAATTATGCACTGAAACAACTTTTACAAGCTAGACGCAAGATAACCTCATATGTGCATCCCCAGTATAGCATTTTCAGAAAAAAAAAAAAAAAACATTCATACCTTTCTCACCTCTTCCTTCCGAGTGGGACATGCATCTTATCCTGAACTGATTTTGAAAGATGACCATATTCTCAGATGGTAGCTTGACAGTTCATGATATAAAACTAGGACATATGTGTGTGTGTGTGTGTGTGTGTGTGTGTGTGTGTGTGTGTGTGTGTATATATATATATATATATATATATATATATATATATATATATATATACACACACATATACACACACACACATGTGTGTGTGTGTGGATACATACATATATATATATATATATATATATATATATATATATATATGTGTATAGATATAGATTTATATGTATATATGTATATATATATATATATATCACTGTATTGTACGATTCATGTTATACAACTAGCACATTTGTATTGCATACGGTATTGTACAGCACATTGTATCTGTAACAAACTGCGTTTACTGAAAAGATTGCTCTCCCACTACATACTTTAGCTACCACTGAAAGCTAAAAAATCTAACATACCGAACAATGAAATACTGCCACCAAGCTTGAAAATATGCAAACAAGACAGACAGCATGACTAAAAACAGAGAGCACGACTGGGCTGGTGGCGTGGCTTTCATTCACTAAGATTGTTTACAAATTCACTCTCCTGCTAATCTAGCTCAGCTACTCAGTTTGGTGATAGTCCCGTCTTTCTCTTTGTTCATATAAATGTGCATACCTCTCAGACTGCAGACATCAAAAATGGGTACCAAGCCTTTTGAAAAGTACGCATAACCAACTAAACATTTAGGCATAATTAGCATGTTTGTATACTTAATGACATATGACTACTCCCACTTCCAGAAGGATAGTGAGATATGCAAGCAATGCCCAAAAATAAACAGAAACCAATTTAACTGATAGCCCATTCTCTAAGTGAAATAATGCCCTATAGGATCTGTGTTATTTGTGGAAATAATGCATGCCCAGGGTTGTTCTGAGGTCCGAAGCCACATGCATCAGGAAGATCACACTGAAACTGTTTTAGCTTCCCAAAATGTTCTGGACTGGCTGTGGTTTAATCTTTACTGTGAGAGTACAAGACAACAAATTTTCTAACTGTAAAACGTATTATGCAACAGTGCTAGCTGTCTCACAATCTAGCCCACAATGTACATGCAAAAAATGTAAACATAGCTGAAAAAGTGCGTAACATGAACTAGTAATAGCTAAAATTACACGTGTATGATCACAAAGCACTATGTACAAATGAGATTAGCTAAAATGAACATTTAGGACTAGCTTGGAGAAATTGTTAAAATTTAAAAGGTAATAACTTGTACAGTAGTTAGCAATAGATCTCAGATTAATCAAATACATATATGAAATAACACACACTAGTCTGTAAAACAGATGGAAAATATCTGAAAGTTGTAAAATGTAAGTTGCAACAAATAATGCTTGTTCATAAAATGAGCTGAAGAAGGACAATGTTTGAACTACACACACAAGAGGAAATACAGTACTTGTAAGTTTTCATTTTAGGATGAGTAGCAGTCTGTTTCAAAAGAATGTAGATTATGAGTATGCATATAAGTGTAACCAAAGGAAGTAGAAAAGTTACAATTTTTTGGGTTTCAACAAAGTATGAGTTACATAATTATACCTCTGTACCCAAGCAACACCAGAGGTCAGATGAATTTTCAGTTTTGCTAAAAGTCTTTGTTGTCACAAAAGGAAGTATTGCCAGCCCAGCTATCTGGAATTTTGTAAATAATTATATGCCATTTGAGAATATCAATGCGATTTATATAGAAGTGTGACAGATAGAGATACTGCCAGCACAGCTGTCTGGAATTTTGTAAATAACCATGTCATTTGTGAATATCAACATGAACTATATGTTATTAAACTGCTGGTACAGAAGTGTGTGTTGAACAGGGTTTTGCAGTACTGAGCTTAAAAGATGTATCTACAGTGTAGCTTACTGGAACATAGAATATTAACTTGCAAAATTTAAGAATAGTTGAGACTGAAGTACTTTATTGCTGGGCCATAAACAAGAGATGTTATCTTTCAGTTTCAGTCAACAGGATGCCTGTACTAGGGGAATCTCTGTGTTGCCGTGAAAGAGAGATTACTAGGCTTGAAAGGCAGAAGTGTTTTATTGTTTTAGGACTTCCAGGATCTGCAAACATCTGAGGAAAAATGTTTATTTATGCATTTTTCACTGAGAGAAGCTAAATGTTAGTAGTTTATGATAATTGGGGTTTAGCTTGGGAACTTAAGTCAGGTGACAAAAAGTGATGTAATCCAAGCTAACCCAGAAGTAATATTTGATAAATTAAGAACTCTCTAAGAGAGAGAGAGAGAGGGGGGGGGACATTTTGTATTTGTCTTTGATCTGACAGCATCAGCTGGGAAACATCCACTCACCACTTCTGCCTGCTTGTTGTTCTATAAGTTTTTAGGGGATAGTAACTCTTTTAGATTCAGACAGGAATATGGTAAAGTATAGCTTAGACGTTTTGTTTATTTATTTGAGACTGTCCTGCAATTGTGTTTTAAATATTTCCTGTGATTATGAACTCTGATGTAAGTAATTATTGAGTATTTTCTTGTTCTTTTATTATTTATCATTAAATAAATTTAAACCTAGCTTTGTGGCTGATATCTGTGAGACATTCTTAAGCTCTTAGTGTACTTGCATATCTATTTGGTGACACTGTACAGGCCACTCCTAACAGCCTGGTACTTGGTCAAACTACCATTTGGATTAATAGTAACATTACACAGTAGGACTGGACACCCTTTGTTAAGGGCCTTAAAGTAGCTGATAAGGGGTTCTGGTGGCAGTGATAACTACCTTATAGTCTGGGTAGAAGGGGGCATAGCTAGTACACCTGTGCCGGACTTTCCCAGGTGTGTGTGTGTGTGTGTGTGTGTGTGTGTGTGTGTGTGTGTGTGTGTGTGTGTGTGTGTGTGTGTGTAAAACAAATATCCATGAGTGTGTATGTCAGCTACTTGGCAGGGACATGAAGCACTGGTTGGCCAGAGAGTGTGCTGGAGGACTTGACTTGGAATCCTGGCTAAAGACTCAACTCTATAGCTGTGCCAGTGGGGAGTCTTTTTGGGGAATCTGGAGAAAGAGGGAGGAACCTTAAAGTAGTTGATAAGGGGTTCTGGTGGCAGTGATAACTACCTTATAGTCTGGGCCCATGAGTGTGTATGTCAGCTACTTGGGCAGGGATATGAAGCACTGGTTGGCCAGAGAGTGTGTTGGAGGACTTGGCTTGGAACCCTGGCTAAAGACTCAACTCTATAGCTCTGCCAGTGGGGAATCTTATTGGGGATCTGGAGAAAGAGGGAGAAACCAGCCCCAGACTGACTGTGGTCTCTGTGTTCTCTTAATGGAAATTGCACTTTACTGTGTGTGCACTTGTCATCCTCCCACTGTTGACTACTAGGCCACTGTTGGGGTGTCACAATTGTCATTGCAGAAATAAACAGTTATTTGATAAGCTCCTATGTACCGTTATTTTATTGATCTCTGAGATTACATAACATCAGGGAGTGAAATTAAATATTCTCTTTTGATGACAAAATGGGTATTCTTTATTTTCTACAGTGTGCGGTCTCTGAATTTAAATATATTATCTGTGCAATGTAGGAGTACAGGGAGCTTAACCCCCTCCAAAAATAAAACATGGTGTTAAATTTCTCTACCTGAAACTTTTAACATGATAATTTCTCTACAGTATATCCAGGAAATTATCACTCAGAAAACATAGTCTAGTTAAAAAAATGTCTAAACATCTGTATAAAATAAACAAAGCTGCTTTTACTACAGCAAGTTAATTTTCATTTGATCGGCACATTTTATTGCATCACTAATCATATTGTATATTATTCAATGCTTCAAATATTTTGAATCTCTTTCACATAATCTAAACATGTAAACTGCTTTTATTAGTGCACATTATAATCATGCAGAAGTGACACATACAGCTAATCTATATTTATCTATCTACAAATATATATAAATAGTTTCTTTCTTCTTCTTTCTCTGCCTCTGTGAACATCAATTAACCTTATTCCCCCACTATTTCATTCATTCCCCATCCATCCTAGTATCAACTGATAGCAAGATATGTATAAATAGCTGGGATTTCCACTGTCATCTTGGTGGGACTGCACATTTTCTGTTGAAATTTTAGCTATGTATACTCCTAATGGCCTGAAATACTGTCCTGATGACATATGTGTGTGATTCAACATGTCCATTAAATTCTACCCACAGAGCACATCTCAGTCCATGTGCTGCCCTGCTTTAACAGACCAAGCTACCTCCTTCCCTTTACAAAGGCTGGCAAACCAACATATACTGCTCACTACTATTCCTTCCTGGGCATCCCTTACAGTGACCAGGCCAGTAAATGTACATGGGTTTTCTAGATTATAGAGTTTTATCTCAGCAAGCTAGTTTGCCAGCCATATACGTTATATACTTAATACAGTTTCTGCAGCCAAGGAAATTTGAAGATTGTATGGTTTGTTACAGAAAAATACAAACTGAGATTACATGTTTTGATTCAGTATTTTGGTCAGTGACATGGCATACTGGACCCTAGTAAAACTAATAAAAATGCAAGATCTTTTTCAGTTTACAGTGTTTAGATTATGTGTTATAAAATGACCTCATGAAAGACTATGCCTAGAGATCTGCTGCTATCAAGCTATTGTGCTTAACTACTTTCATCAAGGGTTAACTTTTTTGTGAATGAGACAGTAACTTTCTGGACACTGACACAAACTACAAAAAAAAAAAAAAAAAAAAAAAAAAAACATGAAACCCCTGTAAGTGAAGCAGGATCATATCCTGCGTACCTGTACAGTGGTATTCAACAAATGTGTGGGACCTAGACTAGGAAGAAGCAGCACAAGTCTTTGAAGCCATCAAATCCATGAAATAAGCAAAATACATTGTCATATTCTTGGAAAAAAACATGTTTGATACTGCTAAGAAGCTGCTGGCTATGATTCCTATACCAAAATTGTAACATTCGCACATGCATTATTAGTATACAGCTATGGCCTAGTTCTTATGGGTTGAATAAACAAGCATGTGTAAAATAATGCAAAGAAACATGTATGCTCCACTTATTCAACAAACCAGAATATGGATCAGCATACTCTAAGAAATATGCTTGAAGGTAGAGGAGGTGGTTCAAAGTAGTCCATGACCTCATATTTGGATGTAAACTTGGATGTTGGCATACTGACACATCATACCTGCCCGTAAAGTAAAATAAAATTACCTACATATATAACCTGCAGCTTTAAAAAAATATACATTGTAACATTTGACTGATTCAAAGAAAGGCAAGGAGGACAGTTTCTCCAAAGTAAAACTGATGTATTATACTGGAATGCGACATCATACTTGGAGTTTTTTTATTTATTTTTTTATGGGTTAAGGACCTTTGGTATCATCAGGGTCATTGTTAGTTTGGTAAGCAAATGCTGCATAAATGCAGAAATTGTAACCCATATACATTTAAAAAACAGAGTACTAGAAACATAAGTCTGTAAGAATACAAATCAAGTTAAAATTGTGGTTTTGACTGTCTGTACGGTCCAGTTACTGTCATGGAAGATTGGGCTTCACTTCAGGTCTGACAGACATACTTTGTTTTCTCTCACTGTCATCCATGCTGAAGTGGACTGCATACTTCACAACCTCTTAGAGCAAGAAATATGGGCAAAGCAACAAATAATGCAAGGACAAAGGCCCAAAAATAGGGACACTTTTTAAACATTGCTCTTACAAACTTAGAAAGTTGATAGAATAACAGGTTTTGCATTAGCCCGAATTTTCTAATAGATATGAAGTCTGAAAATCAAAATTCTCCCCTTATTTACTGCCTTCAGTCCTCAATGATTTGCCAGTGATTTGCCAGAAAAGTAGAATTTTATAAGAAGTGGCTCAAAGATGAGTCAAAAATCTGGACATTCTGTGAAAATCTGGACAGTTAAGAGGTATGGTGGCTTGTTTGATTCATTTTAATCTTCTTGTAGTTCTTTTTCTACATCTCAAAGCTGTTGTAGCTGTTAGAACAATAGGATTATTTGACAGGTAATACACAGAGCATTGATGCAATATATATTCTGTGGCCTGTGCATTCCACAGAAATGTGCTTTACAACAGGCATCTTGAGTGAAATCTGACAAATGATATGTCTCCAACAGATTCAATATTAGCACTGGGTTTTAGAAGAGCTTATTCATTGCTGGAGTGTGCATTTTACAACAAGCATTCTCATAACAAATGGAAGGTTTGCAATATCTTAGGAAAGATTTTTTTCAGGCATTCTCATCTTTATATACCACCTTATTGACTAATTTGTATTTGCTGAGAATAACAATTGAAAATCAGATTTTTGCATTGCAGCTACTGACCACCTTCAGTAATTCAGAGATCATGTGGAATTTAAATATCCTTGTCTTTGTTTTTAGTATCTCAGTGAAAACTTTTTGCCATAGCACTGCAGATTTTTACATGTTGTGCAGACCTCAGTTACGTCTACTTTTGTACTTTTTTTCTAAAGTAAAATGGTACAACATTGTAGCTTTGATGTATTTATACATATCTAGAATGAAATGCAGGTGTGACTCCCCCATCCTGGGGTATACCCGTATAGAAATCCAGCGCAGTTTAGCTATTGTATCCAATGTAGAAATATCTGATTAATATGAAGGGAGGGTATGAGGAACTAATTAATGCTCAATTTTCTTAATGTTCTGTTTCTTTTTTTCTTGAAATCCCCGGGTGCAGCTCTCTCTATAAAATATCTGGCCACAGCCAAACTCTGTAACTAGAACTATCAGCATTTTCCATCTGTGATTTGGGATGTGAATGTTGTTGCCAGATTGTAGTACTGGATTTCTTACAGATATAATTTAGGGTGGACACACTATGATGTAGTTGGAAGTTACAGCTGCCAAATGCAGTTTTGGGAAGTATGGGATATAAGGCAGTTTTAAGACTTATACTGACTGATGATGTACAAGTTAAGGCAATGTACTTAAAGACTATCTGAAACTATAGCATATGTCAGAGGGTGCAACATGGGTAGATACTACAATATTACTTATTTGTAAAAATCTGTTCAGATGGTAAAAACTTCAAATGTGTTTCTGTAAGTTGTAAATTAAAACTACATGTTTTCTAGCAAATTACAAACCTACATTTTAACACCCTAATTTTTTCACTAACTGACTGACATACTTGCTCCACAGAAACAAATTATTAATTATTAATACATGTGGACCCCCAAATAATTAATTTTTCATACAAATGGTCTCCTACAGAAAAAAATGTTGCATGCCCATGTAGAAAAGGACAGAAAGCATAAAACACCATTACCATCTTTAGCATAGTGATCTGAATGTCCGAATCTTGCATTTGCTAGGACTACAAATTTTGCATCCAAAATTCAGCTTAGAAGCAAAGCATTCATACAGTAAATCTAGTAATAAAGTAAATTGCCAAGTGGGACTAAAGTGCCAAATAGGAGACCTCTTAAAATTGGATTTGTCTACTTCACTGCAGACTCGGGAATAATGAAGTGAACTATAGATTAATGGATCCAGGTGACCATAACAGATGACATTACAACACACCCTCAGATTTAATTGAGAAACTCCATGAGTTGTCTAATTCAGGCATAAATAAATGTGCATAATTGCAAAATAATTGTCTCATCATGACTAGTTCAAAAATTGTGGTGACTGGCTACTATGAATTTTCATCTCTTCACATACTAAAAAAAAAAAAAATATATATATATATATACATACATATACATATAGATATATATACATCCACAAACCCTTTTTCCCATTTTTGTACATGGGGTCAGGGTGTTACTTCAACAGTGACAATCATCTATACATGTGCACACACACACACACACACACATATATATATATATATATATATATATATATATATATATACATACATACATATATATATATAGAGAGAGAGAGAGACATTATCTTCAAGTTATACAGTTAAGCATGCTTTGATTGGCATAAAATTTATGAAATGTTGAACTTTATATTTTCTACTTACTAGCTTGATGTATGTCATCTGTTCATGCTGATGGCAGGGTTTGCAATGTTATCTCAGTTCGCAATCAGCTGAGCACAAATTTCAGTGAGACACTGCCGGATTCTGATCTTTAGTTGTAATTTTTTACTCCCTCACAGATGGCTCTACTACCTTTCATCCAGTTTTCCAATTTGTTCAGTCAGGGGTGAAAGCCAGGCACCTTCAGGCTTACATAAGAGTCCTACAACATTTTTGTTGTTGCTCAGGTTGCCTCATCAGTCCATTCACTCCCTCATGGCAGGAATTGTATGGTACAGAGCAGGCCAATCTACTGGGTCCAGTGAGGTGGAATATCCTACCTTCATGGCAGCTCTACAAGCTCCATAGCATCTTCCAGATTCAGACACCATATCTCCACAGTCTCTTTGGGCTAAGTGCAAGTGTACACTGGCAGCACGTGCTCAAAGGTTGTATTTCATGTCTGCAATACCTAGTCCTCCCACTAACTGTCACCGAAGTGTCAAACCACACCCACCTCCCTCTCTCAAAGATGGGTGAGCCTGCAGTAAACTCAAATCACTTGAGTCCTGTCCCTATATGCCACACAGCTAGTTTATCTTCAGCTATTTTAATGCTCAGCTTTGGTGACGATGGGGATTAGCTGATTATTTATTTATTTATTTTATTTATTTATTTGCAGTTTGTTTGCCAGGAAGTTCCACTGGGCTGAGAAGAGCCTGTTTTCAATGGAGTCCTGGGGAGAAAAGATCCATAAAGACAATGTACATAATAAACAAGTTGTTAGTAATATAGTAATACAGAAGTACAGGTAAAACATGGAATTTGAATGTACAACTTGGTAAAATGCAAAAACAGAAATTATAAACACCATAAGTAAATGTTTACAAATATATTAGTTCTTACAAATGAAAAAAACAGAAATTATAATTCTAGTGCAGACGAAGTAGAAATTTTTATTTGTGTTATGGCTGCCTCCCAGTATGGCAGTTTGTTTGTGTTATAGTCTGTGACATTACAGAGCACAACAATCGGAAAGATAACATTGTTTGGTGGTGACAGGAAGATGTCTCACTGATGCTGTAGGACTTGGAAGATGAGCAGAAGTGCTTTTTGACAGCTTCAGAGTTTCAGCATTTGGTTCTTAACAGCTGTCCTTCCAATATTATTGTTTTTGCTGATCTACAACTCAGCTGAACTTTATACAGACTGACAGAAGAGTTTGAGATTATCAGACTTTTAAAGTGATTTTCCTGATGGTTTCCATTTAAGAATGTTTGTGAATTCTTTTGAACTATTTTATTTCTAATGTATTTTATTAAACTCTTGATGAGGAATTTTTTATATTTTTTACAAACTAAATAAATTAAAATCATTTGCCATATGCCATGCATTTTAATTGCCATATCAGACAATATATTTTAACTCAAGAGTTGAGGAGCAAAAAAAAAAAATCGATCTTCTTTGAATGTAGAAAACTGCTTGCTACATGTTTAACAAGCATAACAAGCAGATGCTACAGTTTATGCAATACACACAAAGCATTAATGTTTTTCAGTTTTGACAGCAAATGCAATATTGGACAAATTGGCATGTGCTAATCACCCCCCCAATACTATGCACTTGGGAGTGATGTCCCTTTTGCCACCCTAGCTATGCCTCTGGAGAACTCAGCAACGAGTCATATGAACATTCCTACTCCAACTATTCTAGTTTCAGAGACTTCTTCTTTCGGCTTTTCCCAGTTAAGGGTCGCCACAGTGGATCACCTGTCCGTCATATGAACATTCCTACTCCAACTATTCTAGTTTCAAAGACTTCTTCTTTCGGCTTTTCCCAATTAGGGGTCGCCACAGTGGATCACCTGTCCGCTCATGACTGGCAGTGGAGTTTTACGGTGTCAAGTTGCCAGCCTGGTGCCCAACCTTCCACAGAAGGCACACACATGCACACACTCACACCTAGGGACAATTTAGAGTGTCCAATCCACCTACAGCATGTATTTGGGATGTGGGAGGAAACTGGAGCATTTGTCAGAAAGCCACAAATTTTATGAAGAACAGAACAAAAAGATAAGGCAAATGTCTTGACATTGTACTAAAATCTGGACAAAGGTATAACCCTAAAGCATACCTCTCAACCTCTTAAAGCAAGAACTCTAGACAAGGCCAAAAATAAAGGGTCAGGGAAGTGCTTCTGCAGACATGGGCATACCATTGAAAGGGTCATGAGGGAAATGGTTCATTCCATGTGACTGAAGTGATTGGGCATACATGGACAAACTACTGCTGGGTCATTGGAGGAAATGTCACAGTGTCAGTAAAGGTGGTTGTGAAGAGATCATTGGGAGAAATGTTTCATTTGGTGTCACTGAAGTGCTTGTGAAGGCTTGGACAGACTACAGAAGGGATCGATGGAAAAATGAAATTATTTTTGTCAATGAAGTGCTTGTACAGACAGGAACTATCTACTAATGGGGTCGCTAGGGGAAATGTTTAATTTGGTATCAATGAAGTGCTTGGGCCTACATGGACAAACTACTAAAGGGGTAACTGGGGAGATGTTTCATTTGATGCTTGTGCAGACATGGACATACTGCTGAAAGGGTCACTGGGGGAAATATTTTATTACATGTCAGTGAAGTGAGTGGCTATACATGGGGAAACTATTGAAGGGGTCATTAATGAAATCCTTCATTTAATGTTAGTGAAATGTTTATGCAAACATGGGCATAGTACTGAAAGGGTTGATGGGAGAAATGTTTATTTGCTGCTAGTGCAAACATGAACAATATACTGAAAGGATTATTGGGGGAATATTCTGTTTGGTGATAGTGATGTGCTTGAGCATGCATTGACAAGCTACTGAAGGGATTGTTGGGGAAAATGTTTCATTTGGTGTCAGTGAAGAACTTGTGTGGGGGTCTTTGATAAAAATGTTTCATTTGATGTTAATGAGTGTTTGTCCATATGTGGACAAAGTACAATAGAGTTCATTGGGGAAATCTTTCATTTGGTGTCAGTGAAGTGAATTTGCAAACATGTACATACTACTGAAAGCTTCTTATGGAAATGATTCATTTGGTGTTAAAGAAGTGCTTGGACAAAGATGGAAAAACTACTGTAGTGGTCATTGGTGGGAGATGTTTCATTTAGTGTGTGCAGATATTGACAAACTACTGAATGGATTATTTGGGGAAATGTTTTACTTGGTGACAGTGAAGTGCTTGGGTATGCATGGCCAAACTACCAAAGGAACTGTCGAGGGAAATCTTTCATTCCATGTGAATGAAGTGTGTGGGCATACATGGACAAACTAATGTTGTGGCCACTGTAGAAATATTTCATTTGGTGTTAGTGAAATGCTTATGCAAACATGGACATAGTACTGAAGGGACTGTTTGGAGAAATGTTGCATTTGACATCAATGAAGTGCTTAGGCATACATGCGCTGGGGGGGTCAGTTGTTGGGGAAAATGTCACACAGTGTCAGTAAAGGTGCTTGTGCAGAGATTATTTGGAGAAATGCTTCATTTGGTATCAGTGATGTGCTTGAGAAGGCATGGACAAACTACAGAACGGATGGACAGGGAAATTAATAATTTTGGTGTCACTGAAGTGCCTGCTTAAACAGAGTCAAATTTCTGAAGGGGTCACTGGGGAAAATGTTTCCTTTGGGTGCAATGAAGTACATGGACATACTACTGAAAGGGTCATGGGGAAATGATTTATTTGGGTGACAGAAGTGCTTGGACAAATATGGACAAACTACTGAAGGGGTCACTGGGGGAAATGTTTCATTTGGTGACAGTGATGTGCTTGGGCATACATATACCAACTGTTGTGGGAAATGTTGCATTTTGGTATCAGTGAAGTGCTTATGCAGACAAGGACAAAGTACTGAAGGGATCACTGAGGAAATATTTCATTTGGTGTTAGTGAAATGCTTGTGGAGAAAAAGACAAACCACGAAAGGGATTGCTAGGGGAACTGTTTTATTTAGTTACAGCGAAGTGTTTGGGCGTACATGGATCAACTACTGAAGGGATTGTTTGAGGAAATGCTGCATTTGGTATCAGTGAAGTGCTTGTTCATACATGCATGCATACATACATATACACACGTGTGTGTGTGTCTGTATGTATGTATGTGTATGTGTGTGTGTTTGCATTTATATGTTTGCATGTCTGCAGGTATGGATATGTGTATATGTGTGCGTGTTTGTGTTTATCTGAGTGTGTGTGTGTGTGTGTGTGTGTGTGTGTGTGTGTGTGTGTGTGTGTGTGTGTGTGTGTGTGTGTGTTTGTTTGCGTGTATGTATATGTGTATGTGTGTGTCTGTGTAGGTATGGATATGTATGTGTGTGTGTGTGTGTTTGCATTTATATGTTTGCGTGTCTACATAGGTATGGATGTGTGTGTGTGTCTAGATTCATAGTGAGAATATGCTTGTTTGCAGATTGCTGTTAAAGCTGTCTGTCAACCTATGCTACTAATGCTTATAATAAGGACCACTTAAAAATGTTGTTACCAAAAATATTATCTCAATCCATTCACAAAATTACCTACATTGACTAACATGTTATATTTACCTCAGCACTAAAAATCTATAATAATAATAATGTCATATTTGCCACAAAATGTATTTATTATATTTATTTATTGGCATTTGATTACCGAGCTAGTCCAATGGGCATTGAGAGTCCATTTTCAGTGGAGGCCTGGGAAGAAAAGCTCCAAAACAAGTAATAATATAGAACAATTAAAATATACACAGACAAGTTAACCTCAAAATTTCAAGGTACAAACAGTAGTGAATTCATACATAAATGTGTACGTGTGAAATAACAGAGAAAAAAAATATAATTATTACAGGGTAATTGACCTCAGAGGTTTAGCAAGATTATGAAAATGGAACTCATACTTAACATTTAGCTGGTACATACATAGAAGTCAAGGACATGAAAAGATATCTTTTGCAGAGGAGTGGTGAAGGTAAAGGATAGCATTAGAGGAGAAGTGAAATATGCAGGAGCATTTTGAGAGGGAGAAATAGTGCATGTTTAGGTATAGAAAAAGAGAAAAACAGGAAGAATTGCAGGAAATCGAGAATAGACGGGAAAAAATAGAAGATATAGAAGTGAAGGTAAAGTTTGTTATAGGAATATGAGTAACTAGGTTATATAACAGAGGCTAGTGTATGGTGGGTTAAAAGTAGAAGTAGTGAGGCAGGAATAGGGTTAGGCTTTAAATGGCAAAAATGGCTAACTTCCAACTGTTACTTAACCCAAAGAAAACTAAACTTTTCCTATTCCTCCAAAAATCTCTCCAACACCACAAAACTACCTTTACTGCCTCCTCCCTTAACAATACTATCATCACTTTTGAATCTCACACAAAATTTGTAGGAGTTATTGTACATGACCAACTAAAGTTCAATCTCCATATGCAGCAGTGGATTAAAAAAAACTAAAAAATTAGGCCTGCTATACAGGCACAAAAAATTCCTCACAAATGCTTCTAGGCGCTCTCTCCTGCATAAGCTTTCCTACATCCCACCCTACTCTATGCTGCCCTATTCTCGCATACCTCCAATCCAATCTTCTGTCTAAACTGGAACTCACCTATATTAAAATTGCAATATTTGCCACTAACCACCCCTACTGCTCTCACCACTGTCCAGCCTTGAAAAACCTGCAGTGGCTGAAATTTTATCATCAAATCCTACTACCCCAGCTTCTCATGGCTCACTCTATCTTACATAAACCCTCTTCCTGTCCTTCTCTCTCTCTACCATCATCTAGCCCTATACTCTCAACCACGTACTCCGCTCTCAACAGCACCCACTGCACTTTTTGTGCCCAGTAAAAACTCTGGCAAACTCCACTACAGCCACTCAGTCACAAATGCTTGAATAAACTACCACTAAGTGCAAGATCGATCCATAACACTAACTCTTTCAAAATAACACAAAAGGACAATCTCCGTAAATCATGGTCATGCTTATGTAATGACGCAACTTAATCTACCATCCCCTCCTCCAATGCCCTTGTAGCAACCTTTCTCCCCCTCTCTCTGCTTACTGCTTTTTAAATCTCTACTAATAGGCAGTAGTACTTACGGCTTCCAGTGGTGTATTCTTGTATATTGATTTGCCTTGTGACTATCTCCTGTATATATTCTACATTATAATTTATTTGTTCTCTTTGCTTGCAAGGTTATAACTGATAGATATTGTGTAAATTAAAATTCATTTCCCCAATATACTGTGTGTACAGTGAAAGGAAATGTGCAAGGCCAAACAGCAGTTTTCAAAATAATATGGTTTGCTTTGCAAGAACAGTTATGTTCAGCTTAGATATTAATAACATATAGCTGTGGGCATTACTGTAAATGCATCCTGTTATAGAAAAAAATGAAGTTGACTTTCTTGGCTTTCAGATGCAGAAATAAATAAATAAAATACAGAAAGGTCAAGTGGCGCAAAAATGATGTGGAGAAACTTTTGTGAAGTCTTCAGATACAGCAAGGACCAAAAAAGGGCATGAAATAACCATGGACTTTTTAATGACACAGACAGAAACCAGAAGAACAAGTCACAAGAACATTACAAATAAGATTGGTTGAAAAGAGTATATAAACTGGACAGTATGTTTCATTCAGTGGTGACTAAGTGTGCTTTAGTCTACTCATCTGTCTAGCTGTGTTATAAAAGAATTGAAATAGCTCTGACAGAATTAACTGTTTGGCAAGAATTTGTTCAGAGACAAATAAAGTATAACAGATACAGTAGTACAGAGTTTGTCTGGTCAGTTTTGGACATTTTCTTCAGTGGTGAAATAAAGACCACTGCTTGACATTTCTTCAGAAAAGAAAGAAATACATTTCTTCAGTGGCGAGCCTTGGCCAGTGGTTGTGACCATATATCTGTTACCAGCAGTTAATATTACAGAGGGATCCCTACTTACTACGTTAGTTCAACTGACTGACAGTTCCAGTGCTTTAACAGAGAAACAGTTCCAGTACTTTGTTGGTGGACACAGAGCACCGCAGTGGAAGCTGTCCTGCGTCGGACCACCTACAATTCGTCTGTAGAGAAACACCATCCTTTTCCAGATTTACTTCAGCCTGATCACCTGCTTGTCTTCTGCATAAATTACTGTACTTTCTTCACAGTTATAACATGGATGCAAGCAAGGGAGCCCGCAGGATTTTTTGCAGGGGGGTGCAAACCCAGAGCCCCGCCCACGGAGCCCCACCCCCTCCACCCACGGAGCCCCACCCCCACACAGCCATTACAGGGTCCCATTACTTGGCTATTTCTCTCCAGTTGCCATAAACACTGTTCAAAATTCTCAGTGTGCATACTGTCTCATGCTTTACTTCTACAATGATTACAGGTATCTAGATTTAATTAGGAATCCATGATAATTTTTTTTACATACCCCATGTACATTGCAACTAACTCAAGGGAACTTTCAGCTGGCAGCCCTTTTGAATTCTGATCAAGAAGGCTTGCCTGTTCAGTTCTCTACACTGGAATAATTTCTCATTCATTGCTAATAATCATGTAGGATGCTAAACTGAGTCTCATGAGCCTGTTCAGATTAAACATATTTAAACAAATTAGTTTATAACACTAGTGTTCTTTGGCTTCCAAGATTAGCTCTCAGTAACACAAGTTGCTGTTTAAATAAAAGTTGGCATTCTGTGCTCTGAATGCACGACACGTTATAGATGTATTTAACTTAAACTGTGTGCATTCACTAAATTATGTATATCTTTTAATTAATGCTTAATCAAGCATTTCTTCATAATCCCAACATTAACATAGTTGCAAATCATCACTTCATATTTTTATAGATAATTCCAATAGCCCTAATATATGCACATTAATTATTTTTTCAAGATTAGTTTTACTGAGTGGGCAAGGGAAATTCTGGGGGTTTTCTGATTTTGTGTGGTTGACTCTTAAGTTATATGAAACTGGGTCTGCATTATCACTGATGTGTACAACTTCATTATATGCTTAACTAAAAGCTTTAGACCTTTTTTCTTGACACAGCCATTACAGTATCCTTCCTGTTACTGTGATAAGCAAGAGTAGCCATGCATAAGAAGTGTACATATTTATACATGTGATTATGCACGATTATTATATACAGATTGTATTAAATATAATATAAAATAATTTAATTATATCCCTTCTATAATACAGCACCACTTGTTAGACTATGTTTTAAATTTATAGTTTTGAATGTTTTATCAGCAAGCAATGAAACAAAACATATGAGCCAATAATGACAAACTGCCCAATTCAAAATATTTGAACCATAAAAGGCCACTTAAACTTTTGTCATTACGATCCAACAATGTCAGTCAGTATGCACAATCTCTGCAGAAGTAAAAGTCATCTGAATAATTCCACATTATAGAGATCTGAAACTAATGAAGAGGTTGTTGCTAGAAAACAACTTTATACTTCAGCATTTCATCAACAAATTCAGTGCCTGCTGCCCTTGAATAATACATTGCCTATGTTACATTAAAAATGGTAAGCTGGTATATTTGCAATACAGAATGGGTGGTAAGCTGAAAAACAAGTTCATAGTTATTAGGCATCTCATCTAAAAGAGGACATAGCCAGGACTGCAAATTTTGGAGTGAGTTGGATGACGTGGTGATGACTGTACCCAAGGGTGAGAGAGTGGTGATTGGAGCAGATTTCAATGGGCATGTTGGTGAAGGGAACAGAGGAGTGGATGACGAAGTGATGGGTAGGTATGGTGTTAAACAAAGGAATGCAGAAGGTCAGATAGTAGTGGATTTTGTGAAAAGGATGGACATAACTGTGGTAAATACGTATTTTAACAAGAGGGAGGAGCATAGGGTGACATACAACAGTGCAGGAAGATGCACACAGGTGGATTATATCTTATGTAGGAGGGCCAGTTTGAAGGAGATTGGAGACTGTAAAGTGGTGACCGGGGAAAGTGTAGTTAGGCAGCATAGGATAGTGGCTTGTAGGATGACGTTGGTGATCAAGAAGAGGAGGAGAAGTGTGAGGGCAGCACCAAGGATCAAATGGTGGAAATTGAAAAGGGGTAATTGCGAGGTGGAGTTCAGGGATGACTTAAGACAGGCAGTGAAGAGTTACCAAATAGCTGGGTAACTACCGCAGAGCTAGTAAGGGAGATGGCTAGAAAGGTGCTTGGTATGACATCTGGACAGAGGAAGGACGATAAGGAGACATGGTGGTGGTGGTGGAATGATGAAGTACAGGAGAGTATACAGAGAAAGAGGTTTGCAAAGAAGAAGTGGGATTGCCAGACAGATGAAGAAAGTAGACAGGAGTATAAGGAGATGAGCTGCATGGCAAAGAGAGAGGTGGCGAAGGCTAAGGATAAGGCGTATGAAGAGTTGTATGAAAGGTTGGACACTAAGGAGGGAGAAAAGGACTTTTACCGATTGGCTAGACAGAGGGACCGAGCTAGGAAAGATGTGCAGCAGGTAAAGGTGATAAAGGATAATGAGGGAAACATACTCACAAGTGAGGAGAGTGTGTTGAGGAGATGGAAAGAGTACTTTGAGGGGTTGATGAATGAAGAGAATGAGAGGGAGAGAAGGTTGGATGATGTGGGGATAGTGAATCATGAAGTACAATGGATTAGCAAGGAGGAAGTAAGGATAGCTATGTAGAGGATGAAGAATGGAAAGGCTGTTGGTCCAGATGACATACCTGTGGATGCATGGAGGTGTTTAGGTGAAATGGCAGTGGAGTTTTTAACTAGATTGTTTAATGAAATATTGGAAAATGAGAGGATGCCTGAGGAATGGAGAAAGTGTTTTGGTACCGATTTTTAAGAATAAGAGTGATCTGCAGATCTGTAGTAACTACAGTGGGATTAAATTGATCAGTCAAAGCATGAAGTTATGGGAAAGAGTAGTGGAAGCTAAGTTAAGAAGGGACATGATGATTAGTGATCAGCAGTATGGTTTCATGCTGGGAAAAAGCACTACAGATGCGATGTTTGCTCTGAGAGTGTTGATGGAGAAGTACAGAAAAGGTCAGAAGGAGTTGCATTGTGTTTTTGTAGACTTAGAGAAAGCATATGACAGGGTGCCTAGATAGGAGTTGTGGTATTGTATGAGGAAGTCAGGAGTGTCAGAGAAGTATGTAAAAGTGGTACAGGATATGTACGAGGGTAGTGTGACAGCGGTGAGAGTGACAGATGCGTTTAAGGTGGAGGTGGGGTTACATCAAGGATCAGCTCTGAGCCCTTTCTTATTTGCAATGGTGATGGACAGGTTGACAGATGAGATCAGACAGGAGTCCCCGTGGACTATGATGTTTGCAGATAACATTGTGATCTATAGTGAGAGTAGGGAACAGGTGGAGGAGACCCTGGAGAGATGGAGATATGCTCTAGAGAGAAGAGGAATGAAGGTCAGCAGGACTAAGACATGTGTGAATGAGAGGGAGGATAGAGGACTGGTGAGGATGCAAGGAGTAGAGGTGATGAAGGTGGATGAGTTTAAATACTTCGGATCAATAGTTTAGAGTAACAGTGAGTGTGGAAGAGAGGTGAAGAAGAGAGTACAGGCAGGATGGAGTGGGTGGAGAAGAGTGTCAGGAGTGATTTGTGACAGACAAGTACCAGTAAGAGTGAAAGGGAAGGTCTACAAGAGGGTAGTGAGACCAGCTATGTTATATGGGTTGGAGACAGTGGCACTGACAAAAAGTCAGGAGTTTGAGCTGGATGTGGCAGAGTTAAAGATGTTATGATTTGCACTGGGTGTGACTAGGGTGGACATGATTAGGAATAAGTATATTAGATGGTCAGCCCAGGTTGGAAGGTTTGGAGACAAAGCCAGAGAGGCAAGATTACGTTGGTTTGGACATGTGCTGAGGAGTGATGCTGAGTATATTGGGAAAAAGATGCCAAGGATGAAGCTACCAGGTAACAGGAAAAGAGGAAGGCCTAAGGTAAGATTTATGGATGTGGTGAGAGAGGACATGCAGGTGGTTGGTGTGACAGAGCAAGATGCAGAGGACAGGAAGAAATGGAAACAGACGATCCGCTGTGGCGACCGAAAGAAGATGATGATGATGATGATGTTCTTATGCATTTTTCTATAGGATATGACATCTAAAACTCAAATGTCTGTCATTATTTAGCAACTTCAATCCTTTTTAGGAAGAATATGGGGCAAAAAATCTGGACATTCTGCAAAAACCTGGACAGCTGAGGGGTATGCTATCTCCTTCTTATACAGACAATATTTGTTTCTTATCCATAAAAGACCTGGTTCATGGGGAAGACACGATCAAAGTAAAAAATGAACAGCAAGCAAGAAACAAGCTCAAGATAAATTGCTTAAAGGATTCCTGCACAAGTTATGGTCCACACATGATAGATTGGCATTCTGTTTCGTTTACAGGTAAGCCTGCAAAGATGACTGCAAGTCTCCAACAAAAGATGACTGCAAGTCTCCCAACAAATGTAATGAGCTTCTGAAAATATTGTAATCCTGCCCTTTTATTACAAATACTGTCATATGCATTTCAATACCCAAGGTTTATACATTATCTAGTTATGTAAATATTCTCGGCATGGCAACAACGAAAAGGCATTCAATGCTGGCAATTCTTTAATAGTATGCTTATTAAAGCTTACTTGCATCTTACAATCTCCGACAAGCTTACCTGATGGTCATTAAATCATTACTACTTAAAACAGAGCAACAGGGCACTGTGACAGCATGTATTTCCTGAACAATAAGAAGCATAAATCAACAGTATAAAAATATGACAGAAAACCAGAACATTCTGCAAAATCAAGGACAGATGAAAAGCCATGGTCGTACTTGTGGTCTACCTTGGATGGGGGAATACTCTGCACGCTTATACTGCATAACTGCTCCTTGCCTTCCTTGGACACATCCAGAGCCACTACAATGGGGAGTGGGGTGCAACAAGTATGTCACAATTTGAAATGCCTCTAGCTGACAATGATGGCTCTGACACTCATACCTCTCAACCTCAGAGCAAGAAATCTGGACAAAGCCATACATAGAACTAGAAATGGGACACAGGCCCAAAAATAAGGACAATTTTTAAATATTGCTCTTATTAACTTAGATAATAGAACAGTAGTAGGTATTGCATTAGTACGAATTTTCTGAAGGGTATGAAATCTGAAACTCAAATGTCTGCCATTATTTTCTAACTTCAATCTTTAATGACTTGCCACTAATTTGCCAGAAAACCACAATTTTATGAAAGACAGACCAAAAATGTGATGCAAAAATATAAAGTTGCCACACAATACAGCTGGGAACCTGTCAAAAAAGGGACACCTTTTTAATATTAACACTGTTAACTTGAGCAGCTAACAAAATAAGAGTATCTACATGCATTTCTGAAATAAAAGTAATAACTCTGATCATTACAGTTATATATAATTGTAAACCCTCCACGTTTTCTTCCAAAATTGCCATTTTGAGGAGGGATTATTAGGGGAGAGCAACATTTTGAGCCAAAATTGGGGACAATGGAGAGGTTTGGATATTCCGAATTCTACAAAGCGATTTGCACACACCTCTCAACCTCTTAATGCAGGAAATCTGGACAAGGCCAAATATATTTGGGGAACATACAAACACTACTGAAAATTGCTCTTGTATAAACTTAAGACAGTTGATAGAATAACAGGTCTTGCATTAGCATGCATTTTTCTGAAGGTTATGACGTCTGAAACTCAATGTCTGTCATTTAGTGACTTCATTCCTAAATGATTTGCTAGAAAAACCACAAATTTTATGAAAAAAAAAAAAAAAAAAAAAAGAAGCAAATATCTATTCATTCTGCAAAAATATGGACAATTGAGAGGTATAGTTCAACCGGGGCTGTCTGAGTTTGCTACCCCCCCTCACAAAATCATGGTCGAATGGAGCCTCCCCCCTGCAGCCATTCCACTGTCCCATTCCTTGGTTATTTTGCCCCATTTACCATAAACACTTTAATGTGCATACTGCTTTACTTCTGCGATGATTTAGATTTCATTTGAAATTATTATTTTGCATTGTACAGCACAAACCCTAATAGATATCTGTTAAACAAAGCAATGCAGTCTCACAATGAAAATAGACTTAGCATTAAAACTTCTCTGCCCTTGAAACTCACATGCATTGAAACAGCATTGAAACCCACATTCAAAGAAAATACATTTTGCCAGTGGCAGATTAACTCTGGGCTCTTTTCAAAATCATACGTCCCTTGAACATGAAACATGCACATGCTCTTTGATACACCTTCCTGACTGTATTACATTATATTCCTTGTACAATACAGTACAGTTGTTAGAGGGCATTTTAAATTTATTGTTTTGAACATTTTTCCAGTAAACAATGAAACAAAATGCATACACCAATGACAAAACTGCCCAATTCAGAACATTTCCATCATAAAAAGTCTACTCAACCTTCTATAGTCCACCAGTATCAGTAAATATGCACAATCTCTGAAGTAGTAAAATCCACATTAAAGAAATCTGTAACTAATAAAGAGGTTGCTGCTAGCAAACAACTTTATATGTCATTGTTTCATCTACAATAAAGTGCCTGTTGCCCTTGAAGACTAAATTGCCTATGTTGCATTCATTAAAAAAATGATAAGCTAGTAATACCGCAATAGGGAATGGATAGCAAACTGATAACAGGTTCATAGTTACTAGGTATTTTTGCCAAAAAGGACTGCAGCATCCACCCCCTTTACAACAAGGTACAGTATCAGCAATGCATCTACCTACTGTGGGAGTAGAACCCACAGCCTTCAGCATCAAAAGCAAGTACACTACCTGTTGTGCTATTAA
Source organism: Protopterus annectens (assembly GCF_019279795.1). NCBI lineage: Eukaryota > Metazoa > Chordata > Ceratodontiformes > Protopteridae > Protopterus > Protopterus annectens. Next base: position 1,396,950,289 of record NC_056729.1, read on the forward strand.
CAATGCAAGCAGACTAAGCATAAGCAGCACTAAACTTTTGTTCCCCTGCAGCTCTCAGCTCCTTGTAAAATCTAATCAACACTCAGCTGTATCTTTGAACTTTGCAGCACAAGAAATCTGGAAAAAGCCAAAATTTATTGGGGGGGGGGCAAAAGTCCAAAAACCAGGGACACATTTTAAACATTGCTTCTATAATGTTGGAAAGTTGCTAGAATAAAATGCTGCGTTACCACCATACATTTCACTGCCACGTCTTGAACCCAGGAGACCCTATGCAAAACAGTCAGAGCAACATACCACTATGCCAAATCAGCTGTTTTGTGAAAGAGGAAGACGGAAACTTAAATGGCTACCATTTAGTGAATTAAGTTCTCACCATAGCACAGCTGTCAAACTCTTAGCACAAAACACCTGAACAAAGCCAATAATGGGTGAATACAGCCCCCAAACATTCAGTGAATTCAGTTCTTACCATAGCTCTCAACCTCTTAGCAAAAAACACCCGGACAAAGCCAGTAATGGGGGAATATAGCCCCCAAACATATTCAGTTCTTACCATAGCTCTCAACCTTAGCACAAAACCTGGATGAAGCCAATAATAGGGGAATACAGTCCCAAAAATAGGGACAAATTTCAAATATTCATCTTATACACTTAGAAAACAGTTAGAATAAAAGCTTTTGTGTTACCATGCACTTTCTGAAGAATATGAAGTCTGATATTCAAATGCGTGTCATTTTTAACATTTGTTAACCAGGAAAGTCTGACTTGGAACAAAAGCTAATTTTTAGCAGAGACCCAGGAAGAAACACTCCAGACAGACATGTCTTTGTAAGATGGGAGGAAACAAAAACAGGGAGGGCATACAGACTCCACACAGAAGGTAAGGCACCCCAGCCAAGAATCAAACCAGAGAACATGTAGCTGTTAGGCAACAATGCTACCACTGCATCAATGCACTACTGGCTTTGCAAGGACACAAAAATACAGAAACCACAGATTTTATGAGGAACAGAACAAGTATGAGGGAAAAATCTGCAACATTTTTACAGATGGTGGTGGGTAAGGAATTCAGGCTCTTGCCACCTAGGCCCAAGGTATAGGGTTCAAGCCTTATTCTCTACCCACCACCACCACCATGTAGCACCTGGGGCATTTTACACACACACACACACATATGTTATCTTCAGTGAAGTCCACAACAACAATAAGCTTAATGTTGGGGTATCATGAGTTAATGTTACAATGTGCATAACACCTTTAGCTGCCATTCACCAGAATCAAGAAAGAGCTCTAACCTTGGTCTGCACAAAGTACTATGAATTTTTGATAAATAAGCAGCTTACTGTGGTATTTTGTATTTTTGGTATTATTAACTTTAATTATCATCAGTTATTGTAATTAAAAAGATAATGCCGAAATCCACCCCCCAGCCACAGCTGCCTACATGCACAGTATTTTAGATAACAAACAAATAAATAACAAATACAATTCCATTCTGAAAATATACCGGTAGCTGCACATGGTAAAACTATTATTTCTGGTAAGGAGGATTATGACAGGAATGTTTCTTACTAAACACATAAGCACTGATCACAATATACATTTATAAAATAACATTAATGAAATAAGTCGCAGCAGTACAGAAGCAATAGCAAAGCAATAGGTGGCACTTTGGGGATATGAGCTTATAAGCAATCAGAATGCGCACACACACACACACACACACACACACACACACACACACACACACACACACACACACACACACACACCTGTTAACTTCAGTGAAGTCTTCAGGTAAAGTAAACCCTTCAGTTCCCGCTCGCACAGGTAAGTAAACCCTTCTGCAACTGTCCGTTTCAGTTCCCGCTCGCAAACTGTGCACCACGCGATGATGTCAGCATCTGCGCCTGGACTTGAAGGACGTTCTTAAAGAAGAATGCCGAAATAACTTTTTTAAATTAAAAGATTAACTAGTCAGGTCAGCAGATTCCAGGGGGTTGCAAGTGCACCCCCTTGCACCTGCCTTTGGGCCCCATTGGATGCAAGTACAGGCAGTTAACTTTACAGTTCTCACATATTGTATATATAAATTTTCATGGTTCAACCTTCTGTGTCAGACATGAAATATAAATCTGAAATGTTTGATGTTCAAACATTAGATAACAGTTGTGTTTGTAAATGTATAAATGCCTATAATCCACACACAAAATGTACATTTGGAAGTAACTTTCCTAACTTCTGTCTATCTTGTCACAGGAGTCTAGTATGTAAGCCATACCATAAGATATATCTTATTCTGATAAACAATCTATTTGATTCTAGCGTTGTTAGTTCTTCACATAAGCGACAGTTAAATGTACCTTCTGCAGTCACGTAAATCTCATACAGTACAAGTGTATGCAATTATTGTTGGTAATGTAATAGACTACATAAACATGTTATTTATAGTAAATATTGCAAATGCACAAAAACAAGAAAGTTTTAACATAGTACAGTGTGTTATCAATATTAACCTTTCAAAGGAAAGGTTTTCACAGCTTTTCAAAAATTTCCTACAGACAGTAGTAAGGGACAATAATGCCATTTAGAGGAACAGACTCAGCATAGCATTCAGACTTTACATAATGACATTTCTGGTTTAACGTAACAATCAGATAGAGCCCAACAATATTTACTAAGGGTAAAAACTAAAGAGGTTAATCTGACAAGACAATTAGAAGAAGCCCAGCAAGGTTTACACAGGTTCATAGGTTGGTACTAGGCTATTAGCCCTAGGGCCTACACAAGCCTAGCCATAACAATTCCCTGGATATTTCTTCCCACAATATTTACTTCTCTGGACCCCTGTCTAGCAGGACGACTGACATGATCCCGGGGGGTGAATTTCCTACCTCCCATCCAATCATCAAGGTTCCTTTTGAAGAAGGCCAAGGAGGCGCTCTGCTTGACATGTATAGGCAGTCTATTCCAGAGTATGGGGAGTCTCTGGGTCAGAAACCTATCCCTCCAGCATGTTTTGTTCATTGTGATGACAAGGTTTAGATCCCTGGAGCGTGCGGCTCTGAGGGATTGGGATTTCTTTAAGTGGAGCATGTCCAACAGCTCAGGGTTTAACATGGCCTTGTATGCTAAGCAGAGATCGCCTCTGAGTAGACGATATGTCACAGAGTATAGCTGGAGTTGTTTTAGACGGTCAGCATATGGCATCTGCTTTAGGCCTGTGATTCTTTTAGTGAGGTATTTCTGTGGCCTTTCCAGCTGTTGCAGATGTCTTGTGAGGTACATACCAAACGGGGCATTAAACTCTATAATGGGTCTAATGAGGTATGAGTACAGTGGGACAATGACCTCCTTTTTTCTGGATGAAAAGCCCTTAGTGATGAGGTGTGCCACATAGAAGGATTTCCTGACTGTTGTGGCGATGTGGTTATCGAAAGTGAGACCACTGTCCTAAGTCTCTCATCACACTTTCGATGTTTAGTGTCCTGCCACCTATGTGGTAATTCATGAGTACATGTTTTTTCCATAGGGGATAACTATACATTCCTTGGCATTAAGCTTGAGCCCATGGCTCTGGCACCAGGCATCTGTTTCTGTAAGGCCCTTTTGTAGAATATCCACATCATTTGGGGATCCAATAATGGCTCCCAGTTTGCAGTCATCTGCAAACTTTGTTAGCCAGAGTCGCTTAGTGATGGCCTGTACTTCAGAGAAGTAGATGACAAACAAGAGTAGTCCCAGGACTGAACCCTGAGGGACTCCACTTGTCACTTGTCTGGAGCTGGATTTGGAGTTGGCTACTTTTACAGTCTAGGTTCTGTCAGTAAGCCAGTTGGCAACCCGTCGAGTGACGTAGGGATTTATGCCCAGCTTAGTAAGTATATCTATGGGTCGAAGGCTTTGGCGAGGTCCAGATAGGCTGTGCGTACCATCTTACCCTCGTCCACAGCTCTGAAGACTGATTCGAAGAAGTCAATCAGATTCAGGAGACAAGATCAGCCCTTCACAAACCCAAACTGGGTGGGGTCCAGTGTTTGAAGGTTGCCAATGTCTTTGTTTATAAGTTCCATGATAATGTGTTCCATGCCCTTGCAGATCAGGCTTGTCAGACTGATGATACGTTAGTTCTCGGGATCCAAGGTGAATCCCACCTTGTGGAGTGGGATAACTGTAGCTGTGCGCCACTCAGTGGGCACGAAGCCTGAGGTGAGGCTATGATTAAACATGACACTAAGGTGAGGTGCCAGTTCATTTTGTAGTTCATGTAGTACACAGCCTGGGATGTCATCTGGTCCCATGGATGCTGTATTCTTAGCTTTGGAGAGTGCGGTTTCTACCTGTGTGGCCATGATTACCGGAATTTGGCAATCTTTTGGTATTGAGATGGGCCCTTTAGGGGGTGAGAGGGGGGTGAAGTTGGCACTAATCGATCTGCCAGGATATTGGCAATATCCTTGGGATCAGTATATTTAATGCCATTCTATTGTAGCAAATCTGAGCATTGCCATTTAGATTCTTGACATAACTATAGAATGTCTTGTGGTTGTCTTTGGAATCTTTGGCAATTTTATTTTCGTAACTAGCTTTTGAGGATTTTATGAGGGATCTCAGTTTCTTACTGAGGCTGGTGAGGGAGTTTTTTGCATCCTGGGATTTTCCTCTTTTCTGCAACAGTTTCTTCCTTCTGTTGTATAGTTTGTTTATAGCAGGGGACCACCAGATTGGCTTCCTTTTTTTGGAGAAGAGCATCTTGGTTCTATTTGGGATTGCATGATCCATGCACGAGTGGATGTTAGTGTAGGATTCTGCAGTCGAACTTTCACATCCTGTCTGCATGGGTGTCATGGCGTTTGTCACTTCTGACTTCAGTAGCATGAACATGGCTTTGGAGAAGTTATTTAAGGAGGTTTCCTTACTGGGGGGTGGGGGTGGGATGTGGATGTCAAGGGTGATTTGCTTATGGTCAGACCTGACCAATGAGGAGGTGACCACTGGTGTGGAGCATCTATTTGGTAATGACCAGGTCTAGGATATTGGAGCCCCTGGTGGGACAATGGATTAGTTGATCCAGGGCGTTGGAATATATGAATTCAAAGAACCGTTGGGAAAAGGAGTTGGTACCTGAGTAGTTTTCCCAGTTAATGGCAGGGTAGTTGAAATCGCCCAGTATTAGGGTGCTTGATTGTATATTAATATTTTCCAGTATGTTTAGAAAGGTGTAGTGAGAATTTTGGGGCATGGTGAGGGATCTGTAGCAAACTACAATTTGGATTGCAGTCTTACCTAGTGTTAGTTGTACCTGGAGAATTTCAGTTGCATTGTGTTGGGCAACTAGCCTAGAGGTGTGAATATGGACACTCCTCCACCTTTAGTGTTTTGGTCTTGGTTTTGTGGCCGAAAAGTGTGGTAAGAGTTGTAGCCTGGTATTGCAGGGGTGCTCTCTGGAGCCTTGAACCAGGTCTCAGTTACTGCACAGATATCGATGTTCTCCATTTCTAGGAGTGCCTCGAGAGAGTGCATTTTGAGGTTTAGACTTCTAGCATTGAGTAGCATTTCCTTCAGATTTTGCATGCTTGTATCTGTTACAGTGGTGGTTTTATCCTTTGAGCCTTGCCTAAAAAAGGCACTATAGGGGTGGCAAGAGCTTTAGCCAGTAACCTGAATTCCAGGGGTGACAGGTTCAGACCATCTATGGCAAAGCATCGTGGTTTGTTGATCATGTCTTCCCAGGCAGACAGATACTGGATCCCCTTTGAATAACACCAGAAGCTTAGCCAATTGTTGAAGTCAATCATTTTGTCCTTATACTGTGGCATCATTCTGGGTGAAGGCAGGATGCTACTCAGGGCTAGGGTCATACCTGCCTGGGCCACATGATCCAAGAGCTCTTCCATGTCTCTTTTCATGTAGTCCAGGGAAGAACGTCTCAAGTCATTCACTCCAGCACAGACAATGACAGAGTCGTATTTGTACTTGTTGTGGAGTGACTTGAGTGCATGCGTTATGTGGCGGATCCTGGCACCCGACAGGCAGCTGACTGTAATTTTCTCCTTGTTCAGCCTGGTGAGTGGGACATCAGTGTCCCTATCTATAGAGTCACCTATGACTAAAGTGTTGGGTACATTGTCTTGCCTTAGGGGGTGTAGTTGGGTGGCACACTGGTGTTGTGAGCTATGTGTCACTTTGGTTGTGACTGGTGTTTGTTTGCGTTTCAGCTTTGGAGGTCCTTGTTGCTTGGGCAGGTTAATGTTAAGGGCCTCTGCATATGTGGGTTTAGTGTTGCTATGTGTGGGTGTTGATGGTGTGGGATTTGAAGGGCTACGAGTTGCTTGAGGTGTAGTGCAGGTATTAACCTCCTCCTCTTGACTGTCTAGCACAATCTTGGCCGGAGAGAGCTTTGCTTCTAGTTTGGCTATGTAAGTGCATCTCTCGCAGGTTGTAGTGTTGGGTGGTAGGAGGAGAGGATTGTCTGTGTACATGAGGCAGTTGCCACATTGCCCCAGTATGCCCAGATTCACTGTTTTCCATTACCTTTGCAAGGTACTTTGCAATTATAGGCTGTTTAGTGCCTACGATTAATTTCTCCTTATTGACAAGGAGAGTTGAGTGCTTGTATCAGTTTCAGGCTTCCTAGTGCTTTCCAGCAGGTTCTAGAGCAAGTGCTAGTTACAGATAGGGTTGCCACCCCTCCGTTTTTTTCCCGGACTATCCGGAAATCAAACTGATTCTCCGGTAGTCCGGAAAACACTGTACAAACTCCGGTATTCTGTTTCAAAAAGGAAACAGACTATCAGAGTTTGCAAATCGGCTGATTTACTATGCTTTTTTTTTTTTTTTTTAACAGAAAAGCATAGTAAACCAGCCGAAAGCAGGCAGCAGGAACGAAGAAAGAGGGCGGTCCCCGCTGAGTGATGTCATTGCGGCGTCACAAAATGGGTGGAATGTGGGTGGGAGGGGTTACTGGTGATGCAAGGGGTGTGGCTTTACTTCGGTTTTAGCCACGAAGGAAGGTGGCAACCCTAGTTACAGGGGTTCAGATTTTAGTGCTACTACCGAGAAACCAGCTAGTTCTAAGGGAAAATTTGAACAGCAGACTTTCTGGCACCTGGAATAGTTTAACTGTAGCCTCGCAGTGCTGCACGATGCGATAAAATGTGCAAACGCACATGTTTTTAAGCCAGAAAGTTGAAAGGGATAGAAATCAGCCCAAAAAGGCTAATAAAATTAAAATTTCAGAGCTGGAAACCACTCCTCTAGCATTAGATAGGCAGTACAATGCTCACCACTCCCACTGGTAAGCAGTAGGACTTCCCTCTACCACAGCAAGGTCTGGGGAGCTCTGAACACAGAAAATAAAGTCCTGAGACAAGCAAAGCCCACGTTGGGCAGGGTTCATTAGAAATAACAGTCATTTCTTCTGCTGATACATAGGTTCATAGGTAGGTACTATTCAATCTGCCTGAGGGCATTTATAAGCCTAGCCAGAGTGTGTTGGCTTTCTCCGCCCCATTGATAAATTAACTGAGCCTCTGTCAAGCAGAGCCAATGAAGTGATCCCAGGGGTGTATTTTCCGTTACCCATCCACTCATCAAGGCGTCTCTTGAAGAGTGTTAGTGAGGGACTCTGCCTAAGGTAGTTAGGAATTTTGTTCCAAAGCATGTGGAGTCTCTGTGATAGGACTCTATCCCTCCAGCATGTTCTATTTATTGTTATGGCGAAGTTTAGCTCACAACAGCGCATGGCTCGCAGTGACTTGGATTTCTTTAGGTGGAGCATGTCCATCAATTCTGGCTTTGTAAGTCAGGCAGAGATCACCTCTGAGTAAGCGATATGCCACTGAGTACAGCTGGAGTGTTTTCAGTCGGGCTGCATAGGACATATGTTTGAGGCCAGTAATCCACTTGGTGAGGTGCTTTTGTGGTCTTTCCAGCTGTTGTAAGTGTCTCGTGAGGTACATCCCAAATGGGGCACTGTACTCTATGATGGGTCTGATGAGTGACAAGTAGAGAGGCACTATAACCTCTTTATTTTTACATGCAAACCCCTTAGTAATTAGATGGGCCACATAGAAGGATTTCCTAACTACTTTGTCAATATGATTGTCAAAGGAGAGATTACTATCTACCTGGGTCCACAGATCTCTTATTACCTCTTCTGTATTAAGGAGGCTGCTGCCTATGTGGTAATTTGTGGGTGTTTTGTTTTTCCCAAACGGGATGACTATGCATTTTTTGGCATTTAGCTTGAGGCCATGACTTTGACACCAGGTGTCTGTCTCAGTAAGGCCTTTTTGAAGGATGTCCGTGTCAGCTGGAGAGTCAATTATGGCTCCCAGTTTCCAGTCATCGGTGAACTTGGTTAGCCATAGTCCTCCTGTGTTTGCCTGTACGTCTGAGAAATGTATGCCGAACAGTAGGGGTCCCAGAACAGAGCCTTGCGGGACACCACTTGTGATTGGTTTAGAGTCAGACCTGGAGCCTATTCTTACCGTGTGAGTTCTGTCTGTAAGCCAGTTGGCAACCCATCTTGTGACGTAGGGGTTTATATTCTGGTTGGTGAGTTTTTCTATAATACCTGAGTGAGGAATGGTGTCGAACGCCTTGGGGAGATCAAGATAGACTGTGTGAACCACCTTTCCCTCATCTATGGCCTTGATGACTGTCTCGAAGAAGTCAGCCAAGTTTAGTAGGCATGATCTGCCCTTAACAAAGCTGAACTGGGTCGGGTCAAGTGTTTGGAGGTTCCCAATGTCTTTGTTAATGAGTTCTATGATGATGCACTCCATAGCCTTACAGACCAGGCTAGTCAGGCTAATGGGGCGATAGTTACCAGGGCCACTTGTGGCCCCTCCTTTGTGGAGAGGAATAACAGTTGCTGTGCACCATTCTATGGGCACGTAGCCTGTGGAGAGGCTGAGGTTGAGCAGCGTGTTTAGGTGGGGGGTTAGTTTGCTCTGTAGTTCGTGCAAGATGCAGCCTGGGACACCATCTGGCCCCACTGATGCTGTGTTTTTGGATTTTGAAAGGGCTGCTTTCACCTGTGCTTCTGTGATTTCCGGGACACTACACTTTTCCGGTATTGTTGTGGGCCCTTTTGAAGGTGAGAGGGAGGTGAAGTTTGCACTGAATCTATCTACCAGGATGTTGGCAATATCAGTAGGTTCAGTATATTTTATGCTATTTTGCATTAGCTCAGAGCATATCTGCGAGTTGCCACTTAGATTCTTGACATAGCTAAAGAAGCCGTTGTGGTTATCTTTTGAATCCTTGGCTATTTTTCTTTCGAAGTTAGCCTTGGATGATTTTATGAGGGACCTTAGTTTCTTACTGATACTTAGGGATGTCTTTCCTTCTTGGGAGTTGCTGTTTTTCTGAACTAGTTTCCTCCTTTTGTTGTATAATCTGTTTATGGCAGGGGTCCACCAGACTGGTTTCCTTCTCTTAGGGGAGTGAGTCTTGGTTTTGCTAGGGAGGGCACGATCCATGCATCCTTGTAGGTGCTCATAGAGTGCAATTGTAAAGGATTCTGCATCTTGGGCAGTGTTATCCTTTAGCATGGGGGCTGTGAAACTTACCACCTCTGCCTTAAGTAGGATGAAGTTTGCATTAGAAAAGTTTTATGTGGTTTCCTTGGTTGGGGGTGGTGGTGGGGTGTGGACATCCAGGGTGATTAGCTTATGGTCTGATCTAACCAGTGATGGGTTGACCTCCGGTACGGAACACCTGTCGCCCATGTTGGTGATGAACAGGTCCAATATGTTGTGGCCTCTGGTAGGGGAGTTTAGCAGCTGATCCAGGGCATTTGAGTTGATAAATTCCAGGAAGCGCTGAGCCTGGGAGTTTGTACTCAAGTAGTTTTCCCAGTTAATGGTAGGGTAATTGAAATTGCCCAATATCAGGGTGTTCGGTAGGACCTTCATGTTTTCCAGTGTCTCCAGAAAGGCAGAGTGGTGGTCCTGGGTCATGGAGGGTGATCTGCAGCAGGCCACAATTTGCACTGCAGATATGCCCGATGTTAGTTGCACATGGATGATCTCAGAGGTATCATGCTGCACCACTAACCTGGAGGTGTGGGTATCCTTGATGAATATGGATACATCCCCTCCTTCTGTGTTCTGTGGCCGAAATGTGTGGTATGAGTTGTAGCCCAGTAGTGCAAGAGTGCTCTCTGGAGCCTTGAACCAGGTTTCAGTTACTGTACAGATGTCGACATTCTCCATACTTAGGAGTGCTTCGAGTGCATGCATTTTGAGATTTAAACTCTTGGCATTGAGCAGCATAACCCTCATTTTTTTACTTGTGTTGTTTACAAAGGTGGGTTTGAATTTTGAGCCTTGCCTAAAAAAGGCACTATGGGGGCAGCAAGAGCCTTGGCCAGTATTCGAAAGCCAAGGGGTGTCATCCCAGGCTGACAGACACTGGATCCCCTTTGAATGACACCAGAAGCTTAGCCAATTGTTGAAATTGATCATTTTTTCTTTATACTGAGGTATCATTCTTGGTGAGGGCAGGATGCTACTCAGGGTCAGGGTCATACCCGCCTGGGCAACATGATCAAAGAGCTCTTCCATGTATCTTTTCATGTAGTCCAGGGAGGTACGTCTCAGGTCATTCACACCAGTCATATTTGTACTTGTTCTGGAGTGACCTGAGTGCTTGTGTTATGTGGCGGATTCTGGCTCCCAACAGGCAGCTAACATTAACCTTCTCCTTGTCCAGCCTAGTAAGTGGGGCGTCAGTGTCAGTGTGCCTGACTATTGAGTCACCTATTACTAGTGTGTTAGGTATGTTATTTCGCCTTAAGGGCCGTGATTGTGCAGCACATTGATTTTGTGTTTTATGTGTTGTCTGGTTTGTGACGGGAGGTGCAGGTTTTGTAGGTGTCTGTTTTGGAACTCTCTGATGCTTTTGCAGGTTTTTATTTACAGCCTCCAAGTATGATTTCATGTATTTATGTGTATTTTTTGCCAGTGCTGGTTTAGTAGGTCTATGTGAGGCTGGAGGTGTGGTGCAAGTGTTAACCTTCTCCTCATGACTGTCTGTTCCAGTCTTGGGTGGAGAGACCTTAGCCTCCAGTTTGGCTATACAATTGCATCTCTCGCATATGTTAGTGTTTTTTGTTAGGAGGAGAGGGCTGTCTGTGTACATGAGGCAGTTGTAACATTGCCTCAGGATACCCAGATTCACCAGATGGACTGGAAAGTACACCTGAAGTTGCCCTTTGGTCATCCCTGAATAGTAGGGTGAGCTGCTTGGTTGGTGAGGGGTGGATAAAGAGCCTTGCCCTGCTGGGCAGTCAAGTGTCGGGGTATATTAGTGCTTGCTATTAGGTCTGAGCAAGTGCTGGACTGTAGGATGCTTTTGAGTGCTTAGGTTGAGAGTTAGACTAGTTTCAAGTGAAAAACTGAAGAGGAGACTCAGTGGAGCCGGGAATAATTTAACCCTAGCTAACCGGTGCTGCCCGACGCACAAAACCGTGCAAACTCTGTTCTTAAACTACTAACTTCTGGGCTGGAACCACTCCTCCAGGGACAGATGGCTGCTCAAAGTTCCCCTCTCTCACAGGTGAACAGAGAAACTTCCCTCTATCCAAGTAAGGTATGGGCAACTCAGAAACTTGTAGCACTAGCCTGAAAACTGGACTATACTAGCTTAGAAAGGCGGGAAACAAGAAATTTTTTTTTTTTGAAAAGATAAGGCGGAAACAGTAAAAAGTACACTTAAAACAGCTTTAAACGACTACAAGCGATTAGAAAAGGCTATTGCACTTTAGTGTGCAGCCTACAATAGTTAAACAATTTATTTAAACAGAAAACTTTTTGAAAGTGCAGGCAGTCAAATAAGTACAATATGTGAAAAAAACGAGCTTTTAAATCAAAATAAGTGCTGGAAAATCAGCGTTTAGGCGGAAAACAGTTAAGTATGGCAAGAAACTACAGAAAACTGATAATCACTCCAAAGTCTCTCTTTTAAGCTAGAAGGCTTGTATCAGTTTAAGGCTTTCTAGTGCTTTCCAGTAGGTTAGTTACAGGAAAGATGGGAAACAAGTGCAGATGTGGTCTTTTAAACCAGGAAGTTGAAAGAGATGGACACCTTCCCGAATGATCAATAAACTACAATTCCTGGGCCAAGAACCACTCCTCTTGTGGTAGACAGGCTACCTAGTACTTACCACTCCCACTGATAAGCTAGAAGGCTACACTCCAGCACAAAGGCTTGGGGGGCTCAAAAGCTTACAAACAGTCCTGGATACAGCAAATCTGTACCTGGACTAGACTAGTTATGGGAATGGTGGGGATCAAGTGCAAACACGGTCTTTAAAACCAGAAAGTTGAGAGGGATGGAAAAAAACTGCCCAAACGGCCAATAAACTACAATTTCTGGGCCAGAACCACTCCTCTTGTGGTAGATAGGCTACCTAGTGCTTACCACTCCCACTGATAAGCTAGAAGCCTTCCCTCCAACACAGAAAGGCTTGCGGGGCTCAGAAGCTTACCAACAGTCCTGGATACAGCAACTCTGTATCTGGACTAGGCTAGTAACAGGAAAGGGGGGAAATAAGCGCAAGTGTGGCTTTTAAACCAGAAAGTTGAAAGAGATGGGAAAAAACTGCCTAAATGGCCAGTAGCTACAATTTCTGAGCCAGGAACCACTCCTCTTGTGGTAGACAGGCTACCTAATGCTTACCACTCCCACTGATAAGCTAGAAGGCTTCCCTCCAACACAAAAAGGCTTGGGGGGCTCAGAAGCTTACAAAGAGTCCTATATACAGTAAATCTGTACCTGGACTAAACTAGTTACAGGAAAGGTGGGGAACAAGTGCAAACGCAGGCTTTTAAGCCAGCAAGTTGAAAGAGATGGAAAACTGCCTAAACGACCAATAAACTACAATTTATGGGCCTAAAACCCACTCTTCCCATGGTAGATAGGCTACCCTGATGCTTACCACTCCCACTGATAAGCCTCCAACACAGAAAGGCTTAGGGGGCTCAGAAGCTTACAAAGAGTCCTGGATACAGCAAATCTGTACCTGGACTAGACTAGTAACAAGAAAGGCAGGAAACAAGCACAAACACAGGCTTTTGAATCAGAAGGTTGAAAGAGATGGAAGAGCTTCCCAAACAGCCAATAAACTATAATTTCTGTGCCAGAAACCTCTCCTCCTGTGGTAGATAGGCTACCCAGTGCCCACCACTCCCACCGATAAACTAGAAGACTTCCCTCCAACACAGAAAGGTCTGGGGGGCTCAGGAGCTCACAAACAGTCCCGGACACAGCAAGTCTGCATCTGGACTAGATAAGCTACAGGAAAGGCAGGAAACAAGCTAGGATTTTTTTTTCAATAGTCTTGTTTATTGCAGACTCTGCTTCAGTGGCAAGACAAGATAATAATTTTGTTTCAATATGTTGGCATTTAAACAATGGTTGACATACACTGTGTGGTCTATTTCAAATAATGCTTTATTTAAATTTTTTTTTTTTTGCATTTACACATGCCAGTTTGGGTCAGGAGGGGAAAGGGAAATCATCAACAGTGTTGGCTAACCCCTAAAGCATGCTCCAATACGAGAGTTATGGGCATTAATTCCAAAATGATTTACAGGGAAAGTTTAGTATTGTCAAAATCAAAACACATAAAAAATATACAGGAAAGGCTACAGTAAATGGTTTGTCAAATGGCAAAGCAAACCAAGCAGCTAAAACAGGTTAGTGTCTAGACTCACGTAACTGTTTTACAGTCTAAATAGCATGACAGAAAAAACAAAATAATGTTTTGGTCAGGCAAGATGTTATGTTAAAGCAGTTCCATCAGACAGCTAATGACATTCTGCAAAATGCATATGCAGCTTTAAAATCGGTTTCTGCCTGACAGACAGATACAGACGCAGAGATTAAGCCAGAGTGCTAGACAGTTTAAAAAAGTATGCAGTATTGCAGATGCACATAGAAAATGTACAAAAACAACTTGTACACTACGTGGTGAAAGGAAGGGGTTGTACTACATGGTCTGATAAAAAGACAAACATGGGGGAACACGAGCAACTTCTGCTCCACCAGGGTTACAGACAGACAGATACACAACAAAATTCAGAAAAACAGGTAATATGTTTTACTTGTAAGAAAATAGGCCACATTAAACAGAATTGTCCATATTACAAAAGATGAAAGAAAAGTCAAATACAAAAGGGTATCTATGCAGATAATAGTGCTTCTTCGAGACCCAAAAATAGGGAAAGAAATCAAGATAAAAAAATACATTAAGGAACAATCAGTCACAGGAACAAACGCAGAGGGATACATAAAAAATAAAGTATACCCTATGAAATACCAAATCATGGCAGGCAATAGGCATTAAAGCAATAAATTAATAAAATACAGATTATCAGTTGGCAGCAAAGTTTATTTTATTTATTTTTATTTTACATTTGTTGACCGGGCTAGTCCAACTGGATATATGTCCATTTTCAGTAGAGGCCCGGGGAGAAAAACTCCAAAGACAGATACATTATAACAAAATGTATAAGGTTACAAATACAAACAGTGTTTGTCAGGTTACAATCAAGTTAACATAGCAGTAGATACAAACATTTTATAGTATATTACAAGACAAATATTTACAATAATGTGGGACAAAATATTCACATGAGGTAGATTAAACTTAAGGTTTACAATTTCATGAGTGGTTGCAGAAGAGTATTGATAACATGTTGCTCAAGATAACCATGTGAGGTAGAACATCACTAAAGTGGGTTTGCTATTTTTCTAAAGTTTGCAGAAAGAGCATTAAATTATAATTAAAGAGGAGTTAGGAGAAACTTGGTCACTGAGGTAATATGTTAGTCAGGGTTATTGCAAGGACACAACCAGTGTGTTCTAAGGTGTATTTTGAGTTTTTGTTTGAAATGGGGTAGGGAAGGAAGTGATATAAGATCACTAGGTAGAACATTCCAGTATTTCCCAGTTGTGTAAGAGAAAAGAGAGTTTCCTGCCATGTTATTAGACTTACTAATACTAAGTAGAGGTTTGTTAGCTGAGCGTAAGGTATTCAGATTTTTATACGGAGTAATGAGGTTTGAGAGTATAGGAGTGTTGTTGGGCTGGTTGAGGATCTTATGAACAATGGTTAGTTGGTTAAAATAAAGCTGATTTTGCAGTTCAAGCCATCCTAGTTGTTTTAGATTCTGGCAGTGATGAGTTCTAAAGTGATTACCAGTAGCAAATCTGGCAATTTTGTTGTAAGATGTAGTGAGTTTAAGAAGATTCTTCTTGGATAGGTTGGTGTAAATAGGTGAGGCATAGAGGAATGTTGAGATTAGATGAGAGTGGGCAATAGTAGTTCTGGTGGTTGGAGTGAGAAAATATTTAATCCTGTATAGGGAGCCCATTTTTCTGTTGACTGTTTTTATAGTATTGTTAATATGGTTATCAAAGCTGAGGTGATTGTCTATAGTTATTCCTAGGAGTTTGGTGGTAGAATCAGGGGATATGAGGGTGCCATTGTTAGAAATGACAGAGAAATCTAAGGGCATGGATTTGTGGGTAGGTGTAAAGAGAAGGAGCTTTGTTTTTTTGGGATTCAAGAGAAGGCAACGTTTTAAGAACCAGGTTTCAACTATGTTAAATGTTTTCTGAGTTAGGGATTGTAGTTCTGTTGAAGATTCAGCTACACAGATTAAAGTAGAATCATCTGCATATTGTGCAATAGTAACAAGAGAGGGTCACCCCCCCCCCCACATTAAAAGTACAGTATGTCACCAAAGGCAGCTGATGCATACAGCAAACAGGATCATTACTGGTAAAAAACAGTGACTGTAATGTCATATTTTCAAAAGAATGTATTACATAAAATATAACAGCAAACAGTCTTATAAACAAACTAGTACAGCAAAAACATCATTAGTCAAACTGGAGTAACTGCCATCCGGGTAATAATACACAGCAATACATACAGGTAATAAAGTACAGAGTCGTTACAAATAGCATTTTCAGCTAATAAAAATCGAAGCAAAAGCAACACACCATGTTGGTTCATAAAAATCAGTGTAAGTTAATAACAGTCAAACAGTATCAGTACAGTAACAGTCTGTTAACAGTCTTAAAACGTTTAAATTTGTTTCTATAATAGCAATCTATGAACAAGACAAGGCAATCTAAAACAGTTGCAAAAAAAAAATGGGGAGAGATACTCAGATATAATAAATCACGAGAACAGGGACATCATAATCAGATACCCGATTTCAATATATTTTCGACATGCAAAATTTGTTTGCAAAGGCATGTGACAAGTCAAATTGTTGGGTTTTTAGCCACATTCCTTACACAGGGAAAAATGCCATTACATGCAGTTCCTATAGAGGTTACACATACAGGTTTTATGTTTAAAAAATCTTATGAAAGTAGAGTTGTAAAACAATCAGCCATAAAAACATTTACAGTTGATGAACAATAGAAAAAGGGATACTCTGTTTTCAAAAGAACTATGGTCATGTAAAAAGCTTGAGTATAAAATAAAAACAGCATGGGAGTTAACACATAATACTTCTTTTAAGGAAGGAATGAAAGAGAAGAAATTCTGTTACATAGAGTATGCAGTTCCACTAATGAAAATTACTCGCACATTACCAGAGGACATGGTAAAAAAATCACCAGAAAAAGAGGGAGGTTCATGATAAAAAAAAAAAAATAGGAAAAGAGTTTAAAACAGCTGGACATAGGAAATTGTGTTATTTCAGAAACTGAATTTTCACTGGTATAGTGCCACTAAGGCAATATGGAAAGTTAAGTTGTCAGATATAACAGAGCAAATGTGTTATAAAACTGTCAAACAAGTAACTGTTGTTAACAATGAAGAAAGGCTATTAAGTACAGAGGCTCACATTTTCCTGTAAATTGCTTTTTTTAAATATTCTTTTCCCAAAGCAATAATGAAATTATGCAATGCAAAAGAAATATGCTTGTTTCTAATACAAGGTTTTGCCTTGTAAAGCAAGGGTTAACTTGACATGATTTTGAAATGCTTGTGTGTAACTGCAAGACTGACTTGTTTAAGGAAGCATAAAAACAGTTAAAAATAGATAAGTAATAATGGCTAAGATTCTATGGTGGGGTACTACAACTTCCGCAGCTCTTATCGTCGTCATAAGATTTGTGTTAATAAAAGTATTAATCAAGTAACAGCTGTTGGTAATGTAACACTGTATAAAAAAATAGCATTGAATGCAAGGGATTTGTGTGTTGAAACAGACCAAGGGATTCAAAGTACTAAAGATCATATTTTGCTGTAAATTGTCTTACAATTTTCATGTGTCTTAAATAAAAAAGTGGGACTTGATAGATATTGTGTAAATTAAAATGCTTTAACCCAATATACTGTGTGTACAGTGAAAGGAAATGTGCAAGGCCAAACAGCAGTTTTCAACATAATATGGCTTGCTTTGCAAGAACAGTTATGTTCAGCTTAGATATTAATAACATATAGCTGTGGGCATTACTGTAAATGCATCCTGTTATAGAAAAAAAGGAAGTTGACTTTCTTGGCTTTCAGATGCAGAAATAAATAAATAAAATACAGACAGGTCAAGTGACGCAAAGATGACGTGGAGAAACTTTTGTGAAGTCTTCAGATACAGCAAGGACCAAAAAAGGGCATGAAATAACCATGGGCTTTTTCATGACACAGACAGAAACCAGAAGAACAAGTCACAAGGACATTAAAAATAACATTGGTTGAAAAGAGTATATAAACTGGACAGTATGTTTCATTCAGTGGTGACGTTTTAGACTAAGTGTGCCTTAGTCTATTCATCTGTCTATCTGTGTTATAATAGAATTGAAATAGCTCTGACAGAATTAACTGTTTGGCAAGAATTTGTTCTGAGACAAAGAATAACAGATACAGTAGTATGGAGTTTGTCTGGCCACTTTTGGACATTTTCTTCAGTGACATTTCTTCAGAAAAGAAAGAGATACATTCTTCAGTGGATACATTTCTTCAATAACCATTTCAGCATTTATTTATTTTGATTGATTGATTGTATGTAACTCATACTCTGTTATACTCATTTTACTAACCATTTTAGCATATTGTTTTTATATTGTAACTGGTACTCTGTTTTATTCTTACTTTTTGACATATTTTAAGTTAGCTTTTTTTTCATTCTCACTTGTAATAATCTACCATATGACTACTGTTTGTTACTTGTAATATTGGAGCTTTTCTCATCGGGCCTCCACTGAAAAAGGGCTGCTGCCTACTCAGACTAACCCGGTTAACAAATGTCAAATAATATCAAATAAAATGCAGGGAGTACCGAGCAGTTAGAATTCCAAATGGAAGATCGATAATTATGTAAGGAAATTTTAAAAGAAGCAATTTGACAGTTGGATCCAACAGGGAGAGGAAGACAGTTCCACAGTATAGCTACAGAGTGGGAGTATAAAAGTTGGCCGGCTATTGCCCTACATGGTAAGGAAATCCACAGTATGTCAGTTTTAAGTAATTTACTTTAGGCTTGGTTTCATTATTCTTAGCTATGTGTTAGTTTGTTATTCACTTAAAGCTTCATTTAAAACAAAACTTTTCACTGCTAAAAGAATGCCACAGTAGGAGGGAGTGGAGGTGAAAAATTATTTCACCTTGGAGATGCCGTGAAAAGAAATCAAAATGTCCTCATTCTCCATGATGAAACAGTGGAGACAGATGTTCATTATGTATGCATGAGACATTCCATACTGTGAATATTTAACCCTGAAGAGATTGTAATATCAATGTATGAGAAGTGGTACAAAACCTATTATTGATGGGGTATGGCTTTGTAGGTGGTAAAGCAGGTTTTGAATTTCCTTTAGAATTTTTGACTCAGTTGAAAAAAACAGAGTGAAAAGATGGAGTTTAGTGCAATCCCTCTATGTTACTATTTTTGAAGAATGGGCTGTGTGGGTATTACGAAAGGGGGGAATGGTCTTTTTGAGTTATGTGCTGGGGTGATGGCCATGCTTTGTTATATACATGTTGGATAGGTTTTTGAGAAGATCACTTCAATGGCTGCCAAAAACAGAGTTAAGAAAATGCATTCCAAACAGCTGCTAGAGATTACAGGTTATGTACAGCTTTTTTTTTTTTTTTTTTTTGAGAACATCTCAAACTTAGTTGTATCACTGACTTCAGCCAATGTACCATGTGCACATACTGAGAAAGAAATGGACATGATTATGTATTTGGTGTATTTTTGTTGCAATGTTTTATGAGAAAGGAATTTAATGTTTTATAGTACTGGTGTTATGCATTAGTTTACAAGATTCTTTTAACTTTGGTGTGGGGGTAGAGGTAGTTATTGACATGGATTTTCCAGCTTTTTGGCTTATGATTTCATGTTTTTATTGAATATGTTACAGTGAGTCAGTTTATTTTCTAACACGTGCAAATTAGCTGAGTATTTTCTTATTTATAGGTATGTGTGTGCATAGACAAAAATGTTTCTGCAAATGGTTATACATGTGTCTGTCTGTCTCTTTCTAACTGCCTTTATATTCAGATTAGTCCTGTCTTGTTTGAGGGTAACAGACCGGATGTGAATGATCAGGAGTAGCTTGCTGATGAGGTTCTTAATGTATGTGCTGCACATAGCAACACAGAAGCAATAGCAGACATCTGATCACAGGGGCTCTAACATGCCTAGCTATACACAGCTTTAAAAAGACACACTAAATGTACTTGCCAACTTGGGGACACCTATTGGCATAATCTAAAATGATTGTATGTACTAGTAACAGCTTAGTTACACACAGGTGACACTTCAGGTCTCAGCATTTCTCAAACACTTCAGCTGATGAACAGCTTGTTCTAGGCATCTGATATGAATCTTACCTGTAACCGTCTTCTTTATCTTTTTGTCTTTGCCTTGGAACCTAATACTCTAGCCATGCAGTCCCAGACAATCTTCATATCTTGTTATATTATCATTTAGGTTCCCCATTATGAAGACCAATGTGCTTTGTCTAGCTTTATTTTTTTTCAATAAACATCTTTATTTAATTATTACGTATGTTCATAGGTAGGTACTAGGCTATCTGCCCGAGGGCATTTATAAGCATAGCCAGAGTGTGTCGGCTTTCGCGCCCCACTGATTAACTGATCCTCTGTCAAGTAGAGCCAATGAAGTGATCCCAGGGGTATATTTTCTGTTACCCATCCACTCATCAAGGTTTCTCTTAAAGAGTGTTAGTGAGGGGCTCTACCTGATGTAATTTGGAATTTTGTTCCAAAGCATGGGGAGTCTCTGTGACAGGAATCTATCCCTCCAGTATGTTCTATTTATTGTTGTGGCGAGGTTTAGCTCACTAGAGTGAGTGGCTCACAGTGACTTGGATTTCTTTAGGTGGAGCATGTCCAACAATTCTGAGTTGGACATAGCTTTGTAAGTCAGGCAGAGATCACCTCTGAGTAAGCGATATACCACTGAGTACAGCCAGAGTTTTTTCAGTTGGGCTGCATAGGACATATGTTTGAGACCAGTAATCCTCTTGGTGAGGTACTTTTGTGGTCTTTCCAGCTGTTGGAAGTGTCTTGTGAGGTACATCCCAAATGGGGCATTGTACTCTATGATGGGTCTAATGAGTGATGAGTAGAGGGGCACTATAACCTCTTTATTTCTAGATGCGAACCCTTTAGTAATTAGATGGGCCACATAGAAGGATTTCCTAACTACTTTGGCAATATAATTGTCAAGGGAGAGATTACTATCTACCTGGGTCCCCAGATCTCTTATTACCTCTTCTGTATTAAGGGGGCTGCCACCTATGTGGTAATTCGTTGGTGTTTTGTTTTTTCCAAATGGGATGACTATGCATTTTTTTTGCATTTAGCTTGAGGCCATCTCAGTAAGGCCTTTTTGGAGGATGTCCGTGTCAGCCGGAGAGTCAATTATGACTCCCAGTTTGCAGTCATTGGCAAACTTGGTTAGCCATAGTCCTCCTGTGTTTGCCTGTACTTTTGAGAAGTATATGCCAAACAGTAGGGGTCCCAGGACTGAGCCTTGTGGGACACCACTTGTGACTCGTTTAGAGTCGGACCAGGAGCCCACTATTCTTACCGTGTGAGTTCTGTCTGTAAGCCAGTTGGCAACCCATCTTGTGACATAGAGGTTTATGTTCAGGCTGGTGAGTTTTTCTGTAATACCTGAGTGAGGAATGATGTCGAAAGCCTTGGCGAGATCAAGGTAGGCTGTGTGAACCACCTTTCCCTCATCTACGGCCTTGGTGATTGTCTCAAAGAAGTCCAGCAGGTTTAGTAGACATGATCTGCCCTTAACAAAGCCGAACTGGGTTGGGCCAAGTGTTTGGAGGTTCCCAATGTCTTTGTTAATGAGTTCCATGATGATGCACTCCATAGCCTTGCAGACCAGGTTAGTCAGGCTTATGGGGTGATAGTTACCAGGGTCAGTTGTGGCCCCTCCTTTGTGAAGAGGAATAACCGTTGCTGTGCACCATTCTATGGACACGTAGCCTGTGGAGAGGCTGAGGTTGAGCAGGGTGTTTAGGTGGGGGGTTAGTTTGTTCTGTAGTTCGTACAAGACGCAGCCTGGGACACCATCTGGTCCCATTGACGCTGTGTTTTTGGCTTTTGAAAGGGCTGTTTTCACCTGTGCGTCTGTGATTTTTGGGACACTACACTTTTCCGGTATTGTTGTGGGCCATTTTGGAGGTAAGAGGGGGTGAAGTTTGCACTGAATCTATCTGCCAGGATGTTGGCAATATCAGTAGGTTCAGTATATTTTGTGCTATTTTGCACTAGTTCAGTGCATATCTGTGAGTTGCTACTTATATTCTTAACATAGCTAAAGAAGGCTTTGTGGTTATCTTTGAATCCTTGGCTATTTTTCTTTTGAAGTTAGCCTTGGATGACTTCATAAGGGATCTCAGTTTCTTACTGATACTGATCAGGGATGTCTTTCCTTCTTGGGATTTGTTTTTTTTTCTGAACTAGTTTCCTCCTTCTATTGTATAGCCTGTTTATTGCAGGGGTTCACCAAACTGGTTTCCTTCTCTTAGAGGAGTGAGTTTTGGTTTTACTAGGGGCAGCACGATCCATGCATCCTTGTAGGTGCTCATAAAGTGCATTTGTAAAGGTTTCTGCATCTTGGGCAGCGTTATCCTTTAGGGTGGCGGCTGTGGAAATTACCACCTCTGTCTTATGTAAGGTGAAGTTTGCTTTGGAAAAGTTTTTTACTGTGGTTTCCTTAGTTGGGGGTGGTGGTGGGGTGTGGACATCCAGAGTGATTAGTTTATGGTCTGATCTAACCAGTGACGTGATGACCTCCAGTGTGGAACACCTGTCGTCCATGTTGGTGATGACCAGGTCCAATATGTTTTCACCTCTGGTAGGGGACTTTACCAGCTGATCCAGGGTGTTTGAGTTAATGAATTCCAGGAAGGGCTGGGCCTGGGAATTTGTACTCGAGTAGTTTTCCCAGTGAATGGTAGGGTAATTGAAATTGCCCAATATCAGGGTGTTTGGTAGGACCTTCATGGTTTCCAGTGTCTCCAGAAAGGTGGAGTGGTGGTCCTGGGTCATGGAGGGTGATCTGTAGCAGGCCACAATTTGCATTGCAGATTTGCCCGATGTTAATTGCACATGGATGATCTCAGAGGTATCATGCTGTGTCACTAACCTGGAGGTGTAGGTATCCTTGATGAATATAGATACACCCCCTCCTTTTGTGTTTCGGTCCGTGTTCTGTGGCCACAACGTGTGGTATGAGTTGTAGCCCGGTAGTGCTGGGGTGCTCTCTGGAGCCTTGAACCAGGTTTCAGTTACTGCACAGATGTCGACGGTCTCCATACTGAGGAGTGCTTCCAGCGCGTGCTTTTTGAGATTTAAACTCCTGTCATTGAGTAGTATAACCCTCAGTTTTTTTGTTAATTGTGCTGTTTACGGAGGTGGGTTTGACTTTTGAGCCTTGCCTAAAAAAGGCACTATGGGGGCAGCAACAGCCTTGGCCAGTATTCGAAAGCCTAGGGGTGACATGTGCAAGCCGTCTCTTGCGAAGCATTGCGGCTTGTCGATTATGTCGTCCCAGGCTGAAAGACACTGGATCCCCTTTGAATGACACCAGAAGCTTAACCAATTGTTGAAACTAATCATATTTTTTCTTTATACTGAGGTATCATTCTTGGTGAGGGCAGGATGCTACTCAGGGTCAGGGTCATACCAGCCTGGGCAACATGATCAGAGAGCTCTTCCATGTCTCTTTTCATGTAGTCCAGGGAGGTATGTCTCAGGCCATTCACACCAACATGAACAATGAGAAAGTCATATTTGTACTTGTTCTGGAGTGACCTGAGTGCTTGTGTTATGTGGCTGATTCTGGCTCCTGACAGGCAGCTAACATTAACCTTCTGCTTGTCCAGCCTAGTGAGTGGGACGTCAGTGTGCCTGACTATAGAATCACCTATTACTAGTGTGTTAGGTATGTTATTTCGCCTTAAGGGCTGTGATTGTGCGGCACACTGATTTGTGTTTTATGTGTTGCCTGGTTTGTGACGGGAAGTGCAGGTTGTTTGGGTGTCTGCTTTGGAGGTCTCTGATGCTTTTTCAGGTTTTTATTTAGAGCCTCCGAGTATGATTTTGTGTATTTATGTGTATTTTTTGCCAGTGCTGTTTTAGTAGGTCTGTGTGTGGCTGGAGTTGTGGTGCAAGTGTTAACCTTCTCCTCTTGACTGTTCCAGTCTTGGGTGGAGACGGCTTAGCTTCCAATTTGGCTGTATAACTGCATCTCTCACATGTTAGTGTTTTGTGGTAGGAGGAGAGTGTTGCCTGTGTACATGAGGCAGTTGTAACATTGCCTCAGGATACCCAGATTCACCAGCTGGACTAGAGAGTGCACCTGAAGTTGCCCTTTGGTCATGCCTGAATAGTAGGGTGAGCTGCTTAGTCGCTTGGTTGGTGAGGGGTGAATAAAGAGCCTTGCCCTGTTGGGCAATCAGTGTTATGGTATATTAGTGCTTGCTATTAGATCTGAGCAAGTGCTGGGCTGTAAGATGCTTTTTGAGTGCTTAGGTTGACAGTTAGACTAGTTTCAAGGGAAAAACTGAAGAGGAGACTTAGTAGAGCCGGCAATAATTTAACCATAGCTAACCGGCACTGCCCGGTGCACAAAATGGTGCAAACACGGTTTTTATAGTAGGGAAATGAAAGAGAGAGAAATTATCCCAAAATGGCCAATAAACTACTAACTTCTGGGCTGGAACCACTCCTCCAGGGACAGACAGGTTGCTCAAAGCTCCCCTCTCTCACAGCTGAACAGAGAAACTTCCTTCTATCCAAGTAAGGTATGGGCAACTCGGAAACTAGTATCACAGCCCTGAATTCAGCACTAGCCTGAAAACCGGACTATACTAGCTTATAGATTAGTACTAGGTTAACTGCCCATATGGCCATTTTAAGCCTAGCCAATTACCCCATGGGAGAATCAAACCCATGTCTCACTTTGAGGAGATCTTGTATCTGCTGCATGTACAGTAGAACCTCTGTAAGTTGACCACCCAAGGGACTGTAACAAACTGGTCAACGTACAGAGATGGTCAACATAAGGAACTAAGCCTACTGTACTAAGTACATGTACCTTACTTTCTTGTACAGCTCTTATTAGAGAATATCTTACAAAATCATACATAATCGAAACACAGTAAAATCATACATACAGTATAATACAAAATCAATACATTTACTGTTTTCTCATGGTTTAATCATTCTTTCTGAAAAGAGAGTCAATCTTGGTCTGTTTCTTATTCTTATTACAAAGGTAAGTGAAAAACGCACTCTCAATGCTGGCTACACCACTTAGCATAACTGGGCATTTTTTCACAGCAAATAACTTCAACTGCATTATCAGATGCCTGACATCCTCTTCTTTTGGAGTCTCTGCAATTTCTGTGTCATCCTCACTTGCTTCTTCCACTTCCATCAGCTGCTTCATGCACTTTAATGCTGGTATGTACTTTGGTAAATATTGCTTGGAAAACTGCTTCTGGGTCAGGATCATTACAGGTTGTCACCTCATCATCCATAGCAATAAAACCTTCAAAATCTACTACTTTGAATTCTGCCATGGGAGATGGACTGTCTGATGGGACCAAAACATTGTGCTCTTGTGTTGTGAAAAATCCAACTTTCTTGAAACTCTTCTGTATCGTTTCTGGATGAACTTTATTCCAAGCAGAACTGATCCAGAGGACAGCATCCAGAGTGTTAACTGATGCAGCGAGGAAGCTGTTTCCACAGGTGGACCACAGGTTTGTGTTTTAGTAATGACTCACTGCAGAACAGGGCTCAGTAGTGCATTTCAATTGATTTCTTGGTCAACAGGTTGGATTTTTGAAGTTGTGTTTGGAGGTAGAAATTTCAGTGTCATGTTTGTGAGATGATTCACTTTCGGGTGGCTAGGACAGTTGTCTACTGTCAGTAGAATAGACCATTTCTTCTTCTTCATTTCACTGTCGATATCCCTTACCCACTCCTCAAATAGGGCACCAATCATCTATGTGCATTTGTTTGATCTCCAAGTGATGGGGGGGGGTCTTCGGGCTTCAAGTTCTTGAATGCACGTGGCTTTGTCAATTTACCAATTACAAAGGGCTTTAGTTTCTCTCCGGCTGAGCTAGTGCAAAGCAGAACTGTGAAACGTTCTTTGGAAAGTTTTCTGCCCTTACATTTGTCACCCTTCATGATGAGGCCCTGACAGGCGTTACCTTGAAAAAGAGTCTGCACTCATCAGTGTTAAAGATGTCATCATCTTTGAAGCCTCTGGTGTAGTCCAGGAACTTTTTGATGAACTCTTCCACAACTTCTACTGGAACTTCATTGGATTCACCACACAAGACTTTCTGGGAAATCTCTTGTTGCAGTTTAAATTTCTCGAGCCAACCCAACCACTTGATGCTTGGAAATCTGCCACCCTGAATTCCTGTGTGATTTTTTTTAGCAACTTCTTGGATCATTGGCCCAGAGATTTGGTTGTTAACTGCCCTCATTTATTTGAACCAAGTTAATGTGGCTTCATTGACTTCATCGAGGGATGTTTTCCTCCTTTTCCACTGTACATCTCCAGTTTCCTTACCATATCTCTCCAAGTACTCATGTTTATGTTTTTGGATGTTGGTAACTGTGATCTTGCTAACACCAAAATGTTCTGTCCTCTTTCTTCGGCTACTGCTTTCCAGAAAATGTAGATCACCAACCTTTTCCTTCAATCTCAGCTCTTTGAGTTCTTTCCTTTGTGCCATCATGTCTCGATTAACTGTAAAATTTTTCAGTAATTATAGGATGTACCTACAATTCAGACCAGTCCTTCACGTTGAAGAAATCTTCAGCAATATGTGATAAACAATAGGACGTTAGGCCTAATCCAACATGTGGTAATAATAAAACATGAAAAAAGAAAGTACAAGTTGTGTACACTTACCATAAATGTAGATGTTCGAGTGTATTCACTGCTGCAGTCATTACATTTGGGTTATCTGCTTGCAGGTAGCCCTCAGTCGGCATGATTAACAAAGTCTTGGGTCCTGCGTTGGTTGCTGTCCCTTCTTCTATGACATCAGGTCATCAGGGGTATAAAACATGCAGCCGACGCCATTACATCAGTTTTTCTTGCCCCAGATGTCAGGTGTCCCCCTAACGGGGAGCAATTAAATATAAAAGTACAATGATATACCTCCAACAAAAAAGCAAATGCACCAAAAAGGCTTTTAAGCATAGTAAAGGAAAGTAGAGGTATAGCCAAAATAAGTTAGGGGGCTGGAGGGAGGGTAACCAGGACTGCAACAATTAATACACTTGAGCATCTACATTTATGGTAAGTGTACACAACTTGTACTATGTTCTTCGTGTTTCACTGTTGCAGTCATTACATTTGGATAGATTCCCAAAGCTACGATTGGGAAGAGGAATTTAGATAGCATTAGGACCAGCTATAAGGCCCTGCAAGACTGCAGTGGCAAAGCCAGCTCTGGATTTAGAGAAAATTGGTAAATGATAATGCTTGGTGAAAGTATGTACAGAACTCCAGGTAGCAGCTTCTAGGATGTCCCTGGTAGGGACGCCTCTGAGAAAGGCTGTAGAGGTAGATGCAGCCCTGGTGGAGTGATGTCTGATCCCCTGGGGGATAGGTTTTCCATGGTGCTTATAGCAGAAATGAATGCAATGGCCTATCCATTTAGAAATGGTTTGCTTTGAAATAGCCTTCACTTCTGCCCCTGCAGCAAATGCCACCAGCAGTTGTTCATATTTCCTGAGAGGTTTAGTCCTGTCCAAGTAGAATCTAAGTTGTCTGTGCACATCTAAGGAGTGCAGTATTTGTTCCTCTTTGTTCTGTGGATTAGAAAAGAAGGTTGGCAAATGGACAGACTGATTAAGAGCCACACTGGATACCACCTTAGGCATGAAGGATGGATTGGTTCTGAGGGACACCCTGTCCGCATGAAAGATGATGAAAGGCTCCACTGCCATAAGGGCCTGTAATTCAGATACCCTTCTAGCTGAAGTGATTGCTAAAAGAAAAGCTGTTTTCCAAGAAAGAAATTTTAAGTCTGCAGTAGAGCTGGCTCGAAAAGAGTAGAGTGAGTTTCTCCAAAACAAAGTTAAGGTCCCAGGCTGGGGTTGGAGCTCTCCTGGGTGGTCTCAAAATTTTGGCCCCTCTGAGGAACTGCTTGAGCACTGGATGAGAGAAGTGGGGGAGATTCTGTATTATCATCATCATCATCTTCTTTCAGCTGTTCCAGTTAGGGGTAGCCACAGCGGATCACCTGTTTCCATTTCTTCCTGTCCTCTGCATCTTGCTCTGTCACTCCAACCACCTCATGTCCTCTCTCACCACATCCATAAACCTTATCTTAGGCCTTCCTCTTTTCCTGTTACCTGGTTGCTTCATCTTTAGCATCTTTTTCCCAATATACTCAGCATCCCCCCTCAGCGCATGTCCAAACCAACGTAATCTTGCCTCTCCGGCTTTTGTCTCCAAACCTTCCAACCTGGGCTGACCCTCTAATACACTTATTCCTAATCCTGTCCACCCTCGTCACACCCAGTGCAAATCTTAACATCTTTAACTCTGCCACATCCAGCTCAAACTCCTGCCTTTTTGTCAGTGCCACTGTCTCCAACCCATATAACATAGCTGGTCTCACTACCCTCTTGTAGACCTTCCCTTTCACTCTTACTGGTACTCGTCTGTCACAAATCACTCCTGACACTCTTCTCCACCGACTCCATCCTACCTGTACTCTCTTCACCTCTCCTCCACACTCACCATTACTCTGAACTATGACCCTAAGTATTTAAACTCATCCACCTTCGCCACCTCTACTCCTTGCATCCTCACCATTCCTCTATACTCCCTCTCATTCACACACATATATTCTGTCTTAGTCCTGCTGACCTTCATTCCTTTTCTCTCTAGAGCATATCTCCATCTCTCCAGGGTCTCCTTCACCTGTTCCCTACTCTCACTACAGATCACGATGGCATCTGCAAACATCATAGTCCACGGGGACTCCTGTCTGATCTTGTCTGTCAACCTGTCCATCACCATTGCAAATAAGAAAGGGCTCAGAGCTGATCCTTGATGTAACCCCACCTCCACCTTAAACGCATCAGTCACTCCCACCGCAGACCTCATCGCTGTCACACTACCCTCATATATATCCTGTACCACTCTTACATACTTCTCTGACACTCCTGCTTCCTCATACAATACCACAACTCCTCTCTAGGCACCCTGTCATATGCTTTCTCTAAGTCTACAAAAACACAATGCAACTCCTGACATTCTCTGTACTTCTCCATCAACACTCTCAGAGCAAACATCGCATCTGTAGTGCTCTTTCCCGGCATGAAACTATACTGCTGATTACTAATCATCACGTCCCTTCTTAACCTAGCTTCCACTACTCTTTCCCATAACTTCATGCTGTGACTGATCAATTTAATCCCTCTGTAGTTACTACAGCTCTGCACATCACCCTTATTCTTAAAAATCGGTACCAAAATACTTTTTCTCCATTCCTCAGACATCCTCTCACTTTCCAAGATTTCATTAAACAATCTGGTTAAAAACTCCACTACCATTTCACCTAAACACCTCCATGCTTACACAGGTATGTCATCTGGGCCAACAGCCTTTCCATTCTTCATTCTCTTCATAGCTATCCTTACTTCCTCCTTGCTAATCCATTGTACATCATGATTCACTATCCCTACATCATCCAACCTTCTCTCCCTCTCATTCTCTTCATTCACCAACCCCTCAAAGTACTCTTTCCATCTCCTCAACACACTCTCCTCGCTTATGAGTATGTTTCCCCTCATTATCCTTTATCAACTTTACCTGCTGCACATCTTTCCTAGCTCGGTCCCTGTCTAGCCAATCGGTACAGGTTCTTTTCTCCCTCCTTTGTGTCCAACTTTTCATACAACTCTTCATATGCCTTATCCTTAGCCTTCGCCACCTCTCTCTTTGTCATGCACCTCATCTCCTTATACTCCTGTCTACTTTCTTCATCTCTCTGACAATCCCACTTCTTCTTGGACAACCTCTTTGTATACTCTCCTGTACTTCCTCATTCCACCACCATGTCTCCTTGTCATCCTTCCTCTGTCCAGATGTGATACCAAGCACCTTTCTAGCCGTCTCCCTTACTAGCTCTGCTGTAGTTACCCAGCTATTTGGTAACTCTTTACTGCCACCCAGTGCCTGTCTTAACTCATCCCTTAACTCCACCTCACAATTGCCCTTTTTCAATTTCCACCATTTGATCCTTGGTGCTGCCCTCACACTCCTCCTTCTCTTCTTGATCACCAACATCATCCTACAAATCACCAGCCTATGCTGCCTAACTACACTTTCTCCGGTCACCACTTTACAGTCTCCAAGCTCCTTCAAACTAGCCCTTCTACATAAGATATAATCCACCTGTGTGCATCTTCCTCCACTCTTGTATGTCACCCTATGCTCCTCCTTCTTGTTAAAATACGTATTCACCACAGCCATGTCCATCCTTTTTGCAAAATCCACTACAGTCTGGCCTTCTGCATTCCTTTGTTTAACACCATACCTACCCATCACTTCCTCGTCCCCTCTGTTCCTTTCACCAACATGCCCATTGAAATCTGCTCCATTCACCACTCTCTCACCCTTGGGTACAGTCATCACTACTTCATCCAATTCACTCCAAAATTTTTCTTTCACATCCATTGCACACCCAACTTGTGGAGCATATGCACTAACAACATTCATCATTACACAAATTTCCAGCTTCATAAACATCACTCTATCCAACACTCTTTTCACCTCCAAAACACTCTTAGCATACTGTTCCTTCAGAATAACTCCTACACCATTTCTCCTCCCATCCACACCATGATAAAACTATTTGAACCCACCTCCGATACACCTAGCCTTACTCCCCTTCCATCTGGGTCTCTTGCGCACACAAAATATACCAACCTTCCTTCTGTCCATCATATCAGATTGCTCTCTCCGTGTACCAGTCATACTGCCAACAATCAAAGTTCCGACCCTCACTACCACAGTCCTAGCCTTTCTCCTCTCTTCCTGCCTTTGGCCGTGCCTTCCGCCTCTTCTCCTCCTTCAGCCAACAGTAGCCCAATTTCTGCCAGCACCCTGTTGGCTAACAGTACTGGTGGCGGTCATTGTTAACCCGGGCCTCAACCAATCCTGTATGGAAATATTTACTGGTGTCTGCATGAAATGATTTGGCGAAGTTTTATGCCGGATGCCCTTCCTGACGCAACCCTCCCCATTTATCCGGGCTTGGGACCGGTACAAAGAAATGCAATGGCTTCTGCATCCCCAGGGGAGGTTCTGTATTACAATGAGTTGAAATGGCTGAGGCGTGGATTTTAATGGAGGAAAAAGACAGGCCCTTGTGAAGCATCTCAGTTAAGTATTGTAAAATCTGAGGTAAATTGGGTGCTGCTGTGCTCATCCCTTAAGATTGGTTCCAGGCACAGAATCTTTTCCACTTTTCAGCATAAGATTTTCTAGTACTAGGCCTCCTTGCCTCTAAAATGATATCCCTCACAGGTTTACTGAGGGATGGAAGAGGAGCGATTATGTGATTAGCCAGGCTGCAAGGTTCAGTGTTAGAAGCTGAGGGTGCAGAATCTGGTTCTCCTGCTGAGACAACAGGGACGGAGTCTGAGGCAGGTGCCATGGGGATAACCATGACACACTGCGCAGGAGGGGGTACCAGTGTTGGCGTGGCCAGTCTGGAGCAATCAAAATCATCCTTGGTTTGTCCTGTTTGATTTTTAGTAGTACTTTGGAGAGCAGAGGAAGAGGGGGGGGGGGAGGCATAGACTAATAGTTTTTTCCAGCTGAAGGACAGAGCATCCACTTTCCAGGTTTGCTTGTGGGCAGTCCTTGTGAAAAATTTGTCCAACTGGTAGTTCTGGGGAGAGGCAAACAGGTCTATATATGGGCTCTCCCATTTGCTCGTCAACATGTTGAAAATCTTTGGTTCCAGTTTCCACTCGTGTGGGTCCATGAGGTTTCTGCTTAGTCCGTCTGCCAGTGTATTTAATTTTCCTGGCAGGAATTGAGCTTGTAGGTGCACTTGGTAGCTCAAGACTGTGTTCCACAATGTCATGGCTAGTCTGCAGAGGGCGAAAGAATGTGTACCCCCCTGCTTGTTTATGTACCACATAACAGTGGTGTTGTCCATCTTTACCATAACTTGTCCTGGAAGAATGTGGTCCTTGGAGGCTGTCAGAGCATTCTGTACAGCTAACATTTATTTTTGATTGAAATGCAGGTGCATTTGATTTGGGTTCCATTTGCCCTGAATGCACTTCCCTGCCAGGTGAGCCCCCCATGCATAGTCTGATGCATCTGTTGTTAGGGTTTGGGTGGCAGGGGGTGGTGTGAAAGGTAGTCCCCTTGTTTTGGTGGCAGGCCTCTGCCCACCAAAGGAATTCTAGGCATAGACAAGGTATGATAGGAATCATTGCTTCTAGATCTTGAGAATGTTGACACCATAGGCTTTTTAGATACCACTGTAGTTTCCTCATATGCAGTCTTGCATATGGAATTAGAAGAATGCAGGAGGCCATGAACCCTACGGCTTGCAGTATTTGTCTTGAAGACAGCATGGATTTTGTGGCTATTTGTTTGAAGTAGGTTGTCAAATGAATTTGTTTCTCTGGCATGAGGTAAGCCATCTGGGAAGTTGTATTCAAGCTTGCTCCCAGAAATATAATTTGTTGACAGGGTACCAGCTGTGATTTCTTTTTGTTTATGGTGTACCCCTAACAAGTTAGAACCCTTTGTACAAAGGCCAGATGATTCAAAAGCATGTTCTGGCTTTCTGCCTGAATTAGATGATTCAAAAGCATGTTCTGGCTTTCTGCCTGAATTAGACAATCGTCCAGGTATCGGTATATTTGAATATCTCTTTGCTTGCAAAATGCAATAACTGGAGCCAGGCACTTTGTGAATACCCTGGGCGCAGTAGATAAACCAAAGGGCAATGCAGAGAACTGACAGTGCATGTAGCCTGCTTTGAAGTGTAGGTATCTTCTGCAAGATTCCCTGATTGGGATGTGCAGGTATGCTTTTTTTAAATCTAGTGTTGCCAACCAGGCATCTTTGCCTAGCATAGGAAGTAATTGGTGAAGAGTCAGCATCGTGAATTTTGGAATTTCCAAAAAGGTGTTTAGAGTAGACAGGTCCAGGATATGATGTCATAAATTGTCTTTTCTGGGTACCAAGAAAAGTCTCGAATAGAAACCTTGTCCCTTTTCCTCTTCCGGTACCAGTTGAATAGCCCCCATGGTTAAGAGAAAAAGTAATTGTTTTTGGGCCTCTGCCCACTGATTTGGGGGTAGGTCCGGCCACCCGCTCGGTGTTGGCAACATGTGGAAGTGAAATCTGTATCCCTGGGACACTATATTTAAAACCCATTTGTCCTGGGTAATGAGTTCCCAGTTCTTTGCATGCAGAGCAATATTTCCCCCCAAAGGGGCAGTCAGTTGATAAGTGCTTGGAAATTTTAAACGGAAGTCATTGAGACAATTTACCATGGGGGGGGGGTCTTATTACTCCCAGATTTGGAAGTGGAGGCCCCCCACTGCTTAGTCCTGTGTGTCCCCTGGGACTGAAACCTGGGGCTTTTGCTGTGTCTGGGTTTGGCTTGAGAAGACCTGGAAGGGGCTGGAAAGGACCAATTCTTAGAGGGTCAGTGCCTACTAAATCTAGGAGGCTGAACTTGTAACAAATCTTTAACAGTTTGCATAGATTTAGCTTTAGCTTTATCTTCCATCTTTTTAAGAACTTCCTCAGCCTTGTTGCCAAACAGGCGGTCCTGATTTAAGGGAACATCCAACAATTTAGCTTTAACATGATCAGGCAAAGATTGCTCCTTTAGCCAAGCATGCCTTCTGAGCACAGACCCAGTAACAGCAACCCTGCAAGTTGCCTCTAATGAATCAAAACCACACTGCAAAGTATGTTTTCCAACTTGTTCAGCAGAATGCATTAAATCCTGTAATTCTTTATTTTCCACACAGTCAGGAATCAACATAATTTTCTGTTTAAGCAATCCAATAACATGTTGCTGATAATTTAACATATGAAACTGGCAGTTCAAAGCCCTAATGGCCAAGGTTGCAGAAGTGTAAACCTTCTTAACCCATCTATCCAGCATCCTGGAATCTCTATCAGAAGAGGTGGGATTTTTAGCAGTAGAAGCCTTAATGCCCTTGGGCCCCTGTGAAATAGTCTCTGGATCCGCAATATGATTTTTAAAAAGGAACTTGTGTGACTCAGGGACCCTGTAGTATCCGTCAGGTTTTCTGGGAGCAGGAGGCAAGGAATCAGGGGCCAAACTAGATTACGAAAAAGCATCATCAACAATGTCTAGTACAGGAGGAATAGCTAAAGGCCTATGCTGAGGTAGGAGTAAGAAATCCCTAAGCCTCTTTTTTGAATCAGAAAAATCCTGGCTTTCCCAGTGGAAATGCTCCCTTAGAGTATGCAAGGTTTCCCCAAAAGAAAAATCCTCTGGGGGGAAGCAGAGGGAATGGAGTCCTCTGCATCAGAATCCACATAAGTAGATAAGGGCAAATCCAGATCATCAGAAGAATCAGAAAAAACAGAATCCTGGTCAGAAGATTCATAAATATCTTCAGTCCTAAGCCTCTTAGAAGGGGGGGGGGGGTTGGCTACCCCTGATTAGAGTTATTAAATCTTCAGCCGTTCTTATCATTTGTTTTTTAGGCATAGAGGCCTGAGCATGGTTAGAGATTTAGGCCTAAGTGAAGAAGGAGGCGTCGGTTTAATATGCAAGTCCGTAGGGCTGAATACACCCTCAGAAGCCAGTGCCCGCACAGCGGCTCTGGACCCATAGTTGAAGCATCTCATGGCATACCAGAATACGAATGGGTCTCAGTAGAGGCCTGCGAATCAGAAGTAGCGGGTATCAGGGGCTGCGAAAGCACCTCACTGAGTACCAGCGAACTGGCAACTGGTTTAGGAGAAGCGTAATTGACAGTTTTGGACCTCGGCAGCCTGTCTCTATCTTTATCTTTGCGTTTTTTTGGAATCCCGGTAGTCAGATGGCTAACTGATGACATTTCTGGATAATTAAACCGAGAACCGAAATATTTAGAGGTGAAAATATATCTACAATGGATAGTGCACTGATTAAATAAAGCACAAAACTGACAGCAAGGTACGTCGTGGTCAGGGCCTAAGTAAGGAATACAGTACAAATGAAAATCTTTATGAGGTATTTGCTTTCCACAAGTAATGCAATTATTAACTTTTACCGACATCGGTAAGGAGCAAGAAAAAGTTTCCCAAATGGGGTACTTAGCTTCGGGCACCGCACGACAAGAAAGACTGATATAATGGTGTCGGCTGCATGTTTTATACCCCTGATGACCTGATGTCATGGAAAGAGGGACAGCAACCAACGCAGGACCCAAGACTTTGTTAATCAGGCCGACTGAGAGCTACCTGCAAGCAGATAACCCAAATGTAATGACTGCAACAGTGAAAAACGAAGAACATCTTATACTAAAGAAAAAAAAACAATACAGCTAAGGGGGCAAAGCCCACACTTTCTAACCCTTGGTATAGAGTGGACTCAACTGGTCAAGTTATAGAGGGTAAATTAATAATGTGTATCACAATCCAAGTGGTCAAGATAGAACTTACAGAGGTGGTCAATATAGAGGGAGGTTGGTCTTCCATTGAGTACACATGGTGCAAGTCCTGTATATGAAAATTAGATCAACTTAAGGAGGTTCTACTGTATACCCTTTTTTCTTGCCACTGCAGACCTGCTGCTAAGCACAGGCTGAAATCATGAAAACTGCTGTACTGCATTCTGATAGCCATAAATCTAGAAACCATTTCTGTTGACATTTCTCAGTCTGCTGGAGACTATCTCACCACAATTTCCACACCATTTCTAGGCAGTCCTCCCATTGCATAGTAGACTCTGGAACCCAGCCCAAGTGACTTTGTTGAAAACACAGAATATCCAGTTTGCTCCTTAGCATGATGTCATCCACTTCCAAGTTGCATTTCTTAGTGAATGTATATTCGGTGTAAAAATCATTGGTTAAATTTTGGCAGGTTGATTGGTTTTTGGTACAGCTTTTACTCAGAAGCTATAGCCCAGGTAATCCAATCTGGGTAAAAGGACACCAGCCAGACATTAGCATGTTGACCAAGGGCTGATGGGCATTATGATAGACACACAATGATGAAGAAGGGAGTGTCAACCACTTCCACTATTAGCACAGGTCCCTGGCATAGGTCAGAGTAGGTCGGGTCCTCATCCCACTTAGCACTGGCAAATACCACTTTCCATTTGGTAGCATTAGCTGGCATGAACAAATCACTTACGGTAGATTTTGAATGTTGAGTGCCTAGCCATGATGTATATTCTATCCAGTGAACACTGGATGAAAGCAGCTGGTCCACAACGATCTCCCCCTTAGGCACCACATAGAGTCTGTGCTGCTGCCTATGACTCCATTCATATTTCGGTATATTCTGAAAGAGGACCTCTTAGGTTTAACTGGGATGGCTGGACTTAAACCTGATATATTTTAGGAGGCAGAAGGAGCCCCATTTACTTGTTTTCCTTTCTATTTCAAGATGTAATAGTGTGGTATATCTGTGCATGCAGTGACTGTATTATGCTTAATAACAGAAAGACAAAACATGCTTACAGGATAACATGTGGTGAGTAAAACATGAGAGAATCTTACTGTTTTAAAATATCATGGTACGTGAAACATTAGAACTAGTGATTTTTGTTTTTTTATTTATTAAATAACCTTGTTTATGTGTTAACTAAAAGAAAATAAAGAGCCCTGTTGTCTGAATTATTTCATAGTTATTTGCAGTTAGTAAAATCAAGTGAATACATTACACAGTACTAGAATGACAGTCTATGCGCTTATTCAGCTGTGAGTCACTGCTCCCTTTACCATGTAACAAGTATGTGTGCTGCCTAATGATGAACTTTGCCAGGGCCGGTATATATTCAGTGAGACTTGTCAGGTACAGCGCCCTGGTAGAAAACCCTGTGGACAAACAAAGACACACTGGAGGGATTATGCCTCCCAGCTTACCTGGTAACTCCTTTGTATTCCAGGAGCTGAGATGGAAACTGTTAATTTTTTTTAACCACCTGGTGCTTCAGCACTGGAATGCTACAGCACATCAAGAATAGCCCTCCACTAGATGCCAGTCACATCAAAACTATAGAAATGGTAAATCAAAAAACATGAGCAAGATAAGTTGTGGGTAATATGTTTGTAACCAGGGAACTGCACCACTTCTATCTGCATCATCTCATTAAGCATAACACCCCTTAAAGTGGGGATAGTGGCTGCTTTTCCACTGGAAAAATTGCACGTTTGTAGTAGTGACTAACAATTTGTGGTGTTGTGTAGCCTATTCTGCTTTAGACAGATTAACAGATTCAATTATGGATGTGAGACCAAACACTGCTTGTACTAGAGTCACTGGGTCCTTGTATGCAGCCTGCACTAATACTTGTATTTTTGTGGGACTTTCAGCCACCGCACCTTGCTTGGGACATTGTCATCTCCTTTCTCCAAGTATAGGAATGAGCCGCTGGACTCTTTTCCTCATCGCTAGCTTCTTCTCAACTGTTTCGCTGCAAACATCAGGCCAGCTGTGCTGCATCCTGATCTGAATTAGAAATTCTCATCTCCCATCTTACATTCTACTACCCTGCATACACATTTGTCAGTCACCCTCTCGATAACTTTCATGAAATGTGACAGGAGTTTGATGCCTCTGTACTGCTCACAGTTGTTCTTGCACACCAGCATAAGTATGATTATTCTCCAGTCATCTTGGATATGCCTTTCTCTCCACGCTGCTGTGAGTATCCTCTACAGCCATTTCCCTGCCAGCTCACCCATCATCTTTATCACATCTGCTGTGACCTCATCTGAGCCTGCTGCTTTCCCTGACATCATTTTCCTTAGTGATATTCTTATATCTTCCAGGGTGGTATCCTGTGTGTCTCTTATTATAGACTATTGCTGGGGCCGTACAGCATCTGTGGGGTTGTCGTCATTCCTAAGCAACTGGAAATACTCCTTCCATCTGCCTTTGATGTCCTGCAGACTGGTGAGCATGTTATTGCTGGCATCCCTTATGAAAGGTGTCTAACTGTCTTCTTTATCTTTGTGTCTTGGCCTTGCAACCTGATGTACTTTCTTTGTACCACTTACCAAGTCTGTTTGCGGAAGTTGGTATAGTGCCTAGCATGCCCTTTTCTTTGTTATTGCAACTCGTTTCCTAGCTTCTTTGTTAGGCAATCAGTATTCCTTCCTAGCCTAGTTAGCCTTTTCTATCTCCCACTTTTTTTAAGACTTTTTTAAGGCTTTATCAAAAATCTATAAGGATTCTAAAACACCACCCCTAAGACCTACTGATTCTGGTAGGGGGTGGGTAACAGAACATATTTCTATATGGCTAGAATGTAGCCTTAGACCTATATTGCTTGGGTTTCCTAAAATTTTAAAGGACATGGCTACATTTTTACAAACCTTGGGTGCATATCTACAGGAAACTCAGATTACCTCCTACATGTTTACCACTCGATGTAAATAATTTATTTACTGTTACTGATAATATATATGGCGTTAATGCTTTGAGTGAGGTACTTAACATTAAAAATTACATGCATTTAGAAGACAATATATGTATTTGTTCCTTGCTGTGATTGGTATTGGAGGACAATGTGCTTCTTTGCCAAAATAACTATTACTGCCAGCGACAAGGTAAAGCTGTGGGTACATCTTGTGCGAACTCATATGGTAACCTTGTCTTGGCTTACTGGGAAGATATGGTAATATTCGAAGCTGACCATGCATGGAAAGATAAACTTTTATTTTATAATCGATTTGTGGACAATGTTTTTATTTTATGGGGAGGCACAGAAAATGAGCTTGTGTCCTTTGCAGAATATTTAGAATTGACTACTAGCTTTTTAGGTTTTCATTGAATTGTTCGGATTCTAATATTGAATATCTTGATGTTTGTGTCTCCAGACATGCTGATGGCAGTGTGGAGACATCATTATATAGGAAACCATGCTGGACTAATATCATTCTGAGTTTTGACAGTATGCACCCTAGGTATGTGTTTTAGGATATAGTAAAGGGGCAAATATGCAGGGTATCCAGGCTATGTACTAATCAGAATACGTTTTATCATGAATTAGATTCTTTAAAGACTAATTTTCAAAAAAGGGGGTGCAGTAGGAGTGTATTAGATAAGGAACTGAGTAAATAGTAAGTCATACAGGAAGTAAAAAGCCAAACCATGGATAGACAGGGGAGAAGGGCCACAGGTAATCTGATGTGTAATAATAATAAGGGGATGCAGCTGAGTTTAAATTATAACAGTGACATAGGCGGGATATGTAATATTATTAGAAATAATTGGAGAATCTTACTCACAGATGAAAGTATAAACAAAGTTGTAGGAACACAACCTAGATTTGTTTTTAAAAGAAATAAGAATTTAAAAGATATTTTGTGCCATGGCCCTCCTGTGATGGGTTTAAAAAAAGAAGTTACGTAGTTACCATAATGTTCCATGTTTGTAGTCCATCTTGCCTACATTCTTGCTGGATGGGTTCGGAGCCAATTCTCGGCTCCGACTCGGCCAATACTAAAGAGCTTTTACTGGCTCGAGGCTAACCCCTATCCCATGGAGCCTCACGGCAATTCCCCAGATCTTGTTTGCAAGAAACTAAATAGGTACATAACAGTAAGTAAACTATCAATAACTATGCACATACAAACAGAATACTCTGTATTACTATCCATGCAAGTGGACGGACAACTACAACCAGGTCAGACAGCATAACGGACAGTCCACCAGTTCCTCCAGGAAACAGGAAGGGAGGAGGAGGGTGTGACGCAAGAATGTAGGTGAGATGGACTACAAACATGGAACGTTATGGTAAGTACATAACTTCTTTATGTTATGTAGTCCTATCTCGCCATAATTCTTGCTGGATGGGACAGCGTCCCTAGCACCTTCATCCCAGGTGGCTCAAGCAAAAAGACTCTTCAGCACAGTGGATCCAAAGGATGACCTGTCCCGGGAGGCCAAATCCAATTTATAATGTGTGATAAAGTTATGAGGTCTTGCCCAAGTAGCTGCTGCACAAATGGTATCAATTGGGAGTTTTGATCTAAAGGCATATGAAGTTTTTACTGCTCTGACTGAATGGCCTTTTACTTTGACAGGTAATTGTTTGCCAGCAGTTTTGTAAGCAAATGTAATGCAGTCTGAAAGCCAATTAGACAAAGTGACCTTAGAAACAGGCAAGCTTTTATTTTTGTCTGAGAAGGAAACAAACAATTGGTCTGATTTTTTAAATTCTTTAGTCCTGTGCAGGTAAAATCTGAGAATTCTGTAAACGTCCAATTGGTGTAGTCTGTATTCTGATTTATTATTATGATTTGGGAAGAAAACTGGTAATTCGATAGTTGTGTGGAGATTATGCTCTGAACGTACCTTAGGAAGAAAGGAAGGATTAGTTCTAAGTGAGACTCTATCCTTGTGGAAAACAATGTAAGGAAGTCGAATGGTGAGGGCTTGCAATTCTGAAACTCTCCTAGCAGATGTTATAGCCACTAAGAAAAATGTCTTCCAAGACAAAAATTTCGGATCTGATGAAGAAGACAGTTCAAAAGGTGGAGAAATTAAAGATGTGAGAACTAGGTTCAGGTCCCTGGGCTCTGGTGGTTGCCTGATTGGTGGTCTGAGAATAAGGATTCCTTTCAAAAAGGTTTTGCATAAGAGTGGGACATGACTGGATTTCCCATGTAGCCAAAATGATAATTAGAGATGGCAGCTAACTGAACTCTAATAGTAGCAGCTGTAGCTCCTTCTTGAAAAATGGATGCGAGGAAAGACAGGATAGACTCTATGGGAGCTGAGTAGGGATCTATGCCTTGGTTTGCTGCCCAAATGGAGAACCTTTTCCATTTACTGGAATATAATTTCCTGGTGGAAGGTTTGTGTGAAGAAATCAGAATATGTTTGACTGTAGGGGAAAGGGAAACACACCTGGCTATTCGTGGAACTGGAGCAGCCATGTTGTCAATTTCAGGGTTTGGATAGTAGGATGGAACTGCCCTGACTGATGAATCAGACGGTCTGGAGATGGTTCCAGAATCCATGGTTCCCCCAAGAGATAGGGTCACAGGAAGGGAAACCAGACTTGGCAAGGTCAGTAAGGAGCAATGAGGATCAGGGTACTCTTCAAGAGTTTTGCTTTTTGAATCACTTTTGGTATGAGAGGAAAGGGTGGAAAAGCATAAAGGAGTCCCAAAGGCCAGTTGTGGACCATAGCATCCCTGGGTGACATCCCCAGATGGGGAATTAGGACAAAGTAGCTGCTGCATTTGATGTTTATGTACGTGGCGAATAGGTCGCAGCAAAGCTGGCCCCATTTGCGAAAAATCTCTTCTGCAACTTCTGAATTCAGGGACCACTCGTGAAGCATCAGAATTGCTCGACTGAGTTTGTCTATCACATTGGAATTCCGCGGAATGTGCATTGCTACCATCCTCTTAGAGCCTTTTGACAAAGTGGGTAAGATTTGGTTCCCCTTGCTTGTTTATGTACCACACTACAGACATGCTGTCTGACTGAATCGCAATTGTCTCAGTGGGAAGAGAACTGTGAAGTGCTTGCAACACGTATAGCACCGCTTTCATCTCTAGAACATTTATGTGCAAATGGTTCTCGTGATCCTGCCAAATACCTTGGATCGTCATTCTCAGAACCCCCCCCCACCCTATATGAGAGGCATCCATGGTCAAGACTGCATTTTGTTGAGGGGAAGCAAGTGGACGACCTAGATAAAGTTGATCCGTATGTAACCACCATGTTAGATCCTTCTTGCAGGAGTTTGTGATGAGTATTTGGTGAGACAGGGGGAGATCCTTCATTGACAACTGGGCAAATAGTAGCCACTGAAGTACTCTCATGTGCAGATGGGCTAGGGGAACTAAGAGAATGGTGGAAGCCATAATACCTAGGACCTGATGGACTATCCTGGCCTGTACTTTCTTTCTTCCGCAGGAATCTGACTTGGTTGTGCAACGATTCTATCCTTTCTGGTGTCAGTTTTGCTGTCATGGTGGTTGAGTCTACTTCTGAGCCTAAGAAGACAATGCGCTGCGATGGAGATAATGCTGATTTTTTTAGGTTTATTGTAATGCCTAATCTGGCGCACAAGGATAGAGTCTCATCCCTGGTTCTGATTAGTTGGTGCTTGGTGGTAGCAGTGAGGAGCCAGTCATCTAGGTATGGAAACACCTGGAATCCTTGACATCCCAGGTGAGCAGTTACCACTGCCATGCACTTGGTGAGCACTCTGGGGGCTGTAGTGAGGCCAAAGGGCAGTGTTTGAAATTGAAAATGACTGGCTCCCAGCTGAAAACGTAGATGTCTTCTGGAGCCTCTGTAAATTTTGATGTGGTAGTACGCGTCCTGAAGATCTATGGAGCACATCCAATTGTCTTTCCTGATAAAGGGAAATATCGACTGCGGAGTGATCATACGGAACTTGGATTTCTTTACAGACATGTTGAGTTTGCTGAGATCTAGAATTGATCTCCAGTCCCCTGTCTTTTTTCGGAAATAAAAAGAATCGTGATTAAGTTCCGGATCCTGTTGCTCTGTGGGGACTTCTTGGATGATTCTTTTTTGAAGCAACAAGATGACCTCTGATGTTGCACGGTCTAATTGAATGGGTGGCACATCTGGTAGAGACCGGTTTACTGGGGGATCGGAAACAAAGGGAATAAGGCAACCTCTGGAAATTATGGTTTGTACCCAACGATCTTGGGAGATTTGTAATCAGGCACTTGGGTACAGTGAAAGATGACCCCCGACTGCCTCCAGAGATGGACAGTCGAGCAACCCCTCAGGGGCAATGGAAGGGACAATCAGAGAAGGTATCTCTATCTCCCTGATGTTGCGGACTTCCTCTGCTGCAAGTGGGCGTCTTTC
The DNA here is from genome assembly GCF_019279795.1 of Protopterus annectens. NCBI lineage: Eukaryota > Metazoa > Chordata > Ceratodontiformes > Protopteridae > Protopterus > Protopterus annectens. Next base: position 1,396,992,909 of record NC_056729.1, read on the forward strand.
ATTATATCCTCCCCCCCTGCCTCTAGAGGAGGATTGACCTTGTGCCTGAGGGAAACCTTTTTGGGATTTACGGAACCACATTTTCCCTCCTGTTTGACCCTTGGGATAGGGTCTAGAAGGAAGGGAGAAACCGACTCCGACAGCAGATAAGGTTTTCCCTTCCTGCTCACACCTGGTCAAAGTCTCTTTTACCTGCAGTACAAAGAGTTGAACCATCAAAGGGGACGTTGGTAAAGGAAGACTTAAAGGATTCCGTGAAGTTACATAGATGCATCCAGGAATGTCTCCTAAGAGAAATTCCTGCTGCGGCTGGCCTGCTCGCTCCGTCAGATGCATAGGAAATCAGCCTCATGGAGGAGTCAGCTATAGATGTAAGGGTGGAGAGCTGCGCAGATACCTTTTCTGTGGATCCCGAAGCTACTGAACCCTGAAGGGTATCTCCCAACTCCTTCAGGAGATCCCCTTGAAGTCTTGTAAAATGGGACAGGTAATTCAGCGATCGTAAGGTAAATGCCACTGAAGAGAAGGTACGCTTTCCATACCTATCCATCATCCTGGACTCTTTATTAGGATGATGGATATTAGAAGATGTCTCAGACAACTCCTTTTTTGTGGCCGCTGCTACCACCATAGCATCCATAGGAACAACCTTAGAAAAAAATTACTTATCTTCTGGAGCAGTCATAAATTTGTTTGGCCTCCTCGGGACAGGCTCCACTGTGTCCGGGGAGGTCTGGGCTTTCTGGGATATGGCCCCCAAGAGTTGGTCATAAGGCGTTGTCACCCAGGAGGTGGAAAGTCAGGAACCAAAGGCCTCAAGGTACACTGATTCATTCTCAGTAGGGTTAGAGGTCTTCCAATCACCCCTCTGTTTGAGGATTTCAAGGAAGTCTGCAAAAGAGACATCCTCAGAGGGGGATCTTGGGGACCCTTCTAACTCATCCAAATCGGTGTCTGACGTTACTGACTTGGGTGAGTCAATGTGCTTCCTCTTACAAAGTCTCTTCTGAGGGAGCTCCCCTGTGGGATAATCTGGGGAGGTCTCAGAAGAGGGAACGCCTCCAATGGGGGCTCCTTGAGTCTCTGGTTCCCTATGCTGAGGGAGAGGTGGGGGAGAAGAGGTTGCTACCAGCTGCTGGTGGGACACTGGGTCCAAAGGCAGGGCTTTGGCACTGGACAAAGCTTTCTCTATTGCTTCGAAAGCCTTTCCACCCCCCTCTGAAGAAGACCTCCACTCTGAGGAAATGGAGGGTCAGCTCTGAGCAGGAGGGACAGGTTCCGAAGCAGACATGGAAACCGAGCTCAGACGAGCCGACGCACCGAGAGGGAGGGTCTGTTCCGAAGAAAAAACGGGGTGACTATCCATCTCGGAGTCAACTCGAGAGTGTCAGCTCCCAGACCCCTCGGCTTCAGACTGAGCCGACGAGGATAGGGTTATCAGTTTTGAGGAAGCAGGAAGAATTCTCGGAACCAAAGGATCCAGACAGAAAGACCCGAAGTGTTCAACTCTGAAAGCGAAGCAGTCGGAGGAACAGTAGTTTGAATATGGGATCGCTCCAAAGCATTTGGGTCCAGAAGGGCTAACTTTTTAGCCAAAGCCAGGTCACAGAGCAGCCTCTTCATCACCCGCTCGGTATCCTCATCAAAAGTGTCCTGGAGGAACGGGTGGAGATACACGGAGATCACCTCCTCTCTAATATAGGAGATCTCAAATAGGTGAGAGAGGGTCCATAACTAGTGAATGTCTCGATACCAATGGCTGCCTCGGCACTGAGAAAACAGATGGCACCGAGACAGAAGAAGCGGAAGCGGAGCCAGAACTCCTCAGCTCCGAAGCTTTAGACTTCTTAGATGTCTCAGAAATTGGAACCGATGGAGACTTTCTCTTTAAAGTTTTGGGAACTGTCTGACCGGGTCTATATTATAGTACTGAAGTTTTTAAACTTCGAATTCTATAATATCGACCCGTTTTTGTCAAAAACCTCAAAATAGCGAAGCTACAGAACTTCAAAATATTACTTAGGGTAAGATTTCAGTTGTCCATTCCATGGCTTCGCTAGTTACTCTACTGTGGTGGGAAGGTTACGGACCGGGGTAAGGTAAGTATAAGAACGGAGGTTACGGACCGGGTTAAGGTAAGTGTGGGAACGGATCAAGGTAAGGTGAGTGTGTGATAGGGACATTAGGGTTAGGGAGCAGGTAAAGTGAGTGTGCGGTAGTTAGGGACTTTAGGGTTAGGAAGCGGGTAAGGTGATTGTGTGGTAGTTAGGGACTTTAGGGTTAGGGTTGGGTTAAGGTGAGTAGATAGGTAGTAGTGTAGGGTTAGAATTATGATTTTGTTAAGTGTATGTGTGTGGTTTATTTATTTTGGTGTGCTTGTGTTGTGTGTTTGTGTTTCGGAACAGCAAATTTTTTCCCTGGGAAAACATTCGCTGTTCTGAATGTTCAATATTTTGTGGTTTAGATAGTTTAGGTACGATGAAATAGCGTTCGCTATTTACATCGTACGATAAGGTAATATAAACGCGTCTGACCAAGTTCCAGCTGTTCCTGGAAGGAACTAGTCATAAGACCCCTGTCAATCAAGTTGTGTTTTCTCTCACTAAGAACCCTAGTACTAAAGGCATGACAGAAAGTACAGGGTTCTTGTAAATGAGCCTCTACCAGACAGTACACACAGCTAGTGTGACTGTCAGTCAATGACATTTTTTGTGAACACTTGTCACATTTCTTGAACTCAGAAGGGTGGTGTTTCTTATTTTCTCTATCTTTGTCTTTGGACATACTGACAAGAAACAAAGCTAACATTAATAACTATAATCAACAGGCAAAGCTAGAACAGAAGAAAAAACTTTTTTTTTTTTTTTTTTTTTTTAAAAAGGGAAGAAAGACTAGCACTCAGAGAGGAAAGGTCCTCTAATTTAAACGGGCAACTATGACCCTCTAACTAAAACGGGCCATACAATGCTAATTAAAGAGGGACAGGGGGTCAAGCACACACACTACAATCACACAGATAATAGGAAACTACTATTTAGATAGAAAGATGAAGAAACTAGACAAAAAATATCAAGATTTATCAATCTTCTACTTAGCCAACGAGCCAGTAAGGAGACAACCTCGAACCTTCCACGGCAAACGAGATCCTGGGAATTGCCATGAGGCACCATGGGATAGGGGTTAACCTCAAGCCAGTAAAAGCTCTCAAGCTTCAGTATCAGCCGAGTCGGAGCCGAGAATCGGCTTCGAACCCATCCAGCAAGAATTACGGCGAGATAGAACTACATAACATTGGTGTATTATTAAGAGGAAGGGTACATTTCCATGTCAAAATTCTAAGGCGTGCAGATATATCAAGAAAGATAATTATTTTTTACATCCCAGGACCAATAAGAGGTATTCTATGAATGCATATGCTGACTGTAATACACACAATGTGGTTTACATTGCTAGCTGTCAATTATGTACAGCATACTCTGTAGATAAAACCAATTGTAGGTTTACAGACAGAATTTTTAAGCATCTCTCTGATATTGGATTGAAAAAAAGAACAAAGTGCACTGTATAAACATATAGCTATACACAAAGGTCATGCTTTTGTTTTGATGGCTATAACTGTTATTAATAGAAGTCAAAGAATGGGAAATGTGAGAAATGAAACTGAGTACAGGGAAATGCAATGGATATTAAGACTGGGAGCTGATAAAGCCCCAGGACTAAATGATGTGGTTCCTTTAAAACCAGCTCTAGCAAAAAGGAGGGTAAACTATTGAATTTAATTGGCTATGCTGTTATATATAAGATGTGATGTCTGTTTTTAAAAATTATCATCTGATGAAGGGATTTTACCCGAAAGCACTTATGATTTGATGCTGCTATATTTATTGTTTTAATAAAGCTGTTTTATTTTCAGCCTGGTAGTAGTGCTTTATATACTTTAACTTTCATGGAATGTGACAGGAGTTTGATGCCTTTGTACTGCTCACAGTTGTGGGTGTCCCCATTTGTTCTTGCACACCAGCATAAGTATGCTTATTCTCCAGTTATCTTGGATACACCTTTCTCTCCATGCTGCTATGAATATCCTCTAGAGCCATTTCTCCGCCAGCTTACCCATCATCTTTATCATATCTGCTGTGACCTCACTGAGCCTGCTGCTTTCCCTGACATCATTTTCCTTAGTGATATTCCCATATCTTCCAGGGTGGTATCCTGTGTGTCTCTTATTATAGACTATTGCTGGGGCAGTACAGCATCTGTGGGGTTGTCATCATTCCTAAGCAACTGGAAATACTCCTTCCATCTGCCTTTGATGTCCTGCAGACTGGTGAGCATGTTATTGCTGGCATCCCTTATGAAGGGTGTCTGTCTTTTTTATCATTGTCTTGGCCTTGCAACTTGATGTACTTTCTTTGTACCACTTACCAAGTCTGTTTGCGGAAGTTCGTATAGTGCCTAGCATGCCCTTTTCTTTGTTATTGCAACTCGTTTCCTAGCTTCTTTGTTAGGCAATTATTATTCCTTCCTAGCCTGGTTAGCCTTTTCTATCTCCCACTTTTTCCTGAACTCCATCTTTCCTTAGCTTAGTTCCTGGATTGCTGCATTCCACCACCCACTTTCCTAACTTAATATCCCCCTACCTCTCTGTACCACTCCTTACACCCCCCACCTCTCTATACCATGCCTTACTCTTAATCTATCAGCCTTACAAGATTTATACTCCCTGTAACTGTAAACACTATGCATTTATTACCAATCTTGCACTGATTGTTGTAATACTAAAATCTTACTTAAGGTTACCATAAGTCCGGGTTTCACTGGACACGTCCTCTTTTTTGGGCTCCTGACCGGGCGGTTTTTGAAAATTCTGCGATTTGTCCGGGATTTAAAACCCAGACAAATCGCAGAATTTTCAAAAAACAGACATCCCTATTTCGGAGTCTTTCCTCCGCTTTGTTTTTTTTTTTTGATTGGCTCATATACCGGTATACGAGCCAATCAAAAAACGGAGCTCACTTTAATGCGGAACTGCTTGATGTTCCGCATTGAACAGAAGAGGGTTCGCTGTGTGCGTTTCTGATTGGCTCGTATACGAGCCAATCAAAAAGTGGAGCTCTGTTCAATGCGGAACTGTTTGATGTTCCGCACTGAACAGAAGAGGGTCCGCTGTGCGCGTTTTTGATTGGCTCGTATACCGGTATATGAGCCAATCAAAAAGCGGAGCTCTGTTCAATGCGGAACTGCTTGATGTTCCGCATTGAACAGAAGAGGGTCTGCTGTGCAAGGTTTTGATTGGCTCATACACCAGCGTACGGGCCAATCAACAATCCCCAAACATGGAGCTATTTTTGCTCTTCAGCCCTAATAGGTCCTCTTTTACATACAACCAAATATGGTAACCCTAATCTTACTAGCACAAATCTAATTCTATATTTTACTTGGCTTTTTATTTCTGTATTTAATTTTTCATATAACTACTGCTACTGTAAATATGTGCAATGATATAACTATGTAATACTTGCTTTTAAATGCTATTTTGTTCTTGCCTATGAATGTATGATATAACTTTGTAATTTTCTTGTTCTTTGAATAAATGCTCATTAATGTTCTGTACTTTTTTTTTTTTTTTTACTGGCGCTCTTCTCCTCAGGCCTCCACTGATGGGCCCTTGGCTCAGCTGGACTAACCCAGTTAACAAATGACAAATAATAATACAATAATTATGTACCTTATTAACTGATTTGGTTCGGGCACATATCTGTTCAGTAATCCTCACACATGCTGCTCTGAGGTGCTGCCATACTTCTTCAACTACAGCAATTTCCTCCTCTTCTTGGCAGTCAACTTCCATGTCTTTAGACTGGTTTCTGTAGACCTCAGAGCCCTCTCTCACCACTGCTTGCAGTCATCACTAAATGCAATCATGGGTATTGGCTAGTACCTCTACGGTATTACATTGGGTTGAAATGGCTAAGGCTTAAAATGACCTCCAGGTCGATAGCCTAGTAATCTCCTATGATCCCGTGACCTATGATTGTGGTAACCAGTGGTTCATGCTGTGGGCCGTCTGTTTTGCCGTGGTTGACTTTGATATCACTGATTATACCCTAGTGCCTGCATTGCATATTGACCACTCTACTCTTGTATGTGAACTTGTGACTGTCTCTCTTTCTGAACCATATGTTGGCTACTATCAAGCCATTTACCTGCCAGAAGTCTAGAATGGTCTCTCCCTTATTCCTGTTGCCCCACCCATGTGGAGCCAGGCAGCCATCATTTCCTGTTCAATCTTTCCCGATATGTACATTAAAGTCACCCATTATCAACACCAATTCATGTTGCCCTGCTTTATCTAGTAGGTCCTGCAACTGCTGTCTGAATGCACTCTTTTTGTCAGTATCACAATCCTACTGTGGGGCAAAGGCTGAGAGTATGAATACTGACCTATCATTACACTGGAATCCAACTGCCATGAGTCTGTCACTAATTCTGATGATATCCCTCACTGCCTTCCGAAGACTTTCTCTCAACACAATTCACACACCATTTCTAGCCTGTAGTCTTTCAGAGTAGTAGACACTGGGTCCCAAATCAAGTGGCTTGGCTGCACTGCCCTTCATTCTTGTCTCCTGGATACGTAGGATGTCCAGCCTCCTCCTTACCATCATGTCATCCACTTCCAAGCTGCATTCTGTCAGTGAACCTACATTGAGTAGCAATTCTCAGTTTGTGTTTGACAGGTTCATTGGTTTTACATCCAGCTTTCGCTAAACATAGCTACTGAAGGTAAACCCAGGCTGAGGAACGAGACACCAACTGGCCAGTAGCTTATTAACCTATGGATGCTGAGGTTTATGGCAGGCACACAGCCAATATGGGGTGCATACATGCTTTGTGTAGTGCATTCAAACCTTACTATAATCTATGTTATTGGTAGTGGATGAAAAGTAATAAGAGTAAACAGTGGAATTCCTATTTAACATAATCTTACTTTGTTTCCACAAAAAACAAGGAAACATGGTAACATCATAAAAGGAAGACATTTCTTGCAAATATATACTGAGCAGAGAAGACGCAGAAAATGTACAGTGAATATTAGACACGTGATTTAAGGTCAAGTCATTTATCCCTAATAGTACTTGGCTAATTGTCAGTGGTGAGTACAGATCCTGATGCAAGGTTGTTACACATGAATTAATGGTACTACAGTGGTATTGCAGAAGTAAGGGGTTCCCAGTGGCGCTTCATACGTTGTTAGTTATGCATTGCAGGTGATCAGTATGGCCGAATACACAACAGTGGTTTCATTTCTTCTAACATGTTCCAGATAAGTCATATATATGTCTATCTGTGTACTCATCTTCTGGAAGATGAATTCTCACTAAGTGTGCATACCTGGCAGATTACATTGCGTTATAAACTGCACCTGGAAGCCAGAATGATACTGGTATGTGGCCTGATGCAAGAAGCAGGGCATTTTGATGACTGTACTTTAGTATATTTCACAGTTGTATACAAATGCCACAATATGATGTGAACAAGTCTGTGTCACCCATAACGCCTGCCTCCCATTTGGTGACATGCTTCTTTTGATGCAACCTGCATAAGCACTGTGAATGATATACATGTAAGAAAACCGGTATATGTCAGATGGCACAGTGGAATACAAACTGGACAAATATGTATGTATATTTGTTTTGAGGTACCTTCTGGTGACCTGTCCATGCTTAGATGTTACTGTCTGGTAGCACAAGCAGCATGTGAAAATTAATGTGTGACTTCAATTTAAAATCTGGTTTCCTCTGTGATACTTCTTCTACCTCATCTGAAAGTGCTATGCATAACCCCTCCGTCTTCATCTTCTGTTGCTGAACTGTAAATTAAAGTTACACTGAGCAGTCATGATGTCTGCATAATGAATTAATCTCCTCAGTATGATACCTGTTAGCTCAGCTTCCTGTACTGAAGGGCAGAGTCATTGTTATTCATCAGTCTTCACAAGTTATGCACTTGTAGATGCTAAGATAACTAAAAGGTGTCTTATCTGCATAATTGATCCATCTTTAACTTTAGAGAAACTCTTATACTCTTTGTCTTTAAGCAGTGTTGTTGCCATGGGCTTTTTGTACATTGGCTGGTTTGGTTGAACTTTCATGTTACGGCTCAGCTGTTTAAAACCCAGACTTTGCCCTTTGCAGCCCATGCCTGTGGTACACGAGTTGACTTTTGTGTATAATCCTAATAAGTGTTGTCATCACATTTACTTTGTTGATGCTGCTGTGCCAAATGGCCTTTCATGCTTGATTCCTGCTGTAACAACTAAATTTGTATGATAACTAAAATGCAACAGTCACTGTTAGACAAAAAAGACTGTGGTATAAAACATATTGTTGAAGGTAATCATGTGTATCTAGTTTAATGAGGAAATGTGTTAAAGTTTGATATTTATTTTATTTATTTATTTGTTTTTTGTTGACCAGGACAGTCTACTGGGGTGAAATGAGGCCATTTTCAGTGGAGGCCCAGGGAGAAAAACTCCCTAACAGAATAGAAGATAATAGAAGTTAGTTAAATAAGACTTTCCAAAGTGATAAACATTTCATAACTTATATACAATCAGGAGAAATACTTGGAACTTAGTTAAATTATGTCGCTTGAAGTTATGAAATCAACTTTGATTCATGTCAATGTATCCAATGTATAAAGTGTTTAACATAGAAGACAGATAAGCCATACACATATACATTTATATAGTACATTTTTGACAGACTGTGCAGATTAGCTTATATAGTTCGCATAAAACAAGTATGCATGACTGCACTATTTTTCATATAACATGTTAGGCAAAGTAAGGTGTAAGAAGGTTTTCAAAGGTGACACTTAAGAGGGGAGAAAAAAGAAGAGTATAGGGCTAGAAAGGTCAATAATGAAACTGAGGAAATGGAGATGGTACACGGGCAAAGCCAATGAGAGGAGAGATATTGATGTAGAGACTTTTTGAATAATATTATTATTTTTATTAATATTAACAATATTAATGTTTCGGAGAAGAGGTGGAAGACCATTCCAGAGTTTGGCTACAGTGAAAGAGTACAGATACTGACCTACAGGGAGTTTGGGTCTCTTTACTTGGATAAAAGATTGATTTTCAGATCTGAGATTCCGGTTTGGCTGATAGAGAGCTAGAAGGGAGGTGATGGCTGGGCATTCTAGAGGTTTGTGTATAATTTTGTGTGCTGTAGATAGTTGAATGTATGTGAGGTGTTGTGGGAGTTCAAGCCAGTTCAGGGATTGTAAAGAATAGCAGTGATGGGAAGAGTATTTTGCACAGGTCACAAACTTAGCAATTTTGTTATAGCACGTGTCCATCTTAGTTTTTAAGCAGGGCAGGATGTTTGTAAGAATGGGGGCACCGTAGAGGAGGCAGGGTAGGAGAAAGGTTCGGGCAAGTGTTTTTCTAGTAGAGTAGTTTAAGAAGTGTTTACGTCTATAAAGACTACCGAGTTTTGGTGCGTTTTTTTTTATATTGTTGTGGATGTGTTGGTCGAATGTTAAGTTATCATCTACAATAATGCCGAGTAACTTGGTATGGGGGGACTACCTCTATGGCAGCTTTGTTGGATGAATATGTTAAAGTTTGATTTATTAAGAGTGGTGGGGTTTTTGGGGTGTAAAGATCAGGAGTTTGGTTTTACTGGGGTTAAGGGCAAGATGGTTGTTTGTCATCCAAATTTCAGTAGTAGAGAAAGCGTTTTGGGTCACGATAAGAAGTTCTGTTTCTGAGGTGCCAGAGCAGATAACATCAGTAAAGAGAAAAGCTTGTTGTGGAAAACAATACTGGGAATGAGCAAGAACAGTATGCACACAGTGCGGAACAGTGAAAGTAGGCACTGCATAGCATGAAGGAAAGAAAATATTAAGTTGCATCAAAAAAAAGCATAACACCAATGATTATGTGCAGACAAAATCAGTAGTACGAACAAATATAAGGAGATATCAGTGGCATGCCTAACAGGTAAACACAGCAGAGGACTGCAATTCTATGTAAAGCAAATATGATTATTTTTTATGATTTTTGAGTATTAATTTGCATACATAACTAATTCTGTCAGTGGCCGAGATGAATTTTAATCTGTGTATGTTACAGGCATGTTTCCAGGAATAACTGGACACCTGTATATTGAAAAGCATTTTTGTAATGTGATTTACTGTGAAAGTGCTATTCAGATTATAGGAGTAAGGAGAGAGATGAGAGAACACTTTAACTGATGCACCAGGCAGACTGCAAGCTAATCAGATTGGTGTGTACTGTCATGCAAAGTTGATTACACTAACTGAACCTTGCAGGCTGGGAAATGTGATACTCTTGCTAGCTGAGGGCTGGAATATGGGAGGAGTAACTTGAGAATAAACTGAAGCATATCAGAGATGAATGTCTAAAAAAGTATTGTTATCTCATAGGTTCATAGGATGATACTAGGCTACTGGTCCGGAGGCTAGCCAAAAATTTCGCCCATGTTCTCTCAAAGTCAGCACCTGTTTCCCCTGTCCAGCAGAGACACAGGTGGGATCCAAGGAGTATATTTTCTGTTTCCCATCCAGTCGTCCACGTTCCTCTTAAAGAGGGCTAGAGAGATACTCTGCTTGATATGGAGAGGGAGTCTATTCCACAAACGGGGGAGTCTTTGGGACACAAATCTCAGCAATGAGCTGGTAGTTTGGGAAGCTTTTTTTCAGATAATGTGTAACATATCAGCAGGAAGCACATTTGCAAGAGGCACTGTGTGACAATAAATGATACTTTTACTGAGGCCTCTAAATATTAGCTGTTCTTGTCTGTTCTTTCATTCTAAGTGAATGGAGCTGTATTGACAGACCAGCTATAGGCAATGTAATCTTGGAAATGGTGGACTCCCAGTGTATTATGAGGAAGATTTTTCTTTAGAAGAAAATAAACTCTCTTGAGTATGTCTGCCCCCAGGATAGCACATTCAGGGTTACAAACAGAATAAAATTAGTAGTGACTACTTCTATCTGGTATACACAGATTTGCAATGACCCACACTTAAGGAAAAGTTAAAAAAAATATGTTTTTTAAATTATATTCCCGTAGTTGTCCTTTAATATTTGTGAAACAGGTAAGTGGAATGGCTGAAGGACGCTTTTCAGATACAACCTGGGCCAAACAGGCAAATACAGTATACAAACATAATACAAGTAGTTCAAATGTACAGAGACATGCATCATACAAGAATATACAGTTGTATAAAACAGTAGCATACACATATATGTATAATGCAAAGCAATTAAGTAGGCAACAGCTGCAAAATACAAGTATTTGTATTACCAAGTACACAGAAAAGAACCCAAAAAACTATTTTTTCAGTAGTAAGAATACAGAAAGTGAGATCTAAATCATGAAAAATGGAAAAAAAATGACAAGAGTCTTTACATTAGCAATCCTAGGAAATGTAAAAGCACAGACTAAATTGTGAGCAATGATGCTAGGTGAAGCTAGAAATAAGACTTAACCTGTGTCTCTGAAGCAGTTATATTTATTTTCCTCAACTAAATGGAAATTGAGAGATATTTATGAACAATTAAGATTATCAATTTGTTTGATGGCTTTGGGTGTAGAGTTTCGGCAGGCAGGGGCTAGTTTGGAGAAGTATCATTTACAGATATCAAGAGTAAGGGTAAGCCTGGTCAGTTGGACAGTGTTAGAAATTCAGAGGAATTAAGAGGCATTTTGGATAGTCAGTTTCTTGAGAAGTGGCATGACAGTTATCTTTGATGCACAAGTTTGAAGGTAAGTGTGCTAAGGAGGAAAGATTTTGTAAGATATTCCTAGCTGAGATAATACTTATGATTTGGGGTTTCAGTATATGTTTGTGAAAGGTGAGATGCTGGTTGAAAACAAGGCCTAGATATTTTTGTTCCTTGACACAAGAAAGTAGAGTCCTTGAAAGTCAATAATAATAAAACTTTGTTAGTACTATATCTTTTGGTGAGTGCCATAACAGCATTATTGAACTTTTGTAAGCGCTAATGGTGATACTATCTTTATGAAGCCAGTTCCAGATGACAATGACGTCACTCTCAAGTTTGTTTTTCAGACAGACTTTTTATTGCCTCTGGTAAGGATGATGTCAGCTGCATATAGGACAATTGGTATCTGTGTGGTCCCAGGGGAGTCATCTGGGAAAAGAAAAGTGGACAAAGCACAGACCCCTATGGAACCCCTTTGCAGGATGTTCTGGAGATATAAGTATTACTAGGTTCAAGACGGGTGAAGGTACAAATGAAATCATTGCTGGAAGTCTGAGGAGAAATGTGCCACTCTGGTATTATGAAGTAGGAAGAAGACAGATCAACAACATTGAAGACTTTTCTAAAATCAAGAAAAACTGCCCCAGTTATTTTACATTGCTCCATATTAAAGCACATATGATCTGTAAAGAGTAGATAGCAATACTGGCATTGTAACTTGGTTGAAATCCATACTGCCTATCACTGGGAATGTCATACTTATAATCTAGAATTTAGTTGCAAATGACCTTTTCCAGAATTCTGGTGAGGGGACAAGGGTTAGAGATGGGTCGGAAGTTAACAGTTGGGAAAGCGGTTGAAAATTTTATTAGGGGTATGTCAAGTACTCATTTAAAGCTGTGAGGCAGTATTTTAGTTGCAAGTAAGGTTACCACATACTCCACTTTGCGAGGGACAGTCCCTCTTTGGGCAGCTGTGTCCTGCAAAAAAAATTGTAAAAATGGCAAATGTCCAGAGATTTTAGGGCAAAATTTCCTATATTTTATGTAATAGTTTCATAAAACAGTTATTCTGTATCTGAAACACCTAAATGTTATAAGAAGCAGAATAAGCGAAGCAGAATAAGCAACTAAAATGCTACAAGAATAAGCTTTTATTTAGCCAAACAAGTGAGGTCCTGTGCTTTGTACTGGCTGTGGGTATGTTTTGCCCTGAAAAATTTGATGTTTGTACCACAATTGTCCCACTTTGGGCAACCCTAGTTGCAAGGGTTAATTTAAACAAAAATGTAAGCAGTTAATTGAGTAGTTTGCTACCTAATCTAAAATATAAGGGATGAATACAGTGGAAGAATGGATGACAGGAGCAATCAGAGATCTCTAGAAAGTTTTGTACATCAGTTCTAGAAAAGACTTTGAAATAAAATGTATGGTACTATATGAACTTAGGCAGAGACGAAAGAGTGTAATGTGGGAAGGGGATAGTAAATAATGGAGTAATGGGTCAGTAACAGAAGAGGGATTGTTGATGCTAAAGACTAAAGGGGTAATTTGAGAAATTACAGTTGTGTACACTTACCATAAATGTAGATGTTCGAGTGTATTCACTGTTCCAGTCATCACACTTGGGTTATCTGCCTGCAGGTAGTTCTCAGTCTGCCAGAATACCAGAGACTTAGTATTTCTGTGTTGGATGCTGTCGCTCCAGGAATGACGTCAGGTCATCATGGGTATAAAAACAGGCAGCCAACACCATTACATCAGTTTTTCTTGCCCCAAATGTCAGGAGTTTCCCAAATAGGGAGCTAAGTTATGGTAGGAAAAACACCGCCAGTAAAAAGTAAATACCAATACCAATACCCCTGAAAGGGTGAGTAACAGCCATAGAGAGGCCTTGCAGGACTACTGTTGCAAAACCTGCCCTGGATTTGGAAAAGATAGGCAGGTGGTAATGCTTGGTGAAGGTGTGTACTGAACTCCAGGTAGCAGCTTCCAGGATGTCCCTGGTAGGGACTCGCTGGGAAATGCTGTAGATGTAGATGTTGCCCTTGTAGAATGTGTTCTGACCCTCTGAGGGGTTGCTTTCCCATGGTGCTTGTAGCAGAAATGGATGCAGTGTGCTATCCATTTGGAAATTGTTTGTTTCGAAATGGCCTTGCCCTCTGCCCCTGTTGCAAAGCTGACTAGTAACTGGTCAGATTTTCTGAAGGGCTTAGTCCTATCAAAGTAGAATCTGAGCTGTCTGTGCACATCCAAGGAGTGCAGGATCCTTTCCCCTTTATTTTGAGGATTAGTGAATAAAGTTGGCAAATGGATGGATTTGTTGAGAGCCACACTGGACACCACTTTAGGCATGAAGGAAGGGTTAGTCCTGAGGGAAACCCTGGAAAATAATGCAGGGTTCCACAGCCATATGTGCTTGTAGCTCAGACACTCTTCTAGCTGAAGTGATGGCCAGAAGCAAGGCTGTTTTTCAAGAGAGGAATTTTAAGTCTGCTGATGCAACAGGTTCAAAGGGGGGACGCATGAGCTTTTCCAGTACAAAATTAAGGTCCCAACCAGGGGTGGGTGCTCTCCTTGGTGGCCTTAAGTTGTTTGCCCCTCTCAGGAACTGTTTGATAAGAGGGTGCAAGAAGAGAGGTGGCTCAGTGTTGTAATGAGCTGAAATGGCTGAGGCATGTATCTTAATGGAGGAGAAGGACAGGCCTTTGTGGAGTAGATCTGCTAAGTAATCCAGGATTAGAGGCAGGGAGGGCAGAGTTGTGTCCTCTCCTTTAGATAGAATCCAGGAGCAGAACCTTTTCCACTTATCAGCATAGGATTTTCTTGTACTGGGTCTTCTGGCTTCAAAAATGACATCCAGCACCTGCTTGCTTAGGGTTGCTGGGGGAGAATTCAAGGAATAAGCCAGGCTGCAAGAATTAGGGTTTGCAGTTGTGGATGCAAAATCTGTCCCTCCTGCTGAGACAGCAGAGTTGGGTTCTGGTGTAGGTGCCAGGGTGGCACCGGTGACAGGCTGCGCAGGAGTGGGTACCAGTGCTGGCAAGGCCAGTCCGGGGCAATCAGAATTGTCCTTGGTCTGTCCTGTCTTATCTTGAGAGAAGGGGCAGAGGGGGAAAGGCATAGACTGAGAGATTTACCCACTGAAAAGATAGGACATCCACATTCCAGGCCTTGCTGTGAGGATTCTTGGTGCAGAATTTGCTGAGCTGGTGGTTGTAGGGGGAAGCAAAGAGATCCATCTCTGGGGTCCCCCATTTCTAAATCAGAAGGTTGAAGGTGCTGGGCTCCAATTGCCACTCGTGTGGGTCTAGGAGATTTCTGCTTAAGTCGTCTGCCAGTGAGTTTTGTTTACCTGGCAGGAATTGAGCTTGCAGATGGACTTGCATGTCCAAGCCCATGTGCCACAGGGCCATGGCTAACCTGCAGAGTGGGTAGGAATGGGTTCCCCCCTGCTTGTTGATGTACCACATAACTGTGGTGTTGTCTGTTTTTATTAGCAGTTGTCCTGGAAAGCATAGGGATCTGAAAGCTGTCAGGGCGTTCTGCACAGCTAGCATCTCTTTTTGGTTGATGTGCAGATGAATTTGACTTGGGCTCCAGTGGCCCTGAACGCATTTGTTATCCATGTGTTCTCCCCTTTCATAGTCTGATGTGTTTGTGGTTAGGGCCTGGGCGGCATGGGGTTGAGAAAAGGGCAGTGCCTTGTTGTAGTAGCATGCTTCTGCCAAACAAAGGAACTCTGTCTTTAGACAGGGTATGATAGGAATGACTGTTTCCAGGTCCTGAGAATGTTTGCACCAAAGACTTTTTAAGTACCATTGAAGTTTCCTCATATGCAGTCTTGCATATGGAATTAGCAGTATACATGAGGCCATGAACCCTAGGGCCTGCAGTATTTTTCTTGCAGATAGCTGAATTCTGGTGGCTATTTGTTTGAAGAAGGCTGTCAGATAGACTTGTTTTTCTGAAGTGAGGAATGCCATCTGGGATGTTGTGTCCAAGCTTGCTCCAAGGATTACAATCTTTTGACTGGGTACCAGTTTTAATTTCTTTTAGTTGATGGTATACCCCAAGGAAGTGAGAAGGTGTTTCAAAATGTCATGTGCTGCAACAGCAATTCCCAACTGTCCACCTGAATCAGGCAGTCGTCCAAGTATGGGAAAATTTGGATATTTCTCTGCCTGCAGTATGCAATGGCTGGAGCCAGGCATTTTGTGAAAAATCTGGGTGCAGTAGATAAGCCAAAGGGAAGTGCAGAGAACTGATAATGCATAAATCCTGCCCTGAAATGTAGATACTTCCTGCATGACTCCCTTATGGGGATGCGCAGATAGGCTTCTTTTAAGTCTAGGGTGACTAACCAGGCATCCTTGGTTAGCATAGGAAGAAGCTGTTGCAGGGTAAGCATTTTGAGTTTTGGTACCACCAGGAAGGTATTGAGAATTGAAAGATCCAGGATTGGGCGCCAAGAGCCCTCTTTCCTGGGTACCAGGGAGAGTCTGGAGTAGAATCCTTGACTCCTCTGTTCTACTGTAACCGGCTGAATAGCTCTGATATTGAGCAGGGAAGCTACTTAGCTTTGAGCCTCTGCCCACTGGTTTGGAGGAAGGTCTGGAAACCTGCTTGGGGTTGGCAGTGAATGGAAATACAATTTTTACCCCTGGGATACAATGTTGAGGACCCACCAGTCCTGTGTGATGGACATCCAATTTTTTGCTTGAAGGGCAAGTTTTCCTCCTAGGGAAACAAGCAATCGGGCAGGGCTAGGGAGTAGAGTAAATAAGTCATTGTGAGTTTTTTTCTGTAAGGAGATGGCTTACCACTCCCTGCTTTAGGGGTGAGGGCTCTCCATTGTTTAGATCTCTGCATACCCTGAGACTGTAGTCTGGGTGGTCTGTTTCCCATGGGTCTGGTTTGAGAAGGACTGGAGGGGGCTGGAAAGGACCAGTGTTTGGAAGGGCAATGCCTACTGAATCTAGGGGGTTACACTTGTAAGAATTATTTAACAGTCTGCATACACTTAGCTTTTTCTTCCATCTTTTTAAGAACCTCTTCTGGTTTGTGCCAAACAAACTGTCCTTGTTCAAAGGAGCATCTAGTAACTTTGATTTGATATGGTCTGGCAAGGTCTGCTCCTTGAGCCAAGCATGTCTTCTCAGTACAGATCCAGTGACTGCTGCCCGGCAAGATGCTTCTAGGGCATCAAAGCCACACTGCAAAGTATGCTTACTGACTTGGCTTGCAGAGTGCATAAGCTCCTGCAATTCTTTATTGTCTGCACAGTCTGTAAAGGTTGCCACTTTTTGGTTAATAAGTTCCATAATATGCTGCTGGTACTTCAGCATGTGAAACTGCCAATTCAATGCCCTAATAGCAAGAGTAGCAGAGGTATATACCTTTGTACCCCATCTGTCCAAAGCTCTGGAATCCTTGTCCGAAGGGGTCGGATTCTTGGCTGTAGTAGCCTTGATACCTTTAGACCCCAGGGAAATGATCTCTTGGTCAGCAGTAGGATTCTTGAAAAGAAATGTGTGACTGTCAGGTACTCTGTAGTACCTGTCTGGTTTCCTAGAGGCAGGAGGTAAAGTGTCAGGAGTAAGACTGGATTCCATGAAAACATCATCATCATCCAGGACAGGAGGTATTGCTAAAGGGCTGTGCTGAGGCAACTCTAGGAATTCTCCGAGTCTTTCTTTGGACTGAGGATAGTCTTGGCATTCCCAGTGGAAATGCTCTCTTAAGGTATGCAAGGTTTCACAAAAAGAAAAATCCTCTGGAGGGGAGGCAGAGGGAATGGATTCCTCTGCATCTGAATCCTCATAAGCAGATAAGGGTATGTCTTCATAATCAGAAATCTCAGAGTCATCAGACTCCTGGTCTGTAGAAGCTGTAGGGGACTGGTCTCTTTTTCTCTTAGCAGGAGAAAGCTGACTTCCCTTAATCAGCATAATAATAAGGTCTTCTGCCATTCTAAGCATTTGTGTTTGTGGCATGGGAGCAGGTACATGTGCTATGGTCATCAGTTTTCTAGGCATAGTGCGTATTCTGGGCCTATGAAACTCGGTAGTTTTGGTTAAAAAAGAAGTCGTCGGTTGGAGTCAAACATCAGTTGAGCGAAGAACTGCCACAGAAGCCAGTGCCTGCACAGCAGCTTCGGACCCATCCAAGGTAGAGACATCCGCAAGTTCCATAGTCGAAGAAGAGTCTTGAGGCATACTGGACTCTGAATGGGTCTCGGTAGAGGCCTTCGAATCCATTGAAGCGGGCATCAGGGGCAGGGAAAGCACCTCACTGAGTACCGGCAGACTGGCAACTAGCTTAACGGAAGCATCATCGGCAGCTTTGGACCTATGCGGTCTATGTCTTTATCCTTACGTTTTTTCAGAATATCGGTAATCGGATGGCTTACCAAAGCCATTTCAGAATACGGAGATAGACAGCAAAAGAATTTAGTGACAAAGAGAGCCCAAAGATGAATGGTTCCGGTGTTAAACAAGGCACAAAACCAACAGTGAGGTACAATGTGGTCTGGGCCTAAGCAGGTGACGCAGTAAGAATGAAAATCTCTGGGAGGTATTTGCTTTCCACAGACAAGACAATTGTTAACTTTTTCTGACATCGGTTAGAGCAAGAAAAAAAGATCCCCAACGAGGTACTTAGATTTAGAAGACTTCAGGATTATTCAATTTGTAAATGAAAATTCAGGTAGCGGCCGATCAGCACTTGTGAACTGCTTCTGCTTTGGGCTCCTCGGCAAGAAAGACTGATGTAATGGCGTCGGCTGCCTGTCTTTATACGCAGAAATTCTAAGTCTCTGGTATTTGGGCCGACTGAGGGCTACCTGCAGGCAGAAAACCCAAGTGTGATGACTGCAACAGCGAAACACAAAGAACATCTGAACTGGCCTTTGGGAAGAGACAGGAAGAAGCCAGATTTTTTAGGGCTTTCCAAAATTTCATATGATGTCCTAGAGCTATGCTTTCAACTGTTCTGCAGTACTCAGACTGAACATGATTAGTTACTAGTCTAGTTTCTTTTTAATGTTTATATTATGTATTATATTTGTCTGGACTGGAGAGGCCTGCTTTACAATCTCACCAAGATTTGTTAATTTGGTAATTTCAGATATAAGGTTATCTGCTGAGCTATCTGGGACTTTCTAGTATGATTTGGTGATAGGTTCTCATAAGCTTGAGGGGCCAGGCAGGACAGACGGGGCAGTGAAGAGAGTTGGGGAATACTTGTAGATGATTTTTATTTATTTATTAACATTTGTTGACCGGGAAAGTCCACTGGGTCAGCGACCCATTTTCAGTGGTGGCCCGGGGAGAAATGCTCCCCAAGTATTACAAAAGAAAGACAATATTTAAAATGCAATGAAAGTATTACAGATATAACAGGGAGAAAAACATATTACAATTTACATTTCTAAGGATTTACATTAAATTAAACCAGAAAAATCCTTACAACAGGATGAATGTTACATTAATAGACAAGGCATGGACTACGAAACATTGCTTTCTTTGTTAACATTTTGGTATCCTGTATAGTAGGAATACACTAGTAAAACGTGCAGACTGGGTTTTGCAAAGTATTTGGTGAAATGTACTGTTTAAGGTGGTTTGCTCCTGAGGCAGGTGCAGTATGGATTATTTAGATAATGTGTTTTTAGAGCTACTTTAAAAGTTTTTGGGTGGTCAATTTGGGTGAATTCTGATGGAAGGTTATTCCATAGTCTAGCTTTGGTATGGGAGAACAGACATTGTCTTGCTCTTTTGTTGGATTTAGTTACAGTAAGCATGTGTTTACAGGAAGATCTTAGTGTTCTTGTGGGGGTATATGTTTGTAGGATTGAGATGAGGGCAGGGCAGTCATTTGGTTTAGAAATTAGTTTGTGGGCTAAGGTTAGTTGGGTGTATTGCAGATAGTGGGAAAACTCTAGCCTTTTAGCTTGGTGATGGCATGGCAGTGATGAGAATGGTGTGGTATTTCCGAGCCAAAGTTTGCTATTTTGTTGTAACAGGATTGTAATTTATTACTAAGGGTTGTGTGCAGATTAGTAAACATGGCACTACCATATAGATGGGAGGGAATGAGTAGGGTACTGGCTAGCTTTATTTTGGTATTTTTATCCAAGTAGAGCTTGTGGCGATACAGTTTACCTAGTTTGAAATGGGTTTTCTTTATTGCAGTTAGGATGTGTGGTTCGTATGTGAGTTTGTTACCTATTGTTATACCTAGTAGTTTGGCTGTTTTCACTAGTTCTATTTCTGTGCAGTCTTTAGCAAGGATTTTGAAGTCAATGTCAGGTGATTTTGTAGAGAAAAGTAGTTTAGTTTTTTTGGGGTTTAGCATAAGTTGTGCATTAGTAAGCCATGATTCAGTAGAAGTAAAGGCCTGTTATGTAACTGTGAGGAGGTCTGAGAAATTTTCGGAGGTAGATATCAGTGTTGAATCATCGGCATACTGGATGAGATTCTGGATTTGGGTGGGCTTTGTGCAGGTCACTGATGAAAATATTGAACAGTAATGGACCTAAAATGGATCCTTGTGGTACTCCTATATTGTTAGGTTGGTAATAGGATTGTGCATTTAACCACCTTATTGATTGTTCCCTGTTCTGTAGGTAAGAGGTAAACCATTTGAGGGATTTTGAGGAGCAACCTAGTCATGATAGTTGGTTTATTAGCTTAGTATGTGACGCAATGATGCATTTCTGGAATGTTTGTAGGTTCATAGGTGTTTACTAGAGTAACTACTAAAAGGATCTTTTTAAAGCCTAGCCATGCATCCCAAACCTCTGACAAGCTCTGGTATCCTTGATAAGTGTAAGCAGGGGCTTGGGTGATGACCATTTACAGGCAGCCTGTGTCCATTTGAGACATTGGTACCAATCTAGGGATGAATCTCCTGTTCCCCATCCAATTGTCCAGGTTACACTTGAATTGGGTTAGGGAAGAACTCTACTTCATATGGATGGTAAGCCTGTTCCTATTTACATCACAGGTAAGGTTTACATATTTAGAACAGATAACTCTGGTGCTGTTTGTTTCGTGGATATGCAGGCACGAATGGGGTCTGACGATGCCTTGCACGCTAGGCAGAGATCTCCCCTCAACAGCTTGTAGGAGACAGAATACAGGGATAGGGCCTTGAGGCGGACTACAATGGACATGTTACTTATGCCCTGTATTTTTTTAGTGAGGAGCGTCTGTGAACATGCCAATTGTTGGATATGCCTGGTTAGGTACATACCAAAAGGGGCACTCTACTCAATAATAGGACAGATGAATGAAGAATCCAGTGGACTAATGACTTCCTTGGACCTAGATGCTATACCTCTGTTTATAAATGCACAACATAGAATGATTTCCTCACTACTGTAAACATGTGATGGTCAAAGGCTAGATTAATGTCTATGTCTGTCCCCAAATCCCTGATTAATGGGTCCATTCTTAGGGGTGTGTTGTCAATATGATAGTTACCAGGGGTGGATGACTTCCTGAAGGATACTATTATGTATTTCTTGGCACTTTGTTTTAGTCCATTGCTCTCACACCAGTTGTTTTGTCTGTGTCCGCCCTTCCTGGAGAACATTTGTGCTGCTGTGGGATTCAATGACAGCTCCTAATTTGCAATTTAGTCAGCCAGGGTTCAAGACATTATTCTTGACTTTAGAGAAGTAAATGCCAAAAAGGAGTGGTCCCAGGACCAATCCCCAAGGGACTCTGCTTGTGACCGGCCTCTCTGTAGATGTGGACTCCCCAAGTCTACCTTCTTGGGTCCAGTGAGCCAACTGGCTATCAACTGGTTGACATAAGGGTTTGAACCTAACCTCCCGAGTTTTTCAACAATGCCCAAGTGGGATCATCATCATCTTTTGGCTGTTCCCGTTAGGGGTCGCCACAGCGGATCATATGTTTCCATTTCTTCCTGTCCTCCTCATCTTGCTCTGTCACACCAACCACCTGCATGTCCTCTCTTACCATATCCATAAACCTTATCTTAGGCCTTCCTCTTTTCCTGTTACCTGGTAACATCATCCTTAGCATCTTTTTCCCAATATACTCAGCATCCCTCCTCAGCACATGTGCAAACCAACATAATCTTGCCTCTCTGGCATTGTCTCCAAACCTTCCAACCTGGGCTGACCCCCTAATATACTTATTCCTAATCCTGTCCACCCTAGTCACACCCAATGCAAATCGTAACATCTTTAACTCTGCCACATCCAGCTCTTAGGTCTTGCCTTTTTGTCAATGCCACTGTCTCCAACCCATAAAACATAGCTGGTCTCATTACCCTCTTGTAGGCCTTCCCTTTCACTCTTACTGGTGCTCATCTGTCACAAATCACTCCTGACACTCTTCTCCACCCACTCCATCCTGTCTGTACTCTCTTCTTCACCTCTCTTCCACACTCACCATTACTCTGAACTATTGATCCCAAGTATTTAAACTCTTCCACCTTCACCCAAGTGTGATATTGTGTCAAATGCCTTGGTCAGGACAATGTAGGTAGTGTGAACCATTCTGTCCTCATCCATTGCTTTGGTGACCTTCTTAAAGAAGTCCACCAGGTTGAGTAAGCATGACCTGCCATTGATGAAAACAAATTGGGTCAGGTCAAGTGTCTGGAGGTTTCCTATGTCATTATTGATAATTTCCATGGCAATTCTTTCCATGGCTTTGCATATGAGACTAGTGAGACGTATGCGTCTATAGTTTGCAGAGTCTGTAGATGCCCCACCTTTGTGAAGATGGATGACTGTTTCTGTTTCCATTCATTAAGCAAAAAGCCTGTTTGGAGGCTACAGATAAACAGCAATTCCAAAAGGTCTGACAGGTCATGTTTCATGCTATTTAGAAGGCATCCTAAGACACTGTCTGGGCCCACTGATGCAGTGCACTTGGCCTTAGAGACAGCATTAAGGACATGTTACCTAATGATACTAGGGGGGAGTTATATTTGATGACATTTCCTGAGGGAAGACTGAAGGGGAGAGAGGGTTAATTTGGAACTGAATTTCTCAGAATTATTGGTTTGCTATGTCTTCTGGCTCAGTATACTTGGCTCCATTAACAATGAACTTTGCACACAAGTGCACTTTGAGGTTGCAGACACAGCTAAAGAATGCCTTGTGGTTGTCCTTGGCCGTGGAGGCCAAATTTACCTTAAATTTGGTTTTGGTAGACTTTATTTGTGCTCTGAGTTGTTTGTTTAGTTTGATGAAAGTGCTTTTATCCTGCTGGGTACTGCACCTCCTAATTTTTGTCATGATTTTCTTCCTTCTGTTATACAGCCTACTGGTGTTGTGATTCCACCAGTTGGCTTGTTTTTTGAGTTAGTTCTGTACTTTTTTCTGGTGGGTACAGCTGCCTTTAAGCAGCTATTAACTTGCTTGTGTAGGATTTCTGAGAACAGTTCCATGTAGGCAGCAATGTTCTCCGGGTTTATGGAGGCTTAAAATGTTGCCAGATTATCACTTAATAGTAGGAAGTTAGCCTTAGAGCAGTTCCTGAATATTCCAGGGTTAGATGAGGTCCCAGGTTTTATTTTTACTTCAAAGGAGACCATTTTGTAGTTTGACCTTACCAGATAAGACATTACACTAGGGGACATGTTGCACTTTCCCACATTAGTGAGGACCAGATCCAGGAAGACTGTACCCTAGGCTGGTGTACTGACAATCTGTTCCAGGGAGTTTGTGTTAACAAAATCCAGGAATCTCTGTGCCTGTAGATTTGGTGTCATGTATGATTCCCATTTAATAGTGGGGTAATTAAATTCACCCATGAACATGGTATTGGGTAGGATGGTGAGTGTTTCCAGTAAGTTTAAATGCATTGCATGGGTTTTGTGGGTCAGAGAGGACTAGGGAGTTTTTTATTTATATTCCTAGCATTGAGAAGTAACACCTTTAGATTTTCTTGATTTTGATTTGCTTTGTCGGACATACTTTCAGTCTGGCCTTGCCTAAAAAAGCACTATGGGGTAGGACAACATTTCAGCTAATATTAGCAAGCCTAGAGGGGAGAGATGCAGACCCCATCCCTGGCAAAGCAGCATGGTCTGTTGACCATCTCCTTCCACGCTGACAAATACTGCACCCCCTTAGAATGACATCAGAAACTAAGCTAATTATTAAAGTCAGTCATCATTTGCTGGAATTGTGGCATCATCCTTGGAGAAGGTAAAATGTTGCTCAATGCTAGGCTCATGCCAGCCTGGGACACATATTTTGAAAGCTCCATAATGTCTCTCTTCATATAGTCTGGGTAGGTGTGTTTCAAGTCATTTAAACCCACACAGTTTATGACTGAGTCATATTGGTACTTGTGGTTCAGTGACTTGAGTGTGTCTATAATGTGGTGGATCCTGGTCCCTTATAAGCAACTGATAGTAACTTTCTCCTTAGCCTGGTGAGAGGTAAATCAGTGTCTCTCACAATGGAGTCTGCAATGACCAGAATGTTGGAATTGTATGGTGGCTTGCCTTATGGACCTAGAAGTAGAGGCTCCATGACATGTGGCTGCATGTGATGATTTGAAAGAGTGCATTTGGGGCTGCTGAGGGTATTTGTTATGTGTACTTCATCTAGGAGGTCTTGGGGTTTAGGAAGGTTACATTTAAGTGTCTCAGCATATCTGTGTCTATGTGTCATTTTTGAATTGTGCGTGATGAGTGCAGTGTGTGTACTACTGACACCTTATTGACATTTGGGGTACTTTTATGTGACAGCTTTGCCTCCAATTACATTGTGTAAATACATCTATCACATACCATATCAGTTTGTTTGAGAATTAACTGGTTGTCAGTAAACATGAGGCAATTTCTACATTGCCTCAGGATGTCAATACCCACCAAGATGGTAGCAGAGATAGTGGGAAAGTTCATATCCAAAGCAACAGACCCTTTTTTATTGATTAGAGAATATAAAGTAATATCAGGAGTATCTTGTTTCCAACTCTGAGGGCAGTGCTTATCACTGCAAACTAGTTGTCATGGGTGCAAAAAGGTATTGGTGAAAATTCAATGGTGCTTTTACAGGAAAACTGTCAACTCAAGGTTTTTGCGGCTATACAGGGTGCTGCCTAACACTTGAGGGGAAAATAATAAGTAGACCCTGATGATTTATGGATGAATAACTTAGGCTGATATTCTGGAGTTAGAAGGAAATCAAGCAGTACTTACTAAAAAGAAAATTAGCTTGTCAAGATTGATGGAAAGAGGGAAGTCACCTGAATGGCTTCTGCCTGGCTGCTACTAGTGCTGGTCTCACCACAGCTTCACTCTATTATGACACTTAGTCACTATCGTCCTTCATAGAGCAGGGCCTGTGATCACATCTGACCTCGATATTCCAGGAGCTCTGCCATAAGGTGCTACGCCTACAAGTTTATTGAGAATTTTGTCAGTGTTTAATAGCCTGCAGTCACTACATCTGACCTCAATATTGCAGGAGCTCTGGCACAAGGCCCTATACATACAGGTTTACTGAGCATTTTGTCAGTGGTTAATAGTCTGCAGTCACTAAGTCTGACCTCGATATTGCAGGAGCTCTGCCACAATGCCCTACACCTACATGTTTACTGAGAATTTTGTCAGTGTTTAATAGTCTGTGGTCACTACATCTGAAATCGATATTGCAGGAAGTCTGCCACAAGGCCATATGCCTACAAGTTTACTGAAAATGTTGTCAGTGTTTAATAGCTTGCAGTCACTACATCTGACCTTGATATTGCAGGAGCTCTGCCACAAGGCCCTACATTATATGAAGAGAGACTAAGCTCTCAGAGTATGTGCTCTCTAACCCTAAGCAGCATCCTATCTTCACCAACAATGATATCACAATACCAACAAAAAATGACTGACTACAACAACTGGCTTAGCTTCTGGTGTCTTTCCAAGGGGATCCAGTATCTGCCTGGGATGACATGCTTGACAGGCCTTGATGCTTTCCCAGACATGGCCTCCACCTGTCACCCCTGGGGTTTCGGATCTTGGGCAAGGCTCCTGCCTCCCCCATTGTGCCTTTTTTAGGCTTTGTCCCAAAGACAAATCTTCCAACATAAAAGATTTGTCAAAAAGCAAATTGAAGGTCATGCTGCTCAATGCTAGGAGCCTTAACCTGAAAATGCACTCACTGTTGGCTCTCCTCACACTGGAAGATTGTGATGTCTGTGCAGTCACAGAAACTTGGTTCAGGGCTGTGGAGAGCTCCCCTGCCTTACCAGGTTATACCTCATTCCACACTTTCCGACCCCAAAATGAGGTTGGAAAGACTATGGGTGGTGGAGTCTCTATCTTCATTAAGGACAGGCAAACCTCCAGACTGGTTTATCAGCATGATGCACTGGAATTACTCCAGGTGCAATTGGCAGTTGACAAGACACCCATCCAAGTTATAGCCAGCTATAGACCACCCCCCCTCCACGACTCAGGACACCCACTCCTCCTACCTGGACCTACTTGACTCCATCAAGGTACCCCCTAACACCTTGATAATTGGTGACTTCAACTACCCCACCATAGACTCTGTGAACTATTCCTGCACTAATGTACTCACCCAACGATTCCTTGACTTCATCAATTCTAACGCACTAGACCAGATGGTCTCATCACCCACAAGGGGAGATAACATACTGGACTTGGTTCCCACCATGGCCGACTGCTGCATCACTCCCATAGTAGTTTTTTCCCTGGTGAGATCAGATCAGTGGTCTGTCACATTCGAAGTTTCTATCCCACCAGACCCCTCCCCAGCCGTAACCAGGCTAAAAAACTTCTCAAAAGCTGACTACAACCTCCTAAGGGAGGGTATCAGCAGCTTCACACCACAGCCCCCCTCATAGGATGCAGACAACTATGCTGAACAGTACGCCAGTGCAGTATACAAGCACCTGTACAAGTGCATGGACTCAGCCATACCCAATAGAACTAAAACCTGCACCTCAAGGAAACACAAACCTGTCTGGTGGACATCCTCTATCAACAGACTTTACAACAAAAGGAAGAAACTGTTGTCCAAGGGTAAAAAGGAACAAATTCCAAATTGTAAAAACTCTCTCCTCCACCTCAACAGGCAAATTAAATCATTAGTGAAAACCTCCAAAGCCAATTATCAGTTGAAAGTGGCCTCCGAAACAAAGAGAAACCACAAATCCTTCTTCAGTTATGTCAGGAACCTCCATGGCAAAACCCAGCTTTGCTCTGAATTAGTACTTAATGGTATCACTGATCCTGCTGATTTAGCCAACCTGCTAGCTGATAGGTTCAGCACAAACTTCATCCCCTTATCGGTTCAGCGCAAACTTCATCCCCTTATCACCCCCCCAAAGGCCCAGTTGACATCCGCAATACTTGTCCTACACCTCACATCTCCATAGATCAAGTGTTAAAGGCCCTATCCAAGGCAAAGAGCACAGCTTCCATGGGATATGATAGTATCCAGGCCCTGGATGAGGGAAAGTCAGTACATACAGCTTACCTTGATCTGGCCAAGGCCTTTGACACAACCCCCCACTTGGGCATCATTGAAAAGCTAACACAACTTGGTGTTAATCACTATCTCATCAGATGGGTGGCCAACAGGCTCACAAATAAGACCCACAAGGTCAAAATAGGTGCCATCACCTCCAACAGCAGACCTGTCTCTAGTGGTGTTCCCCAGGGATCTGTCCTGGGACCCCTACTGTTTGACATCTACTTCTCAGGGGTCCAGGCAAAGACAAAGGGCCTGTGGCTGACCAAGTTTACAGAAAACTGTAAGTTGGGTGCTGTCATTGACTGCCCAGGTGATGTTAACATACTGCAAGAGGGTCTCACAGCTACAAATAACTGGTGCCAAAGTCATGGTCTTAAGTTAAACGCAAAAAAATGTATTATCCTACCATTCGGCAAACACATGGCCCCTACTGATTACCACATCAACGGTAACCCCCTAAGCACACAATCCGTGGTGACAGACCTGGGTATTCAGGTTTACAACAAGCTCACATTCAACCATCATATGGAAGCAGTGATCAGCAAAGCCTTTTACTTGGTTCATCTCATAAGTAAAGGGATTGCATCCAGAAAAAAAGGCTGTTATTACCTCTCTGTACTCCTCCCTCATTAGACCTATAATTGAGTATAACACCCCATTTTGTATGTACCTCTCCAAACACCTGCAACAAATAGTAAGGCCACAGAAATACCTCACAAAGAGAATCCATGGCATCCAACACTTGTTCTATGTGGACAGGCTCAAATCACTATCACTCTACTCGGTATCATACAGATTGCTCAGAGGTGATCTGTGTCTTGCCTACAAGCCAATATCGGACCCTGCCCTACTAGAGATGCTACATATCCATAAGTCTAACTCTTCGCGCATTACCCACTCGATAGGCCTAAAATCTAATATGCGACATCAGCAAAACTTACTAGAGAGACAGGTGTGTCTCCCAGATGCTGCCCTGTGTCTGGAATAGACTTCCCATACCTGTCAAACAGAGTACCTCATTGACCCTCTTCAAGCACAACCTTGATGAGAGGATGGGAAACCACAAATTTGTCCCAGGGATTCCACCTTTGTCCCTCACTGACAAGGGCAACAGCTGCTGACCGAGGTTTCTTTTTTGGGGATAAATTCTTTTCTAGGCTTGTAAGGGCCCTATGGTCATTAGCCTAGTAACCTCCTACAAGCCTACAAGTTTACTGAGTATTTTGTCAGTGTTTAATAGCCTGTTGTCACTACATCTTACCTTAATTTTGCTGGAGCTCTGCCACAAGCCCTCCAACTATAGGTTTTGGCAGATACAGATTTCTAAGGATGCCATTTGGAATAAATTCTACAAGTGAAGTCTTTCAGCGTGCAATGGAGCAAATTTTTTCAGGTTACCCTTGTGCCATAATAGTAGATGATTTATTGGTTGGAGGCAATAGTGAAGCAGAGCATGACAGAAACCTAAAGAAAGTTCTAGACTGAGCATGTGAAGTGAACTTGAAGCTCAGTCCTCTGAAGTGCAAATTCAGATTCCCACAAGTTACATATGTAGGTCATCTTAATGACATGTGTTCAATTATGTCTATATTAAAATTAAAGAGTTTGTGTAGGTAGTTCTATTAAGAATTTTTAATAAGAATTGCTATAGGGTATAATGGTATGTCTTACTGAATAAGTGTTTATAGATCTGGTAACTTAAATTATGTATGAAATAGTTACAATTGCTGTTGCTGCTTGAACTTGACTGGCTTATGTAGTCAATATTTACTAGTATACTTTTTAGTAGTTTATTTTTAAGAAAGTTTTAATTAGGATTTCATAGAACTTTTAGTTCAATATATTGTTGCAATATATTTTTGTTATTTAATTTATTCATTTGATGAATGGTACTTTATAACAGAAAGTTATTTAAAATGGTTTTAAAATGTTACTTTCTCAAATGAGGTATGTCGCTTTAAATTTTTGATACATCAGCTGATGCATCTACTAGCTTATTTAAAAAGTAACAGTTCATTTGCTATTTTATCTGAAGTTCGTGCATTATATCGGACGAAAAGCGCTTTAGTTAATAAACAAATTGTTTCCAACTGTGTTTTGCTATATTTTTTGTGGATTTGTAGGTCATTTATTTACCAGTACTGGCTTGAGACTAGAACCGACCAAGCAAGCAGCTATTCTAGACATGTCAGAACCAGGCAGTGTTCAAGCTCTACAGTGTTTCCTAGGCATGGTCAATTATTTAGGCAAGTTTATATCAGATTTCAGTGAGTTGACAGCACCTTTAAGAGAGCTAACTTGCAAAAATGTTGCATGGTCATGGTTAGAATAGCACCAGAAGGTGTTTGAAGATCTCAAGCAGAATATTGCCACCTTACCTACATTAAGATACTATGATGTGAACAAACCAGTTACTCTTTCCTGTGATGCTTCAAAATTTGGAATAGGTGCCATTATACTTCAAGAGGAAAGACCAGTAGCCTATGCATCTAGAACACTTGCCCAAACTGAGATGCAGTATGCTCAAATTGAGAAAGAACTTTTGGCAATAGTATTTGCATGTTCCAAGTTTCATAATTATAACTATGGTCGAGCTATTCAGATTGAAACTAACCACCAACCTCTAGTTACTATTCTAAAGAAGCTTATGCATTCAACTCCAGCAAGATTACAAAGAATGATACTTAAATTGCAAAAGTACAACTTCAAAATGGTCTGTACGAAAGGCAAACTACTCTGTCTGGGTGATAACTTATCCAAATCACCCAGGAATACATTGGAACAACTTGACACAGAGAATTTTGACTTTGATATGATGGCAGTGCATAATTTTTCTACCACTAGGCTTGAAGAGTTGAGAGATCACACAATGACTGATCCAATTTTGCAAAAGCTCAATCAATGCCTTAATGTTGGATGGCCATCAAAGCAATCTAGTGTACCACCAGATGTGCAAACTTATTTTCCCTACAGAGATGAAATTTTGATGGATGATGGCATTATTTAGAGATCCTAAAATTGTTGTTCCTGCTCCCTTACAACATGAACACATCCAGATTTTGCACTGTGGTCACCCAGGTTCCGCATCCACTAAGAGGCAAGTGAGAGAATTAGTATTTTGGCCTTCATTACTAAAAGACATTGATAAAGTACTTTCCTCTTGTTCAGTATGCAATAGTACTAGACCGCATTTGCAGACAGATCCGCTTCAGGTATAGCCAGATCCTAAACTACCCTGGTCGACAGTAGCCACTGATATCTTTGAGTGGAACAATCAACACTATTTGGTACTGGTAGACTCTTATTCGAATTGGTTTGAGATTGATCTACTACCTAATCTCACATCTACTACTGTTATTACTAAGCTGAAACATCATTTCTCAGTACACGGTAGTACACACAAAGTTATTTCTGAGAATGGTACTCAATTTACTAGCCAGCTGTTTCAGAAATTTGCAAGAAAATGGGACTTTCTACATATCATCAACAGTCCTGAGTATCCTCAGTCAAATGGCCTAGCTGAGCATGCTGTGCAGAGTGTGAAACAACTACTTGAAAGGTCAAGAAGTGACAATTCAGATTTTTTTTAATCTGCTTAACCTTAGGAACGTACCACGTGATGATGTTCTACGATCTCCTGCTCAACGACTTCTTTCCAGGCAAACAAGAACTACGCTACCTATTACTACCAATCTAATAAGCCTAAAGCCAAAAATAATAAGACCATCAAGGCTCAATTATTTAAGAAACATTCTATCCAGAAATCACCATACAAGTCGAGCAAACTTCTATCTCCATTAAGGGAAGGAGAAATGGTCAGACTTCAAACAGAAAAAGGTTTCCACCGGATAGGTCAGGTTATTGGCAAATGTCCTGAACCGAGATCCCACCTTATAGACTCAGAAGGTATGCAGTACAAGCAAAACCGTAAACATCTGTTACCTGTACCAGAATCATCATCATGACATTGTTATAGCAACTTAAGACTCTAAATCTCAGAGTGAACCAAATGTAGTTTCCATCCCAGAGTGTGTTCCTACCTCTGATTCCATTCCTGAAGATGTTCCAAATAAATCTAAGATCGAACATTTTTCAGAGACAGCTCCAACAGTTAAGCCCAATTCCTAGTTTTATGTCACATGTTATGGATGAGTATCTCAGCCCAGTGTGAAATATGCAGCAACATGGACTTAACTGTGTATATATGTAACATATCTTGTATAAATACATGACTGATAATTGTCTGTGATATCTGTATGCCAAAAGATTCATAACATTGCATGTTTTGTTTTTTCAAGCGGGAGAATGTAGATCAGAGAGCATGTGCTGTGTGCTGTATCTTTAAGAAGCACGTCAAAGACTGAGCATGCACGTACAAATGTTAAGTCTGTGGCTGCATTCCTAGTGCCATTTTGAGAGTGCAGCCAGAGAGTAAGCATGTACGATTACAGCAGTTAGTTTTTATATCAGATGCTTAAGTTAAAGTCAGTAAACTTCTATCATTATGTATATGAGAGAAAACACTATACCGGGTACCACACAATAACGTCTTTATTTTAACAAAGTAAAAAAGAGAGGTGAGCGCTTTCGCAACCTTCGTTGCTTCATCAGACAAAGAATTAACTGTTCAACTGCTTGTTTTATATCACTCTCAGTCAAAAAATTTTTTCCAATTAGTGACATCATACAACTTTTGAAAATTTAAAGGCATATATGACAAGAATATTGTAAAATACGCATATGAATATAAAATATATATACAAAAATGTAAAGTATGTTCATATTTATGCATATCTATTTTAAAACAGTTAAATAATCTCATTAAAAATGCATATATATAAAAAAATGCATATAAATAAAAATGCATAGTATATTCATATTTATATATATCTAATTTAAAACTATTAAATCTCAAAAATGCATATATATAATATATATATAAAAAGTATGCATAATACAAAATATATAATAAAAGAAATATATGTATATATATATTTTTTTATTTTATGCAAAAAATTAATTGTGTTGAAGGCGTCTAGCTTTAAGAAATGGAACGAGTGATGTACAACCATTTAAGCCTGGATATCTATCAGCATTGAGCTTGATAATCCATCTTTGTTCTCGGCTCTCTGTGAAATTTTCTATATCTCCTCCCTCACATTTCTATGTATATGTTGTAAAACAAAGAACTTGAAAGAGTGTGAAGGGTCAGTGTTTAAAACATGTTGAGCAAGCACTAGTAGTTTTGTTATTTCTGATGTCTCTTATGTGTTCCAGTATTCTATCCTTTAAGTTTCTATTTGTTTTTCCTATATAGAAGGCATGACATATTTGGCAGAAGCAAAATAAATAACATCTGTGGTTTTACAGTCTGCATATGAATGAGAGTATAGTGTAAAATTTCTAACAGGATGAATATATGGTGTAGTACTATGAATATGTGTACAAGCAGTACAAGACCTACAAGGAAAAGTACCTTTGCGTCTGGAATTATAGGTAGTTTTTTTGACGTCTTTATTACACAATTGTTGTTTTAATGTTAGATTATTTCTGAAACTGAAACTAGGTGCATTACCAATGAAAGAATGTAAACAAGGAATCTCATGTAAAATGTGCCAATGTTGTTTAATAATATTGGTATACTGATTAACATTACTAGCATACTGAAAAACCGCTCTAATGCTATTATTTTGTGTATTATTTCTCAAAATACTGCTATCTGACGTAATAGAATTAGAAGATTGAAAATACGCTTTACATTTAGAGTCCCTGAGTGTCCAAGCATCAGAAATAGTTCTATCTATTTCATCCATATGATATCCTCTTCTTAAAAAATCAGTTTTCAATTTATTCAAAGCTAGTACTGCATCATTATCATTGTTGTGTAATCTTAATGTTCTGTATACCTGCCCCTTGAGCACATTTCTTGGAATGTGTCTAGGATGCATACTGGTTTTGTGAAGGTATGTATTTTTCTTCGTGGGTTTGTGAAAAATTTTGCTGGTAAAACCTGTCAACTCTGATTTGATTATATGTACGTCTAAGAAATCAATCTCAGATGTAGAAAATTTGTATGTGAATCTCAGAAAATCAGTAGTTGTATGCAAATAGTTTATAAATAATATAAGCTCAGCTATATTGCCTTTCCATAATAAAAAAACATCATCCACAAAACGTGTATACCATAAAAGCTGACTAATAAATGGATTCTTATCAGAAAAGACATGTGTTTGTTCCCAGAATGTAAGAGATAGATTAGCATAACTATTTGCACATGGTGTGCCCATGGCAACGCCAATCTGTTGCAGAAAGAATTGTTCTTCAAAATATACATTATTTTCCAGAATAATCTCTAACAAACTGCATATAAGTTGTACTTTTTCATTGGTGAAGCAATTATTTCTTGTAAGAAAATTTCTAATCATATTAATGCCCCATGTACTCGGGATACTTGTAAACAATGACTCTATATCCATAGTAACAAGAGCAAAGTCATTAATATCTGATAAACTTTCAATTCTAGAATGTAATTTCTCTAGAAACATTTTGGTGTCTCTTAAAATATTTTCACATTTGTCTAAGAGCACATGCAGTGTACTTTCAACATAAACAGCCAGTGGTTCTATACACCAACCAGTGCCTGAGACTATGGGAAGCATTGGTGGCAGACTTCTGTCTTTATGAACCTTTGGTAAACCATAAATCTTAGGAATAGTTGGATTCAAGACATTAAAGTATTTAAACAGTGGTTCATCTATTAAATCAGTAATTAATAAGTCAAAAATCAAAAAAGACACTTTATCAATGATGGCATTCACTGTAACTTTTGAGATTCCTCTGTATGTATCATTATTAAGCAGTAACTTATACATTTGTTGTACATACAATTGCTTATCTAAAATAACAATACCTCCACCTTTATCTGCCTGTTTAATAACGACAGAATTCAAGTTCTTATTTAAAACATTCAACTGTTCCGGTGTTAAAATAATAGAGGAAAGGTTCAAAATCAAACCTGTAGTTAAGTCCGTCTCCTCTTCG
Source organism: Protopterus annectens (assembly GCF_019279795.1). Classification (NCBI taxonomy): domain Eukaryota; kingdom Metazoa; phylum Chordata; order Ceratodontiformes; family Protopteridae; genus Protopterus; species Protopterus annectens. Next base: position 1,397,027,208 of record NC_056729.1, read on the forward strand.
GAGAATGTACTGCTCCTTCCAGTGAACCCAGTTGCAGTGACTGTCCTTTGTGTGTTAAAATAATAGAGGAACAGTTGAATGTTTTAAATAAGGGCCTTTCATTTATACCTGCTAGAAAGGCTAATCTTACAGAAATGATTAAAGACCTTAAATTATTAGGCAGGAATTTGTCTCTAAAAGTTTTGTTCCCAAACAATGTTACAAATAATATGAATGTGTTTAAACAGCCTAGCACTTTCATTCCTTATACTCCCCCGAGTATACAAAGATTCCTTGATATATGTGAAACATCTTTTAGGCAGATATATGATGATAATTTGAGTGACTATTACTATGGAAATCTAAATGAATATAAGTGAATATAGAGCACTGAATGAACTAAAGAACTTGAATTCTGTCGTTATTAAACAGGCAGATAAAGGTGGAGGTATGCGTCCCATAGTCTCAGGCACTGGTTGGTGTACAGAACCACTGTCTATTTATGTTGAAAGTACACTGCATGTGCTCTTAGACAAATGTGAAAATATTTTAAGAGACACCAAAATGTTTCTAGAGAAATTACATACTAGAATTGAAAGTTTATCAGATATTAATGACTTTGCTCTTGTTACTATGGATATAGAGTCATTGTTTACAAGTATCCCGAATACATGGGGCATTAATATGATTAGAAATTTTCTTACAAGAAATAATTGCTTCACCAATGAAAAGTACAACTTATATGCAGTTTGTTAGAGATTATTCTGGAAAATAATGTTGTATATTTTGAAGAACAATTCTTTCTGCAACAGATCGGCGTTGCCATGGGCACACCATGTGCAAATAGTTATGCTAATCTATCTCTTACATTCTGGGAACAAACACATGTCTTTTCTGATAAGAATCCATTTATTAATCAGCTTTTATGGTATACACGTTTTGTGGATGATGTTTTTTTTATTATGGAAAGGCAATATATCTGAGCTTATATTATTTATTAACTATTTGCATACAACTACTGATTTTCTGAGATTCACATACACATTTTCTACATCTGAGATTGATTTCTTAGACGTACATATAATCAAATCAGAGTTGACAGGTTTTACCAGCAAAATTTTTCATAAACCCACGAAGAAAAATACATACCTTCACAAAACCAGTATGCATCCTAGACACATTCCAAGAAATGTGCTCAAGGGGCAGGTATACAGAACATTAAGATTACACAACAATGATAATGATGCAGTACTAGCTTTGAATAAATTGAAAACTGATTTTTTAAGAAGAGGATATCATATGGATGAAATAGATAGAACTATTTCTGATGCTTGGACACTCAGGGACTCTAAATGTAAAGCGTATTTTCAATCTTCTAATTCTATTACGTCAGATAGCAGCAATTTGAGAAATAATACACAAAATAATAGCATTATAGCGGTTTTTCAGTATGCTAGTAATGTTAATCAGTATACCAATATTATTAAACAACATTGGCACATTTTACATGAGATTCCTTGTTTACATTCTTCCATTGGTAATGCACCTAGTTTCAGTTTCAGAAATAATCTAACATTAAAACAACAATTGTGTAATACAGACGTCAAAAAAACTACCTATAATTCCAGACACAAAGGTACTTTTCCTTGTAGGTCTTGTACTGCTTGTACACATATTCATAGTACTACACCATATATTCATCCTGTTAGAAATTTTACACTATACTCTCATTCATATGCAGACTGTAAAACCACAGATGTTATTTATTTTTGTTTCTGCCAAATATGTCATGCCTTCTATATAGGAAAAACAAATAGAAACTTAAAGGATAGAATATTGGAACACATAAGAGACATCATAAATAACAAAACTACTAGTGCGCTTGCTCAACATGTTTTAAACACTGACCCTTCACACTCTTTCAAGTTCTTTGTTTTACAACATATACATAGAAATGTGAGGGGAGGAGATATAGAAAATTTCACAGAGAGCCGAGAACAAAGATGGATTATCAAGCTCAATGCTGATAGATATCCAGGCTTAAATGGTTGTACATCACTTGTTCCATTTCTTAAAGCTAGACGCCTTCAACACAATTAATTTTTTGCATAAAATAAAAAATATATATATACATATATTTCTTTTATTATATATTTTGTATTATGCATTCTTTTTATATATATATTATATATATGCATTTTTATGAGATTATTTAATTGTTTTAAATTAGATATGCATAAATATGAATATACTATGCATTTTTATTTATATGCATTTTTTTATATATATATATATGCATTTTTAATGAGATTATTTAACTGTTTTAAAATAGATATGCATAAATATGAACATACATTACATTTTTGTATATATATTTTATATTCATATGCGTATTTTACAATATTCTTGTCATATATGCCTTTAAATTTTCAAAAGTTGTATGATGTCACTAACTGGAAAACATTTTTTGACTGAGAGTGATATAAAACAAGCAGTTGAACAGTTAATTCTTTGTCTGATGAAGCAAGGTTGTCAAAGCGCTCACCTCTCCTTTTTACTTTGTTTAAATAAAGACGTTATTGTGTCGTACCCGGTATAGTGTTTTCTCTCATATACTTCTCTTTTTTATATACTGGGTTTTACCTGTATAGCCGTTTTGCTTTTCGATTATTAGTTTCTATCATTATGTGTTTGTATAAAATAAAGCTGCTTGAACAGATCCCACAAAGACTCTTCTATTGTGTCCAAAGTAGGAGAGTGACAATAATCAAAAGACAAACTTATTTACACAATTATAGCTAGTCATGTTGGCATATGTAACACAGGGTAATTTACAAAACTTCAGCCAGTCATGCTAGCACAGATAACAATATCTAATATCCATCCTCACAGTACCTACCACATTTCTCCTTACAGCAAATCAACACCAAAATTCAGTTCAGCAGAGCTTCTTATTGCTTTTCTCAAAATAAACAGTTATAAGCAAATATGTATTACTGTCCATTACATCCCTCCTGGCAACAATATAGTTATACTGTAAGATGTCCTAAATTTGATATCCATAACATTTCCCCAAGAGGAAAAATATCACTAGGCGATGTGAATGTCAATTGGTTGGACATAAACTCTAATAACCCTTCATCTAGCATTAACTTATATGGTTTCACACAACTGAATAATAACCCCACACATTATAGCAAGACATCAACTTCTCTATTAGACTGGATCCTAGTATCAGACCCTGGCAAATACTCCATCACAGGTACAATGTCAGACTATCTCAGTGATCATCTCACAAGCTATATGACTAGACATCCAGTTAAACAGCATATTTATAAAACAACACATAACCTTTCCAAGTTTAACCCAGAAATGGTAATTACTACTATAGATCAGAGGGTGTATGTACCTTTAAGAAGCTTTCCAGTGAGCTAGCACATGTGTATAAATACTGAGCATGTGCAAGCAAGACTGCCAATTTGTAAAGAGCTGCAGAGGTGTAAACATGTATGCATGTGTAGTAGTCAGTTTGTTTACAGTTTATGTTGCTGCTATGAATCCTGATGTGTTTGTATGTAATAAAGTATATAAATGAACAGGTCTAGGACAGTCTACCGAAAGATTGTTTCACCGAAAGTGAAACGGGCTGTCACAGTTTCGCGAAAACAATTTTTAACGAAAAAAGTGCTTTCGCGAAACTTTCATAAAAGTACAGGGAATCAGGGGGAAGTGGTAGTGGGCGAGATCGGACTACAGTGGGGATAAGGGAATATTCTCTTTTCCCCACTGTAGTGCGATCTCGGAGTGAGAATATAAAAGTAGGGGGTGCAGGGGAGGCGAAGCCCCCCCTGCGTAAACATGGTGTGTGTGTGTGTGTTTTTTTTTTTGTTTTTGTGTATGTGTGTGTGTGTGTTTTACCTTCCGTTTACCGAAACTGCTTTTTCGGTGAAAGCAGTTTCGGTAAATGGTGTTCGGTAGGGTTGGATTCGGACAGTTGGTCTTTCGATCAACTGTCCTAAATCCATGAACGAACACCCGAGACTCTGTCTTAACTAGCTACACAAGATGATCATCTGATAACTACTACTTCCTAAAAATCCCCCCCTTAGATGATGCTGTAATTGAATTCAACATAATTTTTCTAAATATACAAAATAGCCTTGCATCTACTGGAAGGAAGAGACTGAAAACAAATAATGCAATCTGGCTATCCAAAGAGAGTAGAATGCTAATGCAGGATAGAGGAAAAACATGGAAAGAACGGCAAAAATATAAAACACCTCAGTATCTTGAAAACTTCAGAATGCTTCACAATCGTATTATAAAGCAAATAAACGAAGACAAAAAAAACTATACTTTAATAACTTTCAGCATAATACTAAATACAACTCTAAATAAATTTGGACATCCATTAAAGAACTCTTACATCTCGGCCAAAAAACTCAAGCCAAACCCTACTCCCGATAACTCACCACTCGAAACTGCAATACAGTCAATTCTTATTTTATAGATAGTATTGCATCTTTTAACTAAGGATTCCTCAGCATCGAATCCCTTCCCTGCCCAACAGCCACATATCACCATATCCACTTTCACCTTCAAACCTGTGCCCACATCCTATATAAAACTACTCTTAAACAAACTTAAACCATGCTCTTCTTCAGCTGATGACTTTCCAAGTGAGTACCTAAAAACAGCAGTCAATAGCACTGCATATCCTGTCTCAATCCTTATAAACAGGTTAATCTGGGAATCCCACATTCTCTCTTTCTGGAAATAAAATCACACATTATCCCTGTGCATAAAGAAGGAAACTCAACAGACATTAATAACTTTACACCTACACCAATCTTATCTGGCCTTCCCAAAATACTTGAAAAATGTATTCAAAAACAATTACTAGACTATCTCCTGCAGGATCGCAATAAACAAACATCCAAGACTCACAGCATGGCTTCCACCCTTCCCATAGTACTAGCACTGCCCTTCTAATGTATACAGATACTGTCAATAAAGCTAGAGATAATGGCAAACTAGTCTATACCGTATTTCTAGACTTGTCTAAAGCCTTTGACATAGTTTGTGACAGCAAACTCTACTTCAAATGTCCTCACTAGGTATGTCTCAGCCCACCCTTCTATGATTCAAATGCTACCTGTCCAACAGGTATCAGAGTGTTGTGTCATTTTACTGACTCTCTATTTACCTCCCAGCCACCAGCGGTGTACCACAAAGCTCTATCCTTTCAACACCTTCTATACTTCCACGCAACAAGCCAGACTAATACAATATGCAGTCAGTCACTGTAATCCAGTGACCAAAAACTCCTGTCTGTCTACAAACCTAGCAAATCTGCTGGGCATTGTCTGTACCCATACAAGATTGCTAAGTCTTGGAACTTCTTACCTGTATCCATCAGGTCTATACCCTCCATCCCATCTTTCAAAACCCCTCTGAAAGACTTCCTAACTAAAATATGTCTTTGTGCTTGCTCAAAACCAGGATAAACTATATCCCTAAATGTGAACAAATACATTTTCATTCTTTATACCTCCTTACTCTCCCTTCTTTACTTGCTTCCTTACCGCTATCTAATTCTCTTACCTGGCTTTGTCTAAATATACCATATACCATAACCCTGTTTTTTCCTCACTGCATACTGTAATTCCTATGTATATTACACTAAATTTCCTTTAATTTCTCAACAAACTGTTTAAAATTTCTCTAAATATTAAATGATTATATATCTTGTATTGATTCTTAACCATTTTTATAGTATGTCTAATGTGCTATAAATATTTAAACTGCAAATGTTTTTGTTTAATTTTTGAAGACTGAAAAAGTATTGTTCTTAAAATGTTTTGTAATAATTTGGAGCCTTTCTCCCCAGGCCTCCACTGCAAATGGGCTTCTACCCAGTCAGACTTTCCTGGTAATCAAATGTCAATTAATATAATAATAAATAAACATAATGCTCTTCTTCAGTCATTAGAAGCAAAAAAGTACCACCAATCCCAAGAAAAGAAGCAGGCCACAGGCTCGTTGGTGATCCACAGTCTTGTCCCAGATGATGCAAAGGTCTATAGGCTTGTTTAGCCTTTTCCTGGCAGATGCACTGAATAGCAACCAGACCAATGAAGAAGGTCAAACACAGACATTACTGCCCAACCAGAAATAGTCAGGAATCAATGTACTCTGCTCCTTTTCGCATCAGGAGCAAAATATAGGCACACACTTTAAGCTGGCACCTATGAAGCAGTTATTAGGCTTTCCAGTGATCAGCAATCAGGAAATAATGTCCCTGTGCTCCTTCCCAAGATGACTGCTGACAGGCTGAATGTAGGCTCTCCAGTAATTGGTGGTCTTGGAGCAGATGTTGGGAGGATGGAAAATGAGTTAATATCCTAAGAGCTGCAGTGTGCACTAAACAGTTAGATATGAAACAGGAGTTAGAAATATCAGACCTAATCCCATCAACGGCTAACTGCATAAGATTAAGAGAAGAAGCTGCTCTGAATAGCTGTGCTTTACGGGAACCTAACCAATCTAGCTTTAGATAGCACACACTCAAGTTTGTGATGCTTTGTTTGTTGAAGAATGATGCTTAATGTGCTACTGTTGCTGAGTCCTTCCCAAACATATAGCGTTCAAACCTGACTCAAACACTTGTGCTTGGATCCTCTCAAACATATAGAGTTCAAACCTGACTCAAACACTTGTGCTTGGATCCTCTCTCCCCACTTTAATAAACAGAGAAGGCCTGGAAGGATATAGTCACTAATATGCTGTTAGTTGATGATGCATATGCGCAGGAGAAATAAACATGTCTCCTAAATACACTAGCAATACCAGCCTCTGGACTCAGACTGAGGAAGAAATTAGTCCAAGCTTGAATGAGAGAAGAGGTCCACTCCTGGGGCCATAGACATTTCCAGAATTTCATGACTAAGGAAGAGGTATGGCCAAACTTGGGTGATAGAGGATGTCCACTCCTGGGGCCTTAGAAATATCAGGAATTTTATGGAGAAACCTGTCCTACTGTCTTAGGGCAGGTTCATTGTTTCTACCTTACTACTTCATATGAAAGGATGTAAAGAACTTAGAACTGTAGATTGACTGCATAGGAAGATGGATCACAATGATCCTGGTCAAAACCTCTATGATTAAGACATTCCTACTCAGAAATGACCTCAGATACCTTCTATTGCTTGCATAAATTGAAGTTCCCTGTTTAAAATCCGCCTCTGAGCGTTTTTTTCTAGCTATACTACTCAGAAACAGCTCCTCGTGGTCCTGCAGAGTGGTCCTAGCAGCAGAGAACTGAGAAAAGCAACTACTTTCCTGATTTAAGTATTTTTTGCTGTTTTTTACCTGAAATACCTTCTCTTGCTTACTTTGAACAAGCTTAAACTGTTTTTTTAACTGTTTGTTGCATTATATATTATCTGCACTTAAAGTTTCATTTAGTCGAAAATTGGTCGAAAGTTGTTTGTTTGTTTGTTAAATTTAACTGTTGAGGCTGCCCACTAAAGTGTGCTAGCCTGTGTAACTGATTTATTATTGTTTCCTGCATTTCTGTGTGCTTTCTATCTCAAAAACAAAAAAACCCCAAAAAAATATCCTTGTTTTCCCGCCTCTCCTCGACTAGTTTAAACCAGTATACAGGCTTTGCTGTATTCCGGGCTGTGGTGTAGTTCCTGTGTTGTTCATTGCCTTACTTGGATAGAAGGAAGTTTCTTTGCTCACCAGTGGGAGTGGGGAGCCTTGAGCAGCCTATCTGTCCCTGAAGGAGTGACCTCAGCACAAGAGCTTGTAGTAATTGGTTGTTTTGGACCATTTCTAGCTGTTTTGAAGTTCCCTGTTTAAAATCCGCCTGTGAGCGTTTTTTTCTGGCTATACTACTCAGCAACAGCTCCTCGTGGTCCTGCAGAGTGGTCCTAGCAGCAGAGAACTGAGAAAAGCGACTACTTTCCTGATTTAAGTATTTTTTGCTGTTTTTTACCTGAAATACCTTCTCTTGCTTACTTTGAACAAGCTTAAACTGTTTTTTTTAACTGTTTGTTGCATTATATATTATCTGCACTTAAAGTTTCATTTAGTCAAAAATTGGTCGAAAGTTGTTTGTTTGTTAAATTTAACTGTTGAGGCTGCCCACTAAAGTGTGCTAGCCTGTGTAACTGATTTATTACTGTTTCCTGCATTCCTGTGTGCTTTCTATCTCAAAAAAAAAAAAAAAAAAAAAAATATCCTTGTTTTCCCGCCTCTCCTCGACTAGTTTAGACCAGTATACAGGCTTTGCTGTATTCCGGGCTGTGGTGTAGTTCCTGTGTTGTTCATTGCCTTACTTGGATAGAAGGAAGTTTCTTTGCTCACCAGTGGGAGTAGGGAGCTTTGCTCACCAGTGGGAGTAGGGAGCCTTGAGCAGCCAATCTGTCCCTGAAGGAGTGACCTCAGCACAAGAGCTTGTAGTAATGGGTTGTTTTGGACCATTTCTAGCTCTTTTGAAGTTCCCTGTTTAAAATCCGCCTGTGAGCATTTTTTTCTGGCTATACTACTCAGCAACAGCACCTCGTGGTCCTGGAGAGTGGTCCTAGCAGCAGAGAACTGAGAAAAGCGACTACTTTCCTGATTTAAGTATTTTTTGCTGTTTTTACCTGAAATACCTTCTCTTGCTTACTTTGAACAAACTTAAACTGTTTTTTTAACTGTTTGTTGCATTATATAGTATCTGCACTTAGTTTCATTTAGTCGAAAATTGGTCGAAAGTTGTTTGTTTGTTTGTTAAATTTAACTGTTGAGGCTGCCCACTAAAGTGTGCTAGCCTGTGTAACTGATTTATTACTGTTTCCTGCATTTCTGTGTGCTTTCTATCTCAAAAACAAAAAAAACAAAAAAATATCCTTGTTTTCCCGCCTCTCCTCGATTAGTTTAGACCAGTATACAGGCTTTGCTGTATTCTGGGCTGTGGTGTAGTTCTTGTGTTGTCCATTGCCTTACTTGGATAGAAGGAAGTTTCTTTGCTCACCAGTGGGAGTGGGGAGCCTTGAGCAGCCTATCTGTCCCTGAAGGGTGACCTCAGCACAAGAGCTTGTAGTAATTGGTTGTTTTGGACCATTTCTAGCTCTTTTGAAGTTCCCTGTTTAAAATCTGCCTCTGAGCATTTGTTTCTGGCTATACTACTCAGAAACAGCTCATCGTGGTCCTAGCAGCAGAGAACTGAGAAAAGCGACTACTTTCCTGATGTATTTTTTGCTGCTTTTTACCTGAAATACCTTCTCTTGCTTACTTTGAACAAGCTTAAACTGTTGTTTTAACTGTTTGTTGCATTATATATTATCTGCACTTAAAGTTTCATTTAGTCGAAAATTGGTCGAAAGTTGTTTGTTTGTTTGTTAAATTTAACTGTAGAGGCTTCCCACTAAAGTGTGCTAGCCTGTGTAACTGATTTATTACTGTTTCCTGCATTTCTGTGTGCTTTCTATCTCAAAAACAAAAAAAATCCTTGTTTTCCCACCTCTCCTCGACTAGTTTAGACCAGTATACAGGCTTTGCTGTATTCTGGGCTGTGGTGTAGTTCCTGTGTTGTCCATTGCCTTACTTGGATAGAAGGATGTTTCTTTGCTCACCAGTGGGAGTGGGGAGCCTTGAGCAGCCTATCTGTCCCTGAAGGAGTGACCTCAGCACAAGAGCTTGTAGTAATTGGTTGTTTTGGACCATTTCTAGCTCTTTTGAAGTTTAAAATCCGCATTTGCATGGCTTTGCGCGTTTGTGCGCATAGCGCAGCCCCAGTTAAACAAGGTTAAACTTTTTCTGGCTCCACCAAGTCTGCTCTTCAAATTTTCCCTTAAGAAAGCTCTACTCTTATAATAATCAGTCTAATCGCTTTATAAGCCTAGCACTTGTTCTCAAAACCTCTCTTCTAAGTAAGCACTCGCTAACTAAAGTAAGCACTACATCCACCTACCTTCCCTGTGAGTACCCACTTCCCTTAAAGGCACAGCACTCCCTTATAATATTCTAGCATGTCGAGTGGTAGATTACTAGCATCCTCTCCAGTTCAGCTGGTTAATCTGGGAATCTTGAGACAATGCTACAATTGTCTCATGTACACAGACAACCCTCTCCTCCTCCCAACAAACACAAATACATGTGAGAGATGCAACTATATAGCCAAACTGGAGGCTAAACTCTCTCAATTCAGGACTGGCAAGACCAGACAGGAGGAGAAGGTAACCACACACACACCAAACCCAATCCCACATAGACCTACCACAACTGCAAACCAAACACATAATAACACAAAGACATACTCGGAGGCTCTAACAAAAAACTTACCAAAACAACAGAGGCTCCCAAAGCAGACACCCAAAAATCCACCACCTCAAAACATAACACATGCAACACATACTTCAATAAATCAATGTGTCAAACAATCACAGCCCTTAAGGCCAAACACCATGCCTGATACACTAGTAATAAGTGACTCTATAGCCAGACACACTGACGTTCCGCTTACCAGGCTGAACAAGGAGAGGGTAACGGTGAGCTGCCTATCGGGAGCTAGGATCTGCCACATAACACACGCACTCAGGTCACTCCAAAGCAAGTACAAATATGACTCCGTCATTGTCCATGCCAGCGTGAATGACCTGAGACGTACCTCCCTGGACTACATGAAAAGAGACATAGAGGAGCTCTCTGATTATGTAGCCCAGGCTGGTATGACCCTGACCCTGAGTAGCACCTTGCCCTCACCAAGAATGATGCCACAATACAAAGACAAGATGATCAGCTTTAATAATTGGCTCAAATACTGGTGTCATTCTAGGGGGATCCAATGTCTGTCTGCTTGGGATGACATGCTGGACAAACCATGCTGCTTCGCAAGGGACGGCTTGCATCTGTCACCACAGGGCTTCCGGATATTGGCTAAGGCTCTTGCCTCCCCCATAGTGCCTTTTTTAGGCAAGGCTCAAAAGACAAACCCACCTCCTTAGAAAACAAAAATGGAAAAAAATTAAGGGTAATGCTGCTCAACACCAGAAGTCTAAATTTCAAGATGCAGGCTCTCAAAGCACTCCTCAGTATGGAGAACATTGATGTCTATGCAGTAACTGAAACCTGGTTCAAGGCTCCTGAGAGCACCGCAGCGCTACCAGGCTATACCTCGTATCATGCTTTTCGGCCCCAAAACTCAGGCCAAACCAAAAAGGGAGGGGGAGTGTCCATATTCATCAAGGACACCCACACCTCCAGGTTAGTGGCAAAACATGAAGCATCAGAGACCATCCAGGTGCAACTAACCATAGGCAAAACTGCTATACAACTGGTAGCATGTTACAGACCACCTTCCCAATCTCAGGAACCCCATTCAGCCTTCCTGAAGACATTGGAGGATATGAATGTCTCACCAAACACCATCATATTGGGAGACTTCAACTACCCTAACATAGACTGGGTGCATTATTCTAGCCCAAACACCCTAGCCCAAAGGTTCCTGGAATTCATAAATTCAAAAGCAATGGAACAGCTAGTCACCTCTCCCACAAGGGGAGATAATATACTAGACCTGATCATCACAAACATGGGGACAAAGTGCTCCACAGCGGAAGTATACCCCTCACTAGTGAGATCTGACCACAAACTAATCACCCTGGATATACATATCCCACCTCCACCCCCAACACAAAAGACTACAGTGAAAAACTTCTCAAAAGCCGACTTTACACTTCTTAAAACTGAGATGGTATCCTTTAAGCCCACTGGGCCAGTGGAAACCACATCCCACAATGCAGAATCCTTCACAAATGCTTTCTACGGACATCTCCAAGAATGCATGGATCATGCAATCCCAAATAAAACCAAGACCCTCTCCACCAAGGGCAGGCGTCCTGTCTGGTGGACCCCAGCCATAAACAAATTGTATAACAAAAGAAGGAAGCTACTGCACAACAGAGCAAAATCCCATAAAGAGAAGGCATCTCTGATCAGCACTAGTAGAAAGCTACGTTCTCGCATAAAAACATCCAAGGCCAACTTTGAGAGAAAAATCACTATGGACACTAAAGATAACCACAAGGCCTTCTTTAGCTATGTTAGAAACCTGGGCGGAAACCCTCAGATATGTTCAGAGTTAGTTCACAATGACAAAAAATACACTGAATCCACAGATATTGCCAATATTCTGGCAGACAGGTTCAGTGCAAATTACTCCCCTCCCTCACCCCCAAAAGAAGAAATACTTATCCCAGCTGAATGTAACCTCCCTGTCATCTCAGATGTCCAGGTGAGAACCGCCCTCAGCAAAGCTAAAAACACAGCATCAATGGGACCTGACGGTATCCCGGGTTGCGTGCTACGTGAACTCTAAGAGGAGCTAAACCCGCACATAAAAATGCTATTTAACCTTAGCCTTACTACAGGATATGTACCTGAACACTGGCGTACAGCAACAGTAGTCCCACTCCACAAAGGAGGCACCTCTACAGACCCTGGTAACTACCACCCCATAAGCTTAACCAGCCTGGTCTGCAAAGCTATGGAAAGAATTATTATGGAACTCATAAACAGAGACATTGGGGACTTACAGACACTTGATCCCACCCAGTTCGGCTTTGTAAAGGGCAGATCCTGCCTTTTGAACCTGGTTGACTTTTTCAAAATAGTCACTAGAGCCATTGACGAGGGCAAAGCAGTCCATACAGCCTACCTGGACTTGGCTAAAGCTTTCGACACAATACCCCACTCTGGCATCATAGACAAGCTCAACAGCTTAAATGTAAATCCATATGTCACAAGATGGGTGGCAAACTGGCTAAAGGATCGAACCCATAAAGTCAAAATCGCTGGAGCCATGTCAGACTCAAAGCCAGTCACAAGTGGTGTCCCACAGGGCTCTGTCCTGGGACCCCTCTTGTTCGGCATTTATTTCTCAGATTTGAAAGCAAACATGGGAGGGTTGTGGCTGACAAAGTTCGCAGATGACTGCAAACTAGGCGCCATAGTCGATACACCAGCTGACACATACATCCTACAGAAAGGCCGCACTGAAACAGACAACTGGTGCCGGAGTCATGGCCTTAAACTAAATGCCAAAAAATGTGTAGTCATCCCCTTTGGGAAAAACAAAGTACCCACAAATTATCACATAGACAGTAACCCACTGAGTACGGAAAAAGTAATCAGAGACCTGGGGACCCAAGTCGATAGTGACCTCTCATTTGACACCCACGTTGCCAAAGTGGTTAGAAAGACTTTCTACCTTGCCCACCTTATGAAGGGATTCACATCCAGATCAAAGGAGGTCATTGTACCCCTATACTCCTCCCTTATCAGGCCCATGATTGAGTACAATGCCCCATTTGGTATGTACCTCACCTGGCACTTGCAACAGCTAGAGAGACCCCAAAAGTACCTCACCAAGAGGATCAAGGGTCTCCAACATATGTCATATACTGCCAGACTAAAGAAACTCCAGCTCTATTCAGTAGCATACCGCCTGCTCAGAGGTGATCTGTGCCTGACGTACACGGCCATGTCCAATCAGGAATTGATGGACATGCTCCACCTCAAAAAATCCAAATCCATCAGAACCACGAGAGCTAAAGATTTAAACCTCAGCACAAATATGAATAGGACATGCTGGAGGGACAGATTCATAACTCAGAGGCTTCCCATACTCTGGAACAGAATCCCAGTTCATGTTAGGCAGAGCCCCTCACTGACTCTCTTCAAGAGAAATCTTGATGAGTGGATGGGAGATCGTAGGTTTACCCCAGGGGTCATCTCTGTGACACTACTAGACAGAGGCACAGTAAACTAATTCTATTATGTAAGGGGGTCTTCACTGTGTCACTACTAGACAGAGGCACAGTATTCTAAATCTATTCTGTACACTTTTGTACCATTACATGGGGTGGCGAAAGCCACATCACTATGGCTAGGCTTATAAATGCCCCAGGGCAGATAGCCTAGTACTAAACTATGAAACTATGAAACTATTCTTTAAATACATTTTTCTGTATGCTTTTTTGCCTCTATGCCTGTCAAACATTTGGTCTACCATTATTGCTCATAAGCCCACTCATTCTTACATACTAGATTTTTCCAGTTCAGAGGCAAGAACCAGCTGGATGGCCCATTATCCATGCAGTCATGGAGATAGACTGAGATCTTTGTCCCAGTCTTAGGATTTAATCTATGGCACAGTGTGCAGGCATCATGACTTTTAGGTTTCAGACAGACAATGAAGTTTTGAGAGTATGCTCCCATGGAATCAGCAATGTCAGACAAGAGAAGAATGTTTTTTTTTTTTGTTTTTGTTTTTTGGTTCTAGATACAATAATCTGCACTATACCAACAGTGAATGGAATAGCAAGATTTCAAGCAAGGTACCTCAGAAACATCAGATACAGGAAATAAGTGTAGGCAGTACGAGACACATGCTTATATAAGAAAAATAAAAATAACGTTTTGATGTAGTCTTGGCATAAAAAGAATACAGATCTCAGACAGTAGTGGGACACTAGCTGAGTGCAAGGTTTTTGACTGAAAGGAAGGCCAATGACAAAAATCAAACACAAACAAAAAAGATCACAAGTCAGACAAATAAAAGCCAACTGATTAAAATAAATGAAAGACAGGTATATGAAGTATTACATTTGGCTAAATGGCAGGGCATGTTGTGTGCTTGCTGGGTGTTCAATTGATTATTTATTTTATTTTATTTATTTTACATTTGTTAACTGGGGAAATCCAGCTGGACCAGGTCCATTTTCAGTGGTGGCCCGGGGAGAAAAGCTCCACAATTAAGACAACATTTATACAATGAGAAATATACATACAGAACAGGTAGTAGAGCAATACTTATTTACAAGTAGAGTTATTCATTACTTTGTTAACAATAGTTAAACAGGCAGTATAGGACTAAGATACTGTTTGAGTAATATTTATAAGGGTGCAGTCAAAGGGTTTAGACAGATATATTCAGAAGTTGGTTCCCAAATAGTTAACAGGTTTTGCAAGACAAAAGTTACAGTTTGAAATCATTTTACAAAGGTAGTAAGTACTGCTTACAGTTTTAGTAAGTATGCATAGAAGGGAGCAGAAAGAACAGTATGATATATGATAAGAGTCAGTATTTCTATGTGCATATATATAGTGTGATGTTTAGACTGGAGTAGTTGGTAGAAGAGAGAAGAAAGATATAGCCAAGAGTTTAGCCCAGAGTCAGTATTTCTATGTGCATAGATATAGTGTGATGTTTAGACTGGAGTAGTTGGTAGAAGAGAGAAGAAAGATATAGCCAAGATTATAAATCATTACCAGAGCAAAAGATGTATAACATTGTGATAATAGCAAAAATGTTATTGGAAACACTTCTAGATCATTACTAAATTGCTTCTAGGGCTAAATATGACTGGTAATGCATGGTGTCCTGATACCTTCATCCATAAAAATAAAAGGGAAAAAGAGCATGTACTAAAATTCCTTAAAAATCAAATTAAACATCACTTGGATATAAGCACTGCATAATTTCCAAGAATTGAGAATTATACAAAATAGTCATGCAAATATCTAAATCATTAAGAATAAAAACAGGCAGTACTCTAATAAAACCAGTAACTTAATGTGGCATTACAACGCAACCTGGATCCCTGGGATTCCACCTGTGTCCCTGTTGGACAAGGGCTTTGGGTGCTGACTTGTCTAAACATGGGTTAAACTCTTGGCTAGGCTTATAAGGGCCTCAGGCCCAATAGCCTAGTAACTTCCTATGACCCTATGATCCAATAATTATATATGTGAAATATGACAGAACAAGAAAATCTGGAAATATTGGACTTTTTCAAAATGTGTTGGATTTGTGGGGGACTCTAAAGTATATGTCCTACTTCAAGTTATTAATGTTTGGAAAAATCCTTTGGGGAAAGGAAGAGAGAGGAGAAAGCTAACTGTAAGTAAAAACAGGCAGTATTCATAGGTACAAGTAAGTTTAAAGAAAAAGGAATATTCATATAAGAAGCATTGAGAGCAAAATCAGTGAGATATACAACAAGACTGCATGTTCATGTCAGGAGCTTGTGAGAGCCTCAAAAGGACAAAAGACACACACACACACACACACTTATATATATATATATATATATATATAGCTCTAGATATATAAGACTGTTTCATCAAATAATGATCACATAAAAGAGCACATGCAAAATGAGAGTTCTTTTTATCAGTAGTCAGTGATAGTGAGAAATTTTAAGGCGACTGTATATATAGGGTTCAGTTTTGCATCCAGTAAAATGGCACCAATTGGTAACAGATTCTACAAATTAGTAGAAATTAAAATTTTTATGGATAAACTGAGCTGTATTATTTGCTATGCAAATTGCAGAAAGACAAGACAACTTATTAAGTCTGTTAAAGGGGCAAAAATGCTATTTAATGGATTCACTGAAGTTAATGAAGGAAATAAATTATAAGCGTAGGGTTTGTTTGTCACTACTGATCCAAAAGACTTATACACAATGATACTGCAAAATATAGTTTTAGAAATGGTTCAAAATTAACTGCATAATACCAATGTTTTTGAACCTACTCATCTAAACACTTTATGTGTAACTTTGCATTTAGAACTATTAAGAAAACTACTTTCAACAAATTAGGAGTATAGCCAAGGCTGCAGAGGTAGCACCATCATTTGCAAATTTAGACTCACCAATTCTGGGCGATTGAGCACTACCTGGTGATGGAAGTAATGCATAACTGCACAAGCAGACAGACACTGAACTCAGTATACCGGACAGATGGGAGCTAACTGATGTCAATTGAGGAGATGAGCATGATGTCAAGCAGCCCCCTTCAATTTAGAGAATACAAAAATCTACCTCAGTATACTAAGATAGTGTGTGAGACACTAGCCAATTGCTTTGCTTCATGTTTCTCCTTTCTCTTTTCAAGCCATTAACTACTGAGGAAGTTTCAGTCTCATGGGCTGGTATCATGGATATTTAAGGCAGGAGAAGTTGAAGCAACACTAAGCAGCTGGTGGTCAGCTGGTCTGGCATTCAAACAGGGAGTGAAGCCCAACAGAACTTATGCCTGTAGCTTTTGTAAGTACTATCATTACACTTATGTCAGCTTTTATGTGAATTTAGCTAACTTACAAAATGCAATGGGAGCTGGGGCATAATTTGACGGTAACAGCAATCATACAATACATCAGTCCCTCTGTAACAACTTTAAGGTGTTCTACCTAGATAAGACATCCTGCAGACTATCCCAGAGAATTTACAAACATCTTTTTGTTGTCAGAACAACACAAGATATAAATGCTTTATGCAAACATTATCTAGTTTGTTCTTATTTTAGAAAGCTGTGCTTTTTATATTAGAAAGTGTTACCCAGGATGCATATGGTGGAGACACAGACACTCTTAGAGAATAAAGATCTGCCTTGGCAACTCAGGATGAATGCCACAACAATTCCTGGTTTGAATGACTCTAAATATTAAATATGCATTAAAGAAGAAGGCAGCACAGTTTTAAATTTGTGTATTAGAAAAGAAAGCAGCATGGTTTAAACTTGTATAGTTCTTTGAACTATGTTTATATGTTATTCAAGTTTTGAGTTGTGGGATTTTTTCAAGCGTTACTCACACAACAGCAGGATCCAAGTAGTAATGGTAGTGGTTCTTCACCATCATGAAGTCTTGTCTTGAATAAAGAGATGATAACAGTAAATCACTTTAATTAAACTCCTGTATTCCTTGTGGTGTTGGTACACGACTTTGGTACTGGTACACATATCTCCGGACAACTGGAGTGTTCACTGAGGTTGTTTCTGTTTTTAGGTAAACACTAGTCTTGGTCATGGCTGAATCAAGTTCAGGTTATAAAACAGTGTTAGGTTTGAAGGCTTCCTGTTCTGCATATAATATGTTGTGTTTTGTCTTCAAGAAAAGAATGCTGGGATCATCTGCATGTTGTACCAGTGTTGCAAGATAACAGACTTTCCATGTTACTAATATATATATATATATATATATATATATATATATATATATATATATATATATAAACTAAATAGATATGGTTCCATTACTGGACCTTGTACTATGCTGCTGTTGCTATGATGTTTGAACTTGATATTCTCTTTCTATTTTGTTTAAAAAGTCTATGCAGTTTATTTCAGAAATACATTTGGAAAATGGGTGGGGATGGAGGAGACAGGATAACTGGTGGGCAGCACAAGGAACTTGAGAGACATTGTTAGCTTCATAGTACAGCCCCTCCGACTGAAGGTATATGTTGAGCAGAGAGTGCTACAGAATCCTGAAAGCCCAAAATCCTGAGCCCAAAATCTCGAAAGTACATATACAGGAACAAACAAAACACAAACCATATTACTCTTTTCCAAGTATAAGCAGGGGGGCAAGCCCCCCTGCACAGCCCCCCACACCCCTGCTATTTAAATATATCAACTCCGAGACAGCACTTAGTCTAGTGAAGTGTAATCTTGGAGTTGATATATTTAAGTAGCAGGGGGTGTGGGGGGGCATAGTTGAAGGGTAATATGTTTCTGCATGTACTTGTGCTGGAATATAGTACGTGTTGGTATCCTGTGTGTTTTCAGTATTTTGAGTTTTCAGTATTTTGAACTTTCGAGATTTTGGTCTCAGGATTTTGGTCTTCAGGATTTTGGGCTTTCAGGATTCTGTAGCGCTCCCGTTTAGTAACACTACAGGAAAACACAGCATGGAACACCTTAGGACTACCTAGAAGACAGTCCCTCCTGGTTATCTACAACTGCCAGGTTCAGCACAAGGGAAGACAACTAGTCATTTAAAAGATTAAATCATCTCCATCTGCTGTGAAACAATTCTTCCATACGCTCATTCAGAGATCTAGTACTCAAGATGAATACAGATTTATTTAAGATGCCTGGAATAAAATAGCTTGGCTAAATGGACACTGTGGACACTTAAACTTATACTGTTTTTGGTTGGAGGGCAGCCACACCTCCCAACTGTTCCGAATTACTCGTTTTTTACCGAGTTTTGGGGTCCAAATGAAGGGGTGCCACGATTCCCGAGTGGCACCCCTTCAGTTCCGATTATTTTTGCCATTTTTAAAATTTTCGCGCTGTCGGAGCTGACGTCATCACGTGCCCAATGACATCAGCTCCGTCAGGCTACCAGCCAGTCGGAATTGAGCTCAAGGAGCTCACATCATCATTTCCGGCTGGTGGCCAGGAAGCTGAAACGGGCGGGCGGGAATGGAGATTGCGAGCTGGGTGGGAATAGGAAGCTGAAGGAATGGAGAACAGCAGAGAAGCCAGGAAGCTGAAGGAAATTGAGGATTATTGATTTAATTTCAAAAAGAAGATAACGTGTGTTCTCTTATGCTTACATAGGGGCTTGGAAGTGTTGATAGTATGAAAAGGTTTACTGTGGATTAGAGACATTTTATGTGAGCTGAAGGAGATGTTTTCATGTGCCTGGAAGCTGCTCATGGTCGCTGGAATATATCTATGAAACTACTGGAATGGAGAACCGGGAACTACACACTACTCAGGGCAGCAGAGTTTGCAAGGCGAGGCTGGCGGCCAGGAAGCTGAAGGAATGGAGAACAGCAGAAGCATGGAGAACCGGGAACTACACAGGGCAGCAGAGTTTGCGAGTAGGCCAGGGATTATTGGCAGGAGAGTTTGCGAGCAACGACAGAGGTAAGGAGTTTGGTGTGTGATTAATGGCAGGAGAGTTTGCGAGCAACGACAGAGGTAAGGAGTTACTTTGGTGTGTGATTAATGGTAGGAGAGTTTGCGAGCAACGACAGAGGTAAGGAGTTTGGTGTGGTGTGCGATTAATGGCAGGAGAGTTTGCGAGCAACGACAGAGGTAAGGAGTTACTTTGGTGTGTGATTAATGGTAGGAGAGTTTGCGAGCAACAACAGAGGTAAGGTGTGTTTGTGTGTGTGTGTGTGTGTGTGTGTGTGTGTGTGTGTGTGTGTGTGGACTTGGTTGCTGACAAGTGCAGAACTAGTGAAAACAAAAGAAGAAGAAAGAAAGTCCATTGACCTGCAGGGAGAAAGTCTGGAAACCATTCCCTGGTGTATAATTAGTTGATCACTTACTATTTATTTTACTTGTTTACTGTTTTGCTACTCAGTGAAATATATCTTTATTTTACTTCAGATATTTTGTTCCTTGTTTTTTGCATTCATTGACATTTCTGAAATCATAGAAAACTGATTTTGGGGAACAGATGACTTCAGGAATACCATGTCATGCCTGAGCTGGATTTTTCCTTGCAACTGCTGTGTCCTGGTGTCCAGTTTTAAGGATAGGGAAGAAGTCTTTTCTCCTAGGAGTGATACTGACTATATGTCAAACTGCTTGCAATTACTGTTTAAGAACAGCTTGGCATTTGTAGGGGTCCCATTCCATGAGCTGTTTGGCACACTTCCAGCCTGCTCATTTTGCAGTTAGTGCCTTCACTAGTGTATATTCCTTGACAGTATCTAGCATGTCCTGTAACCTGCTTCCTTCAGCTGAGGAAGAAACCTTTGCTATAGTGGAAAGGACTGTCTATAAAAGGCTTTCAGCCATCATGGGAAAATGCTTGGCATGTTTTAGAGAGCTGGAGCTCTTAGTGGAAGTAGTACTCACCAGGATTAGTGTGGAATCTTTTCTTGAGGCACTATGCACATTAATGGCTTTAAAAATGCTTATTCTGTTATGCAATTCTTGAATTTAGAATGCTGTTTTTTAATGTACTGACTCCAAACAGCTTTACATTACCATCTGTTCTAGTTACGCACAAGCTGTGTTTTATCCTCATTTAGAATTTCAAAGGCTACTTTTTGTTATTGTCGTCTCCCTTTATGAATGTAAATATACATGGGACATGCCGACTGGGTTGGGCCCCAAAGGTAATCTTTATCCACCACTGGCCAGATGCATTTTCTTTGGATGTGGTGTGGGTTCAATGCTGTTTCAATGAATGTGAGTTTCAAGGGCAAAGAAGTTTTAATGTCAAGCCTATTTTCATTGTGAGACAGTATTGCTTTGTTTACCAGATGATGTCTTTTAGTGTTTCTGCATTATTGTGCTGTAAAATGTAAAAATAAAATCCAAATCATTGTAGAAGTAAAGCAGTATGCATACATTAGTGTTTATGGTAAATGGGGAGAAATAGCCAGGTAACGGGACATTGGAATGGCTGCAGGGGAACTCTGGTGCCATGTTTTGGTTGTCTGTTCTTCAGTTTGCGTTCGAAAGTTGGTATCCCACAATTCCATTGGAGTGGGTGGGGTTGCATAATTATGTATGCAAATTAGATGTTAATCAGCGTACAGATTTGTACCTATTTTTCATGGGCCTTGTCCAGATTTTTGATTTTTCCAGGTTGAGAGGTATGAGGGCAGCTAAATGCAATCCCCATGCAGCAGGCTACATCTTCTGCACTACATTACTTCTATGACTAAGTACATCTTAACGCACCACCCACAAAAGGAATTGACCTGTTGAATCTGAAGACATCTTGGTAGTACAACTCTTACAAATAAGTCTGAATCTCAGTGAGAATATCAACCTCTAAATATTAAAAAGGATTATAAAATGTGCTTATCCATGCCACAGACACTTAAGACGTGTCCTGTTCTTGTCTTATGGGACCACTACACTACAACTATGTGGAGTTGAGTATCAGCACAAGAACCCTAATATTTTAGTTCCAGGATAACAACCACTCCTAAATAAAAGTCTCTGTTCTGCTCTCAGGGATATGTTTCCTGACTGACACATGCAGATGTGCCTGTTCTGTTGAAAATGCTTTTCTGTTTACTGGACTTCACATACATATTTAAACAACAAGAAAATTATTCTAGATCCAAAATTTAATACTCCACCTGTTCCCTATGAAGCGTCCCACTTTAATTACCATCAGAAATGTGTCATCTATATGTACAGCCTTCATTAAAAATTCCAGCACAAGAAGTGTTGTTTTAGAGCACAGTTCTAGGATTACTATAGATATGAAAGGAAAAGCTGGTGATAATTGTGCAGGTTTATTTAATATGCACTTCTGCTACATGATACAGAAGTAGCAAGAAAATCCATACAAATTTTAACAAATACATCCTTAATGGCTTTATATCTAGCAGACAGGTATTTGAAAAATTAAACTCCTTTTAGCAAACAATGGGAACAACTTACCTTGTACATACATGTTGACAGCAATCTATAGAAACACACAAGCATGAAATCACAATCAATTGATGCTGACATTCTGAAAAAGAAACTTATCGAAAACCAAAAACAATGGAAAAAAATTGCAAAAGGGAACCAGTCTCCTTTTATAATCTTAAAACAAAACACTGTACCACAACATTCACACCCAATCTATCTGAATAGTAGCAGTGTTACAGAAAGGGTTTTCCTAAAGTAAAGTGTTTGATTAGGGACAAAGGCAAGTTTAGGTATAAGGTTAGCACCTATTAATAAAGTGCACCCTTCTGTACCACCTTACTGTGTGCCTGCCCCAACCTGACACCTTACCTTATAAAATCCCTTTCTGTAAGACTATCACTACACAAGACAGACATACATCACATAGATCAGCACACACATAGCATACTACAACTATCCCCTTACTTTGCCGTTACGCTAACCTTAACCTGCAAGAGAAATCTGAGCTGCCTCTACTGCAAAACAAAATGCTAAGTATTTTAACATTTCCCCACAGGTTGATTAGTTCCTAGAAAACCCCTGATCTAGTTTCCATTCACGAGGATGTGTCCTGGTCCTGCTTGGCTTGTTTTCCACACAATTTTGTTCTAACAGAATGTAAGATGCCTGTAGAGTGAGATTGTGCAGAAAAGCTATATCCCAGGCTGCCATGGCTAGTCTACTCAGTGGATAAGATTTGCTTCTCTCCTGTTTGCTTATATACTATATCACTGTGGGTTTCCCTGCAAACACCTGTAATGGTTTAGGGGACCATAGGTGATTAAGAGTCTTTTTTTTTTTTCAAAACAGGTTTATTGTTTTAACATATAAGAGAAATATCATAACAATTTTATACAAGTAATTAAAAATAGGTATTATTATAATATTCAACAAAACAACTAAAGTATTTACAAAGACATCCACTACAATCAGATCAATTAATTAAACTAAAATACCGTGCTATTGAAATTAGAATTTTTTTAACAAATTTTGTAAATTATCCCATACAATATAAAATGATGTTTTTCTAGTTGTTCTCATTCTAATTGTGCTTATTTCCATATGGCACATTATATTCATAACATTTTTAAATTCATTGAACGAAGGAGGTGTATCTGAAATCCAATTTCTAGTTATTATTTTCCTGGCCACTGCTAGGATAGACCATAACAAGGGAAGCTTAATCTTTTAACACATTGAGGTACAGGTGTGTTGAATAATATAAGAGACTTAGAAATAATGAAATTATCTGTAAAAAGAGCCTGCAAAAATTCATTAATTGACTTCCAGTATTCTTTCAACTTCATACAGTCATAAAACATATGAGCCCAGTCAGCATTAATTTCTACATTACATCTCTTACATAGATTATCTTTATTATTTATTTTATTCATCATCAAAGGTGTATATAAAGATCTATGTAAAAATTTCCATGTATAAAGTCTCCAGACAATGGAAGATGTAGTTCTATAAGCAGATTCCAATATATATTGTTTATCTTGTTGAGTTGGTGGGTCCCCATTAATAGAGGTGAAATAATTCCAGTATGAATCTACACTGTAAAAAGTTTCTTGTCTGATAATTTTATGTATATATGAAAGTTTACCTTTATCAGAAACTTTATGCTGTAAATTTAATATCAAGTAATCAATCAGTTTTGGAATAGATTCTTTAACTGTTATAGACATTAGATCTGGTGATTAAGAGTCTTGAGAGCATTTATGAGAGCAATCATCTCTTTTACATTTATATGTTTCAGCCTATCCTTTTTGTTCCTAAGACCTGCACTTTTATCCCCATAGGTTCTGCTCCTCAGTCAAAGTCTGAGGCTTCTGTTGTCTGTCACAAGGTTGACGTTCACAATCCTGAAATGCATAATCATGGTAACATAATACAGAAAACCAAAACACCGAAGACAACAATGTCTAAAAATCCTGAATATCCTGCCAGTGTAAACCCAAGAACAAGAGCTAACATGAGTCCTGCTGGAGTGACAAGTCCAGAATTTTGAAATTGTGGTCTTTAGTGTTTTGGTCTTCTATACTATGTTACTGTTATTATGCATTCCAGAACTTTGGGATTCGACCTTGTGTTACAGATTGTGCTGGAGCTGAAAGGGAAAATGGGAGACCTAGATTCAGATAAAACCGATTTGTCCACTGAAGAGTTTCTGTTTCCACAAGCCCCATAACTGGTCTCTGCAATGTGGGGGGATGATGAGTTGAGACCATACTGATTTTGGGTACCACTGAATTTTTCTCACATGGAGTCTTGGTAGATGAATCACAGTAATCATGGATGCCTTGCTTGAGAAATTCCCTTGTTGAGAACTTGGTCTGACTGGAAAAACTCAAGCATACATCTACATACAGACCTACCTTTTCCTGTGGATGAAATGTTCAATGAATTGAGGTATCTAGGGCACCCCCCCCCCCCAGGAAAACAATCTTCTTTGTTTTACATAATTGTATTAGTGTTTAAAAATACAACAATAAACAGCAACTACACAAAGTTGCCAGAACACTTATTATTTAATCAACATATTTTGATGTTCACCTGGAATTCCAATCTGTGCAGGACTCCTCTCACCCAAGTGAAAGATTCCTGACACTTTGAAAAAGACTATGCAAAGATAAACAAGTGTTCTAGGTCATCTACATAAGGAAAATGTGAATGTCTTCCAGTCTGCAGTAGGCCATCACTGGAACTAGACACTTTTATAAATGTCCCTGGAAGAGTAGATAACCCAAAGGGTAATGCAAATAACTGAACATATGGTCTAGATACAGAACACTTTAAGAAAATCTGAAATCGGGGGCTATAAGAATGTGATGATAAGCATCTCTTCAAATAAAAAGTCACCAGAAAACTTAAATAGGGAAAGAGACGTAAAAGGTAGTAAAGCGATAATATTTTGAACTTGGGCACTATAACAAACAGGTTTAAAAAGATCCAGATCCGCTCTACTTTGATCTTCTTTCTTTGACAACAGAAACATTCTTGAATAAAAACATATCTGAACTGAGGAAGGGGGACTGGTTCTATCACCCCTAGGTAATCAGATACTACATGACAGGAGGGGCAAAAAGAAGTTAGATTTAGCAGATGAGAATGAATCCCTTGAAAAAGAAGGAGAGATTCCCACTGTCAACTGTATCCATGATAGGTCAATTTCAGAGCCCATTTGTCTGAAACTATCTGTTGCCAAAAAACAGAAATGGAGGTTTAGATTTTTAGGAAGGATTAAAGATTTGTCAGGGAGGGAAAGAAGGACGAGGATTGTGTAGATAGTCATTCAGACTTCTTGTTTATTCTGGGGGGGGGGGGGTCTTCCTTTCTTCTTGTTACCCCATCACCATCATTGTTTTTTAAAAATCTGCCTACCAGCATCTTGTTATGTCTGCTTACCTTGCTTTTTGAAGAAGGTTGTACAGGTAGCACTAAAACCCTTGGTAAACTTGGGAAAGGAAGACTGAAAAATCTGTGAAATTCCCTGAATCATCCTGCCTCTCTTATCACACTTTTTGACTATCTCTGCAACAGATGGTAAAAAGAGTAACATTCTGTCTACGGCAAAATAAAAAAATTCAGGTTTAACAATCTCACGAAGGATTTGAGCATGCAACCAATCAAAACTCCTCATAACAGTTCCAGTAGCAGCAGCCCTGGAAGTGAAATCAGCTGAATCATAAGCATATTTCAAAGAGTGGGTAGTCACTTGAGACAGAAAAGCAATAAGATTACATAAAGATGTTTCTTTCCTCAGATGAGGGGAAAAAATCCAAAATGTTCCTCATGCTCTAAAAAAATCAAGCATAAATTTAACATACGAGTGACAACTGGGAATTCTAAAAATAAGGGTAGCAGATGAATGCATTTTTCCCCAAATCTATCAAAGGCTTTCCCATTGTTGTCAGTATAGGAAGGATTGGCATTAACCAAATGTTTAGCAGCAGCTGGGTTTACCAGATAAATCACGGCTGGTTCTAATCTGGTGTTAGAATATAAAAATTTATAAGACCGAGAAGCTTCATACAATCTATCTGCTTTCTTGGATGCAGCAGTCTGGCTGTCAGGCAAATTAAGAGGCTGTAATAAAAGCATCCTACAATGCTGGAGAACAGGAAGAATATGAGTGGTTTCAGGAAATTCCAGTTGCAGTAAATCATAATATTTCTTAAGGGACAGTGGAATATCATTATATTCTCACTGAAATTACTGGTTCACAGTTCATTCTGGAAATTGTTTCAGAAAAAAATCCTTCTACGAAGCTGTCAGAAACCAAAGTTTTCTCAGACTTAGAAACCTGGAGAGAGAAAAAAAACAGAAGTTGTCCCTTCGCAATAATGTTGTGGTTTAATATCTTGAACCTCCTCAAAAAATTAAGAATACCTTTTTCTTTTACCAGAAAACACTAAACCCTGAGCTAAGCCTAATACATCACTCCTGCTCTAAGTAAATGAGACAGGAGAAGACTTATGTCTAACTTTTTGCTTCTTTTGACAGGAAATTCTGAAGAATCAGAGCTACTTTTGACAGGCATTTCAGTCTGGCTAGGCAGAGAGATGTATTCCCTGCTCCTTCTTCCAGGACCGACAAGAATGGTTCTCCCTTGCCCACTATGGGCACTCCAACAGTACACCAAAAATACAAAAGACAAAATATAACTTTTTAAAAGCGAAAGGAATCGATAAGAGCTGGCAAATCAACTGAAACTATTTTATTGTAAGCGCTTTCAGCAAGGTGCTTACCTCGCCTTCTTCAGACATACATACAGAATCAATTAAGCCCTATTAAATAGACAAAGTAATTATGTAAATTAATTATCTCACATTTAGTTAGTGATTTAAAGGTACATTAAAACCAGCAAATGTAGTTTAAAACATAATAAAAGAACAATTATTAAATAGGTATTAGAAACCTTAAAAAACGCAAAATTCAATTTTTCTACCAAAGTTGAAATTCTCACGAAGCATAAATAAATATTTATAAAAACAACACACAACAAAAGCACACAAAAAAATGTATGTACTAATAATGATAAATGGTATTTGAATCAGCTTTTAAACGCTTTCAGCAACAATGATCCAACCATCTATACTAACAGTAAAAACTTATGACTTAAACTTATTATTTTCTAAAAACTACTACTCAATAAATAATTCATCAATTACTAAGGCCCAACCACAAACCCAACATACTAGTCAAGGGAGACTCTATCGTGAGGCACACACCCTCACCAGACTAGACAAGGAGAAAGTCACATAAGTTACTTGTCAGGTGCTAGAATCCACCATATCACGCACACACTTAAGTCTCTTAACAACAGGTACTGTCATGACTCTGTCATAGTCCATGCTGGTGTGAATGAATTGAGACATACCTGTCTGGACTATATGAAGAGAGACATGATTGAGCTCACCGAATATGTGTCCCAGGCAGATATGTCTCTAGCCTTAAGCAGCACCCTACCATCACCCAGAATAATACCTCAATACAAACAGAAAATGATGGACTTTAACAATTGGCTTAGCTTCTGGTGTCATTCCAAGTGGATCCAGTACTTGACAGCCTGGGAGGACATGATTGACAGACCACGATCCTTTGCCAGAGATGTCCTTCATCTGTCTCCCCTGGGATTTAGGCTTCTGGCAAAGACTCTTGCTTCCCCTATAGTGCCTTTTTTAGGCAAAGTCATGAGCACAATATTACCAACATGAAAAATTCTTATAAATGAAATTCAAAGCTCATGCTGCTAAATGCTAGGAGTCTTAGCATGAAACTGCACTCATTGCAAGCATTCCTTGGCCTGGAGGATGCTGACATTTGTGCAGTCACTAAAACCTGGTCCAAAGCTGTGGAGAGCACCCCAACCTTACCAGGTTACTCATCCTAACAAACTTTCAGACCCCAAATGGAGGGCTACAAAGCCAAAGGAGGTGGAGTTTCAATATTTATGAAATACATACACACCTCCAGGCTGGTCAAACGGTATGACGCACAGGAGACACTCCAAGTGCACTTAACTGTTGACGAAACACTTATTCAAATCATAGCTAGCTACAGACCCCGAACCATGATTCAGGATGACAGACCCCGAACCATGATTCAGGATGACCACTCAACCTATACGGACTTACCTGAATCCATCAAGATTCAACCCTTTACCCTGATCCTGGGTGACTTTAACTACCCAACCATAGAGTGGAAGACCTATAATAGCCCAAACATGAATGCCTAGAGATTCCTCGACTTCGTCAATGCTAATGCATTGGATCAGCTGGTTGACACCCCTATGAGAGGTGAAAATATCCTGGACCTGGTCCTAGCCAACATGAGTAGCCACTGTAGCACTACTACAGTGTCATCCTCCTTGGTAAGATCTGACCATAAAGCGATCACTTTTGAAGTCACCATCTCCCCTGACCCCCCCCCCCTTGTCAGGGTCAAATGAAAAAACTTTTCCAAAGCTGACTACAATCTCCTCAGAGCAGATATAAGCAGCTTGACAGCCACAGTCCATTCACTTGGAACTAGCACTAAAGTCCAAGCCTACACCAAAAAACTATATGAGTACTTACACAGCTGTATGGACTCAGCAATACCTGACAGGACCAAATCATCTTCCTCAAGGAAGCGTAAACCTGATTGGTGGACAGCAGCAATAAACAAACTCTATAACAGAATGAGAAAATTGCTGTCCAGGGCCAAGAAGGAGCAGGTGCCAAGTTGGAAGCAATCTCTTCTTTGTCTGAACAAGCAAATAAGGTCACTGGTGAAATCCTCTAAGGCTAACTTTGAGTCCAAATTGGCCACATTCACCAAGGACAATCACAAGGCCTTCTTCACATATGTCTGCAATCTCAAAGGCAACACCCAAATCTGCTCTGAACTGATGGTCAATAAAACCACATACACAAACATCATAGATATAGCCAACCTGCTGGCAGACAGGTTCAGTGAAAACTTCACCCTCCCGTTCCCCCCATCAGTAAACCAGGACATCCCCAGCACCTGCCCT
The DNA here is from genome assembly GCF_019279795.1 of Protopterus annectens. Lineage (NCBI taxonomy): Eukaryota > Metazoa > Chordata > Ceratodontiformes > Protopteridae > Protopterus > Protopterus annectens. Next base: position 1,397,056,432 of record NC_056729.1, read on the forward strand.
CTCCCCTCATCACCAGGGAGCAGGTCCTTAATGCCCTCTCAAAAGCAAAATATACAGTCTCTATGGGACTCAATAACATCCCTGGCTGTCTCCTACATGAACTCAGGCATGAGCTCTCAGCTCCATTAGACACCCTATTCAACCAAAGCCTGAGTACCGGCTTCATCTCGGCTGAATAGAGGACAGCCACTGTCATCCCTCTACACAAAGGTGGAGTATCCACTGACCCAGGCAATTACAGGCCTATCAGCCTAACTAGCCTGATCTGGAAGACCATGGAACACATTATCATGGACCTTATAAACAAGGACATTGGCAACCTCCAAACGCTTGACCCAAACACAGTTTGGTTTTGTCAAAGGGAGATCATGCCTGTTAAACTTGGTCGACTTCTTTGAAACAGTCACCAAAGCCATGGACGAGGGGAAGATGGTGCATACCACTTACCCTGACCTAGCCAAAGCCTTTGACACTATTCCCCACTCGGGCATAATAGATAAACTCTCCCAGCTAGGCATCAACCCGTAAGTTACCAGATGGGTAGCTAACTGGCTCACTGATAGAACCTACTCAGTCAAAGTAGGGAAAGACACCTCTATTAGTAGACCCGTAACGAGGGGTGTACCCCAAGGATCAGTCTTGGGGCTTCTATTGTTTGGAATATACTTTTCTGAGGTACAAGCCAAAACCAGTAGTCTGTGGCTGACCAAGTTTGCAGATGACTGCAAGCTGGGTGCTGTCTTAAATTCCCCTAGTGATGTGAACATCCCCTAAGAAGGCCTTACCCAAACTACTGACTGGTGCCAGAAACATGGCCTCAAACTGAATGCCAAGAAATGCATCATTAAATCCTTTGGGGAAAATGTCATCCCCACTAATTATGACATTAATTACAGCGTACTAAGCATGCAATCAGTCGTGAGGGACTTGGGCACCCATGTTAATAGCAACCTGACTTTTGACCACCACTTTGCCTCTCTTGTATGATAGGCTTTCTACATGGCCCACCTCATAAATAAAGGTATTTCATCCAAGAACAAGGAGGTCATAATAATCCTGTACTCCTCCCTTATCAGACCTATTATCGAGAACAATACCCCCTTCAGCATGTACCTTGCCAAGCACGTGCAGCAGTTGGAGAGAGAACAGAGGTTCCTGACCAGGAAAATCCAGGGTCTCAAACACCTATCCTATACAGTACCTATCCTATACAGATAGGCTAAAAGCCCTGTTCCTCTACTCAGTCTCATACAGACTGCTCAGAGGTGACCTGTGTCTGGCATACAAGGCTATTTAAGTCCCAGCCTTGATGGAGTTCTTCATATCCGTAAGACAAACTCCACTCGTGCAACCTGCACGCAAGGCCTAAACCTGGTCTGTGACATTAATAGAACTTGCTGGCAGGGCAGCTTCCCAAACTACCAGCTCATTGCTGAGATTTGTGTCCCAAAGACTCCCCCGTCTGTGGAATAGACTCCCTCTCCATGTCAAGCAGAGTACCTCTCTAGCCCTCTTTAAGAGGAACCTGGACGACTGGATGGGAAATAGAAAATACACCCCTGGGATCCTACCTGTGTCCCTGCTGGACAGGAGAAACAGGTGCTGACTTTGAGGGAACACGGGCAAAATTCTTGGCTAGATTTATAAGGGCCTCCGGGCCAATAGTCTAGTATCATCCTATGAACCTAGAAATGGATGATATGACTGAGCTTTTTGATAAACTCCTTTTGCCAACATCTTAATAAGAACCTATGAACCTAAACAATTACAGACACACACACACTGCCTAATGCCAAAACTTTTACTATGTCCGAAAGCTTTAGCATTATCATCACAAACCCACACTTACCTTCCACAATCAATATTCTTCCATTTGATCACACCTACAGTTGATAAAGAGTACACTTGGCTACTTTTGTATACTCCAAAATCTTTACTTAAAAAGACCTACAGTTAACTAAGGTGGACCCACAAAAACATGCAAACTGAAACATCTTGTACAAGATTTATTTCCAAAGCAAAGAAGATGTTATTGTATATTTTTGCATAAATATCAAAATCTTGATCTCCTTAAATTAAAGTGTGTGAATTATACAAACGTGGTAGTATCCCTCTTGTTAGTGCACCTCATGAAAACAAAAATTACCTAGACATGGATTAGTAATATTACAGAAGCATAGCCTAAAGGCACTTTCAAAATGTTTTACTTTGCTTTACTTTTCAAAGAACTCATACATGCTTGATTAAACTAGAATATACTCCAGCAAAATTAAGAGCTAAAACATTTGATACATTCTAGGCATATTAGCATACGATTAATTGTTATATTCAAATATAATAATACTAATTAACATACCATAACAAAAATGACTGCATAAAAGAATGACAATTCTGCGAAAGCAAAGAACTTCATAATTACAAAATACAGAGTATTGCTGTTTGGAGTAACAAATTTTAGGGTATGAAAATTTAACTGAATTGCTTTCTTCCTTAACACTTTTAATCTTCAGAGAACTCTGACCACTGAATTAAAACACTGTGGAGATGAGCAATAAATATTCAGTGTATTGGAAGAGCACCCACAAATTATCTGAAGAATTTGTTACTCATTCTTTTCAAGCATTTAGCATGTTCCCTCAAGGATCCATTAAGTATAATTGGGATCTTCTTTCTTGTAAACATATATCTTGTAAACATACTCATAAACAGCAAAACAAACAAATAAGTAAATGGCAACTACATAAATTGAAAATTAACCATATTTTAAAAGGCCATTTTCACCCTACTGGTACATTTCTATAAAACAAAGAATGCTTTCGATCACAGTAACATCACCAATATAATAAAGGAGGTCATTGTCCCACTGTACTCATCCCTCATTAGACCCATTATAGAGTATAATGCCCCGTTTGGTATGTACCTCACAAGACATCTGCAACAGCCTGAAAGGCCACAGAAATACCTCACTAAAAGAATCACAGGCCTAAAGCAGATACCATGTATTGAGCGTCTAAAAAACTCCAGCTATACTCTGTGGCATATCGTCTACTCAGAGGCGATCTCTGCTTAACATACAAGGCCATGTCAAACCCAGAGCTGTTGGACATGCTACACTTAAAATCCCAATCCCTCAGAGACACATGCTCCAAGGATCTAAACCTTGTCATGACAATGAACAAAACATGCTGGAGGGATAGGTTCCTGACCCAGAGACTCCCCATACTCTGGAATAGACTGCCCATACATATCAAGCAGAGCGCCTCTTTGGCCCTCTTCAAAAGGAACCTTGATGATTGGATGGGAGATAGGAAATTCACCCCAGGGATCATGTCAGTCGCCCTGCTAGACAGGGGCCTGGAGAAGTAAATATTGTGGGGAGAAATATCCAGGGAATTGTTATGGCTAGGCTTGCATAGGCCCTAGGGCCGATAGCCTAGTACCAACCTATGAACCTATGAACTGGCAAGCATATTAGGTCCATAGGTGAGCACTAGGTTAATAACTTAACATCAGCAAAAAAAAAAGTATACAGTATTACAGCACTGGGAAAACAGCAATATGTATAAAATGCAAGAGGAAAAGCAAATATTTAACCTGTTTCTACTTTCTGTAAAAATAGACACTTCATGCATACAATGAAGCCTAAAACATAATGTGTGACCTGAGTCCTAATGGGCAGCATGTATGCAATTGCTAAAAATATTAATTCTTCTATTAAAGTTGACACTGTACAGAGGCAAATGCAGATGGCTTGCTAACAAGTTGCAAAAGCCGAAAACGAAATGTGTTTACAGATACTGTTGTTCATAGTTCATTTCTTGTTATGTATTCCTTCAGTGAGTGTTTTATCTCCAGATATACAACTTGCATATCACAGTAGTGAATGTAATCTGCCATCTTTTTGTCATCTTGTTTACTAAGGTTCTAGTTTTCTTCTCTGACTCTGTATTAGATGTGTTCTAGATATCACTACTTAACTGTATGATCTTCTCTCATGTACAAGACATGTAAGGATTGGTTACAAGACAGATACTCTTAATGAGTAAAGGAATCATCACTTACTATTTAATGGACTTCTTGCACACATGCATCTTCTTTGGTCAGTATTCAGCTTAGTTTTTGTATAATAAATAAAAATAATACTGAGCTCTATCTGTTCTCCAAATATGTGTTTTATTTTCCATTCCAAAGCCATCTATCCTCAACATAATTTAGAACTTCAGATGTAACACTAGGCTTCATTTAGTCAGCAAGTAGTGATTGTGACCCATTAGGCTTTTGTTCACTACTGTCATCTTCTATGGGATTTAGACCATAGGTTAAAGTCTTACATGAGATGTGCAAAACAATATATCAATTAGATGCTACATTGTTACAAATATCCATTTGATGTTACATTGTTACAAAAGTACTGCTGGTGCAATGAATGTTATGAATTCTCACTACTGACCATTTTCAAGACATCCAACAAATAAATATATATATATATATATATATATATATATATATATTTATATATATATTTATATACACACACATATATATATATATATATATATATATATATATATATATATATATATATATATATATATTTTGCAGGAAAAAAAAGGAGGCTCCAGACCACGCCTGCTAAAAACATATATAAATTTAATCCAACATGAACACTTTCGTAGCTCAAGGCTACTTCATCAGACAAAACTTTAGCAAAAGTGCAGGTTATATACCATCAAGTTGAGCAATTAATCAAACTGCCAATTAACTTAAAGGCACATAACTGAATACATGGATATAAGATATAACCATAATATAAAATACATACATCTTCCTAATAATGCATATATAAAAACATACTATCAATTATCAAGATAATTATACTGTCTTAAAACTAGGTATTTATAACTAAATCTAGATGTAAAAATACATCTTCTATCTAATACATTCATCTATCTAGTGCTAATCAGAATATAATGTGTCTATAAGGGTAACTATAAATGGCATACATATAGAAAGATAAAAGTGCATAAAATACATTATTAGCTGTAAAATGACATAACATCATAACGCTGCTATCTAATGCCTCTATCCACTAATATTGGTTTAATACAAATTTTATCATTAATGCCCTTACCAACTGTAACCTGATTATCCATTCAAGTTCCTTTACTTCTACCTTATTCTTAACTACACCCCCTCTAATGCTGGATTTGACCATATCTATCACTAAGAAGTTAAATTCATGCTCATTACCACATACCATGGTGTGCTACGCCACAGCATCGGTGTCTATTTTCCTGGAGATGTCATACAGATGTTCTCTCATACGATCACGCAATCTGCGTGTCGTCATCCCAACATAAAAACAACCACATAATACACAGGTAGCTAGATATACTAAATTAATAGTGTTACAATGAGCTTTCAGTTTAAATATGTATACCTTTTCTGTATCAGGATGTATGAACCTACCTGTACTATCAATAGAATCACAGAACATGCACTTACCACACGGGTATGTGCCAAAACCCATTTCCTCTTCTGGGTTAACTGGTTCACAACTAATTTGTGATCCACACAATAACCTTTTCAAACACTTATTCTTATACACATATCTAGGTCTTTCTCCCACAGTCCTCTTCACTTTGTCATCTGCACATAAGATATTCCAATTCTTATCAAAAATCCATTGTAGTAATTGAGTATTACTAGAATACGTAATAGGTATTCTTAGACTATCATTTCTCTGCTTGGATACTATAGGAGGGGCCTCCTGTTTAGAGAAGTAGGGTGCAATGTCAACTTCTCTTCTGTTGTTAATATCTATTGTTGCTTGATTAATTTCAGTCACACTATAGCCGCTATCCAGAAATCTATCTTTCATATCTGTAAGATCTCTTCCAAAATTCACAACATTCGTTATAAGCCTAGAGGTTCTCGCCCCCTGTCCTCTAACCACATTTTTAAAGATGTGTTTGGGGTGCATACTTTGTCTATGCAGATAGGAATTCCTGTAACATTCCTTCCTATATATCTCAATTTCACATTGGTTATTGATTTTCTGTATAATTCTGACATCTAGGAAGTCAATTGTGGAAGTGGAGCTCTTCGTAAATTTCAAAAACTGTGTGCTGTTGCCTAACTTAATAAAGAAGGGAGTGAATGGATCACCATCACCATCCCACAGCATAAAAAGGTTGTCCACAAACCTTCTATAGAAGCCAAGTCGGCCCTGCATCTCAGTGACCACATGCTGCTCATCCCATGCTGCCATGACAATGGTGGCGTAGCTATTGACACAGTGTGCCCATAGCTACGCCATCCATTTGTCTATAAATAGTGTTATCAAACACAAAAAGATTATTTTCCAGAATGAGCTCTATCAACATTGCTAA